>NC_071580.1:25521715-25837183 GCF_024509145.1 Vidua macroura
CACCAGGAAGTTCTTCCACAGGACGTTATCCATAATACACTAAAAGGATCAAGTCCAAACTACGCATTCTAAAATATCACAACACACTTATGCACTTTAAGTTAGATATTTAAAAGAGGAATTTGCAGCTATTATAAATATAGCAAATAGCACGCTTGGGAAAATGAAACTCAGGCTGTGATCAAAGGTTAGCTTGACACATTAAAACAAGCCTCACTCTTACCCCTTGGTCCTGTATATAAGCAGATAGTAAAATGTGGTTATTGAACCATGCCAAGGTATGAAAATAAGATTGTCACATCTCAGTTAGTCACCTCTCCTTTTGCTACAGAAGCTGCCTGAATTCCTTGCCAGAGATACACACACAAACATAGCAGACTTCTGTCTTCCTCTGAGCAACAAGACAGCTCAGCTGGCTGCTACTGCAGCATCCAGAAACTCCTGAAAGGCAAGGGCATTAGTGGGGCCTGTTTGTGACAAGGGGTGCAGAGAAGCAGAGGGAAAGCTGCAGACGGGAGCTGGCAGCTGAACTAAGCAGACTCTGCAATGCTGTTCTTTGGTGCTCTCAAAAGGTGCTGCCCCTTTCTCAGTGCAGTCTCTGCTCCCATTTCTCAGATGACCCTTAGCTGACTTGGAGAAGCAATGCCTTCTCAGACATTCTCGTGCAGATTTAAAACACTTCCCCCCCATCTGAAGGAAAATCATCAACTTAAGCATCTGCCAGCTGAGATGGCCTCTCTCTTTGGATGCATTTCAGACTGAGCTGCCACAGCTGTGCAGCACAGCACACACTGGCAAACACATCTGCTGCTGAGAGAGCCACAGCCAAGTATGGAAACATCAGCAGGCTCAGGGCCACACACCAGACCAAGGTGTCTTACAATGTAAGTGGCCAACGTGCCAGACAGTGTTTTACATTGTAAGTGGTCTGTGGGCTAGCATTCAAAAAATAACCTTGACTTTTTCTTATCCAGGTGGGAAGCATCAATGACCTCCAGAAGAGAGCACATTTTGTAGGAAAAAAAGAAGAGTTAGTCAGAGAATCCAGTTAGCCCAGTCTGTGCCTGTTCCATCTTTCAGTCTGGGCTTTGTGAGAGAAACAGGCTGCTAGGCTCAGTTCTTTTATTCTCTCTATGCCTCAGACAAGGTCAGCCTTGCAAGCTGATTGTATCCCACCTTGCCTTCTGCCTTTACAACCACTCTGAGCAGAAGTCCCCTGTGATAATGTTGTCTTTTACGAGTTCTGTCTTGACAATCTCATTTCAGGCAAGAGTATCGCCCATGGACTGGAACAAAACCATCCAAGCCTATAAAGTCAAAACAAGGCTTCATTATCCCAGAAGATCATTTTGTTCAAGAGACAAGCTACAAGGCAGACTTTAAGGTAATTAGTAGTTTTTAAAAACCCTAAAGTCAATGTGAATAATGCCCAAAGTGCGCATCAGAAACTCCTCATATTTGATCGCTGTGGTGCATGTAGGATAAAGCCACATCCTTGTTAACTGTTTTGTCATTACCCATTTCGTAATGTGGCCATCAGAAACTCATGCTAGACAATGTCATACTGTAACTGATCATAATTCAACCCAAGACAAAGATTTTAAACTGCATGACAGAAAGTTCAAGATTTACGATTCCCTCAGTTGCATACCATATGTACAAGGTGTGTGTGATCACCTCTCTGTGTGTAGGATGCCACTAACACCTCCTGCACTAACTTGCAGCAGTCAGTGGGGACTAGCACTAGGGTTGCAGAGTGAGACTTGGCCTCTGGGCACAGGTGTTTGCCTGGGAATCTTTGCAGATCACTGCCTAAGGAACAGCACCTGCCCAGGTAGCACAAAACACCCCCTTGGCTGGTGTGGGCAGAAGCTGCCCCCAGTATGAATGCCAAGGAGGACATGGCTGTGATGAACACACAAGCTGCACAGCTCTGAGACTTCCTTGGGATTTTCCTGTGAGTTTCTACAGTTTCTTCTATGAGTTTCTCTATATCAACAAAGATCATTTTCTTGTTGTGAAATACATGTACTGTTGAAAATCCCATGAGGAAACATTCTGTGCTCAGCATTTTCCCTGACAGGGCCCCTTACACTCCCCATCCCCAGAAGAAAGTAAAGTGCACACTGACAAGGCCCTGTTTTAGCTACTTTTTGCATTAGACCACCAAAGAGAACAGCACCTCCCAGCCAACCACAGGAATTGTTCACAGGCAGCACTGAATGACTCAGAATGCAGTGCCAGGGTTGGGGCTGAACTCCCCAGCAAGTGTCCTGTGCCAGTAGAGGTTACAGAAGCTACTCCAGGGCCACATGTGAAAAGTAAATCTTTGCCTTGGAGGAGACAAGGAAGAAGTGTTTAATCAGCAGACAGTCAAGTGCCTCCTCCGCAGAGGATTGCTGGCACACTGCTGCGACAAGGCTCATGATGGGTATAGCCAGCTCTGCTGAAAGTGGGACAGGGACCTCAGGCAAAACAGAATTTGCAAACCTCACCAAAACTTCCTCCTTGCTCTGAATAGTCTAGGCTGTTTGCTGAGGTGCAGTGATGAAGATAGACCTTACATTTAACCCCTTAACCTTGTATTTTACCCTTGTTAATTTAATTTTGCATTTTGATCCTAGGGAGTAAAAATACAGTGTTTTCCAATTTGTCAGATAGGATGCAAAGAAGGAGGTCCGAGATAAATCTCTGAAGGTCCCTATCCCAGTTCTTGTGGAAGGGAAAGAGAAGACTAGAATCCTAGACACAAACACATGGCTACCAAGGCCACTGCATTCTGAACCATGCAAGCAAAGGTCCCACATCCTGGAGCCCCAGAGCACCATCACAGTCTCTCTAACAGACAGGTTGGCAAAGCTGTAGTCAGGAATGAAGATGGTGCCAAGAAGCCACCAGTCCAGAGAGAAGTCAGATTGGTTCACACCTGGCCATTAGGATTTTCCCTCTCACCTGAAGCCCCTGGCTTTGCCAGATATGTGAGAATCAGGTTTATGGTATGTCCTGACAGCCTACATGTAGGACTCAGGCTGCTGGTTCTCCCCAGCCACTGAGCTGTGCATATGTTGTTTGTGGCACTGCACTTGTTCCTTAGTATGTCAGATGCATCGCCAGAGGAATGGAAAAATCAGAACAATGAAACAACATCAACCAGAGATCAATAGCTTTCCCTATACTCTCTCTGCCTGTTTTGCACTTCTTTCTCTGCTTGGATGGTGCCATCAGCATACCTAGCAGAGCTTTTGGAAGAACTCTTTCCTCTTTCCTCTTTCATGTTTTATGGCCAGATTCACCCCGAGTCCTGGGCTGGATGCATCTATGGCCAGTCCTATATAAAATCCTTTGAGTTTTCAGCATTAGGGATGACAGAAGCATCCAGGTGTCCTTCATGCTTCAGTACAACTACAGGGGCTACATATTGCATGAAATTCTGATTCCACAGACATCAGAGAAAGCAACCGTTGTTATCTCTGCCTTTCCTCCAGGCATGAGAAGTTTACATCCTTATCCAAATCCTTGCAGTTTAACAGCCTGGCATGTCCAGTAATCAGTTTTCCCTCCTTTGAAACCTCCAGGTCTGCACCTCTATTCACAGCAGACATGGACTGTGGCCCCATAAAGCATTACAATGGAACATTTTGATGGAGCCTGGATGGCATTCCCCAAAAGCTTAAGGACCAGACACACACCACTGTAATTCCTCTCACTTAAATCCAGCACCCATCCAGCTGTGAATTTGTTGTGATGCTTGTAGAGTGTTTGCTAGCATCACATGTGCCCCTGAATCACACTGCACAGCAAGACCAATCTCACTGATGCCCAGCCACGGGCTAACACCTGGGTATGGTTACAGGGAGAGCAGATAGATCCTCACAACACCCCAGCCCCCTCAAACTCTCTTGACAGTTGTATCCTGTGTCACACTAATGTGCTTTTCTCCCTTCCTTACCCCTCTAGATCCCAGAGGTGAAGACCAGGTTCTCCCCCAACCCTTCTGCTGTTTTCCAGGCACCATCACGGATCCTCAACGTGTGAACCTGGACCCTCCTCACACCCAGGCAGCTTAAACATGGAGTTTCTGTTAAGATGTATCACTATGCAATTTTCATGAGGAGTGTTAAGATCAAAGAACCGGTGTTATCAAAAGCAGCTCCAGTGATTAATGCACACACACTTTCTGTTAACACAACAAACTGCAAAGCACTTCGTTCAGAACTGGCAGAACACACTGCAAGGAGTGACCTAGATTTTCACAGGAGCAGGTTCATTACTATGCCAGCTGGCATCACATTAGGAGATTGACTTTGGGCAGCAAAGGCAGGATTGTAGGCAACATCCCTAGTCAGAAATACACAGGGTAGGAGGGAAAACAGTCGCAAGCAGGATGGATAATGAAAACCCAAACCAGTTTTATTTAGCAACACCCTCCAAGTAGGCCACTGAAAGACAGGGAGTAGTCTGGCTGACTTCTGAGCTTCTTGAGGGTTTTGGGAGTAGGACCTCAAATGGCATCACCAGAAAGCACAGCTTCAAAGGGGCTGGTCTGAACTTCCAAAGTTTTTTTAGAAGCTGGAGGAAGCCAATGTCATTGAACTCTAAAATAAATCTGGCACATGCAGTGTCTTAGGCCTTTAAGGCTGGGAAGCTGGATATTTCCAAAACTGGAGAGCTGATGCAGGAGCAGGAGAGGACTGAACTCCAGGAGACAGCCCTGACAGCAGTGCACCAGACTGTTTTGGAGTGCATGGATACAGCCAGGCACCCACCAGACTCCTCCAGAGGATCTAAGATACTTACATAACTTGTATAGCTGTTAGGGTGACTGTAAATATTGTACATGGATTTTACCTAAAGCAATTTGTGATCCTTTAATGAAAAGGATATGCTTATACTTTTAATAAATGTTAACTCTTTGCATATGCAAGGTGGAAAATATTGCCTTGATATTCCTAAATTATTGCCTGTATATTGGTAATCTAATGCTAGGAACAACCACAAGCGAATGTTACTTAGATATTCTTCTTAAAGAAAAATGTAATGTAGAATGTAAGCCATCTGTCATTTTTAAGATAGGCCGTTTCAAGTGTCATTGTTCTGAAGCTGATTTTTTTAGACTGATGCGCATTTAACTTTTGCTGAGGTACATGTGTTTTAAGAAACCATTTTTTTAGCCATTGTTCATCGAGACTTTACAATTTCTATTTCGATAACTTATGCAATATAATTAGTCTACTGCTTATTTAATGGATTTACTAATTATTTTGGAAAAAGAAATGTAAAAACTTTTACTTTGTGTTTGCAACACATGTGTGTTGTCCAGAACAAGGGAAACTATTCTCAGACTTGAACAGTTATCAGATACACTCATTCATCTGTAATAAAACAGGCTTTTACACAGGAGGATTTTTTCTTAACCTTCTTACTATCTGAAGTCTAAGACAAATTTAATGAACTTCAGGGATTCTGCTAAAATGTATGCATTGCTGATAATTCCCATAAGAACAAATTCTGAGCTGTTGGCATGTGAATTGTACTTGCAATACATACAGACAGCATTTTCTCACTGCATTATGTGAGAATTTAATGGTGCCATCCCTGTTCTCTATAGCGGGACTGAACACAACCACCAGAATAGGGAGCACTTGCAGTAAGCTGCATTTAGCTGGGACAAGGGATGGCTCTTCCCACACTCATTCTTGGAGAAACCTGCAGTAATCCCAGTGCTTGCCAAAATAATTTTTCAGGAAATTCATTTGAAGCATTCAAACTGTGCTAAAAGAAGTTATGCATGTTAGATGTTTCTAAGAATTCAATCTGCTTGTTTAATCTCTTTATAATGTTTTTAGCAGTTTTGTTCAAACAATATAACTTCGTTTCAATCCTGGACTTTATTAACAGCAAGGAAAAAAAAAAGGAAAAAGGAAATTGTCTACTATCTCTTCTTATTTGACTGTATTTCTTAAAAATATGACCCAGGGTTTAAACAAATTGGTAATATAATAAGCTTGTATTTTATCAAATGGATTTGATTTAATTTAATAAATTAAAATGTATTTTGGCTATTGGTTCTCTCGTGTATTTTTGTTGTTGTAAAATACAACCCTTAAGTAGTCACAACCTTGCAGTACAGTTTGTCACTGCATGACAGCAGGGCACACTGGACACCAAACAAGGCATCGAGGATGCATTCAGAGCCATCAGCAGTCAATTCCTTACCCTTGGAGCTTTCCCCCAGGCACAGCCCCCAGCAAGGACAGCTTGAAGGCACACTCTGAGCTGTGGCCCAGCTGCATTCCCTGTGCAATGTAGAGGTTTGATCCACTTTGAATTAGATGCCATGCTCTGCAGATCCTTTCTGCAGTTCCCACACTGTGCCCTGTTAAGTTCCACCTCAGTTTCACTCTGCCATCTCATATAGATCACAGGAAAAGGTGATAGCATTGAATGTTAAAAGAGACCACTGCTTTACAGTTATTCCCAAGAACATTTCAGTCAGTAAAAGTGCTGAAGATACAACCAGCTTCCCTAGACAGTGCAATAGCTCTTCCAGCTATGCCTCAAAAGACTTCCAGGAGAAAGCCAAAGGCTCCCAAGCTGCTGCTCAATGTACATGAGCAACGAACAGAAGGAAAAGTGAGCAGGTACTTACCACTGTAAGGTCTAGGGTGATGCCACTGGCTGTCAATATCTGCCACTTACCTGATTTTGTGTGAAAAATGCCTGCCTCAGACAAATTGAAAGGTATCACATGAAATTCCTCTGAAGAAGTCAAATCTACATGAGTTTTGCCAGCTCCAGGGAGTCGTGATGCCAAAATTGCTTCCAACACTGCTCTCACACTAGTATTTGTCTTCCCAATTGCTCTGGGCCCATGTCCAAGTCCCTCAAGGATTTTCGACTGTGAATTACACTGCAAATAAGGGTTATTTGACACATAAAGAAACGTCCTTTAAAAAGGGTTTACACCTGTAACTTTAGAATTTACTACCTCTAGGGTGACACTGAACCTGCTTGTTTTGTTTAATCCTGCTGACACCTGGGCTGTTGGGATGCTGAAGGTGAGTTTTGTGGCAGGGAGCAGTGAATACCTGCACTGCCACAGGCTCAGTTTAAGCTTTGGTGTAGGAAATACACCATTGCTCAGGAGAGTTGTTATGAACTTGCAAAATTCACAAGCAGCACATTTCTGATTTGCTTGCTTTCATAAACTGCACATTTCTCTCTGCATTGCGCTAATTTCTTTGAGAGCGAACAATCAGATGCAAACCTACACCTCAGTCATACCATTTCCTCTACCTGGGCCACTGCGGTAGTGTCTGATCCTAAGGACCAACCTGGTTTGCCACAAAGGGATTGCTGGTGCCATGCAGCCCAGAAAGGCTGTGTTTACTTCCAGGGCAGGAGGCACTTCTGTGGCGTTTAGCACTAACACGGTGATCTGCAGCATTTCCAAAACAACGGCGCGTTAGTCTGTTCACAGACATTCTGGGCTCCTCCCCACAGGGCAGGGAGTACACAGTAGTTTAGTAAGTTCGCTTACTCTTTCGGTTCCCGTCCGTGTCAATTGCCGGTGCCCAGCACTGGCAGGGGGTGGTGGGGAGGGAGCTGTGGAGGGTCTCCATCAGGGGTCTCGGAGGGGAATCTCTGTTGGAGGGGTCTCATGAGGGGGTGTCTGAGGGGAATCTCTGTTGAAGGGGTCTTTGTGAGGGAGTCTCTGAAGGGAAGGAGCACTGGATGGGGGTGTCTCTGTGAGGGGGTGTCCGCTCAGTGCCGGACACCGCCGGTTCCCGCCACCGCCGGGCAGCTGGGGGCGCCGAAGCCGTAGGAGGAGCCGGGGCCGGCCTGAGGGAGGGAGGAGGCAACAGCAGTGAAGGACTGAAGACACCGGAAAAGAAGTCGGGGGGAAAACATTTTGGTTTTTTGGGGGGCTTTTCCCCCGTTTTTTTAGGGGCGGGGTTGGCGGTTTTTTTTTTGGTTTTTTGTTTTTTTTTTTTTTTTTTTTTTTTTTGTCTTTGCCTCTCACCATCCATCTTCTATTTGGCAATAAGTTCAACTAATTTTCCCCAAGTCGAGCCTGTTTTGCCTATGGCAGTAACCAGTACACGTCTCTGTTTTGATCTACTGACTTTGTTGATCTGCCCAGGGCAGTGGTGGCATTCCCATGTGATGGCATTTAAAAGACCCATACTGTGGCACTTGTGGAAATGGTTAACAGTGGGCTTGGCAGCCACTACTGGACTCGGTGACCCTAGAGGTGTGAAAAATGCATATTTTATGATTGGCTTTTCGCAATAGTTACAATGAATATTATATGTGTAATGTTGGAAAGTTATGCTGTATTAATTCTCTCAAGTAGTGCGTTGAATGTATTTTTAGGTTATAACACAATGTTAAAATAGAAACTATACTGTGTAAGATACTTTTTAACTAGCTCAAGAAAGAGATGAGATAATCAAGGAATTCTTTGCACAAAGATAACAATTACAGAAATCCCTAAATTTTCGAGAGGAATTTATGGCTTTCCTTATCAACAGAAAACAATTTCTTCAAGCCTGACTTAGATTCGAAGGCGCCTGGGAATTAACAGAAACTTTTTGACAAGTACCAGACGAATTTCTTGTTTTAAATAAAATATATGCATAATCATGAAGTGTTTTGTATATGCAACAGGCTATTGCTTTTAAGGTTATTCCTTTGTTCACAAGGGATGCTTGTCGTGGCTTAAGTGCCCGAGAGCATCCGGACATCCGTAATTCTTTGCTTTTTATTGTCTTGTAATTGTCCTAACTCTAAATTTTTATTACTCTAATTGTATTACTATTTTTATAACCATTTTATTATTATTAAACTTTAAAAATTTAAAAAACCAAGTGATTGGCTTTTTTCAGAGGTGTTTTCCAAACTCAGTGATTCTGTGGTACATTATCGTGACCCACATAAGACATGTTACTTTCCCCTGAGTTCTGAAGGGGAGTGAGAGCAGCTGGGTGGGCATCTGGCAGCTGGGCCAACCTCAACCCACCTTACTTTTCAAAAGTCTTCCACACAAACCAATGACTTGCTATTTAAGCAGGCTGCTCTGGAAGACGAAAGGTTGGAGGAGCTCAGCTCCTGGCTTCCCCTCCCCCAGCTTCCAAAACCAGGAGCTTTTTAAAATAACTAGAAAAGGGGAAAGTTACCTTTTCCTTCAGATCAATTCCTCTGCATAAGAATCCAGAACTAATTATGACATTCTGAATACACAGAGTACAAAAATATCTGTGGATCTGGAGAAACTTTGAGTGACAGGTGACAGTCAAGACAATCTCAGCACAGCTAATAAAAGAATTTATTGTAAACATATGTATATTACACAATTATACAGTATAATACAGATAACATGAAGGATTTAAACACTCAGCATTACAAATAGGGCAATATTCAAAAAGAGATCTTTAACTCCTCAGAAAGCCAGAGAAATATACTGTAACATTTCAACACACTGCACCTGTAGCATTCCACAAATACCTGAAGGGATGTGTGAAATTCCACAACCTCTATCTTATCTCCAATCAATTCCCACAGGAACTTCTCACCAACAAATTTTTCTCCCACCACTATTCAAAATGCAAAGAACTTGTTGCAAACATTTCCTACATCTGAAGAACTAACCAAATGTGTCATTTTCTATCTGCTTTTAACAGTTTATTTTTCTTCAGCAAACTTTATATACTAATATAGCATCTCCTAGGAGAATAACCTGTGGTTGCTCAGAAATGTAGCAACAGATCTCCACTACAAGAACCCCATTAAGAATGAGAGGTTCCGTACCTGCCTGCTTGAGGGCCAGGTTCAGGACTTTTTCTGAAACTCCATCCCTCACAGAAAAGCAGAACACAGGCAAAGAAGCCACAATTAGCAAACAGATGCCCAAAGACGAGCTCCTGCATCCTCAAAAGCTGCTCTGGGTGTTATCAGAATCTCAGAAACAAAGCCTGCAAGAGGAAGGGGCTGGAAATGCATGTGTACAGAATCACAGAATATTTTGAGTTGGAAAGGACCCACAAGGATCACTGAGTCCAACTCCTGGCCCTGCACAGGTCACCCAGGTCACACCACATATCTGAGAGCATTGTCCAAATGCTTCTGGAACTCAAACAGCCCACTGCCCTAGGGAGCCTGTTCCAGTGCCCAGCCACCATCTGGGTGAAGAATCTTTTCCTGATATTCAACCTAAACCTCCTCTAACTCAGCTTCATGCCGTTCCCTTGGGTCCTGTCACTGGTGACGAGTGAGGAGACTAGTACCTGCCCCTTGGGAGGATGCTGAAGACCACAATGAGGTCTCCGCTCAGTCTCCTCCAGGCTGAACAGACCAAGTGACCTCAGCTGCTCCTCCCACAACTCACCCCCAGACTCTTCCCCCTCCTTGTGGCCCTCCTTTGGATGCTCTCGAGTAGCTTAATGTCTTTTTTTATATTGTGGCACCCAAAACTGCACACAGTACTCGAGGTCGTTGCAGATCATAGCATGACTAAGTTTGCCCACAAGGCTGTTCCCACAGAACCTGCAGGCTGTCGTGATAGCAGCAGGGATCTTGAAAATGCCCTTCTCTTTCATGAAGTGTACAGGGGTGCCTGAAAGCAGTACAGACCCCAAGTTCACTACAGCCTACAAAGCAGCGGGTCTGCAGTTCCCCAGCTACCTGGATTCCTCCCAAATCAATACTGAGCTGGAACGTAATCACTGCTGCTCAACTCCGTCACACTGACCTCGGCTGATAATGTCAGGGCTAAGCTGTGCCCTTTCCTTTCACAGGCAATCCTGCACTCAGCTCACCCGAACAAGCCAGGATTAGCTTTTGAATCCAGAGCATCTGTAATGTCCTTCCTAGGGGGCATTTAAGTCCTTCTCTAAATTCTGTTTGGATTTCATCCATTGGTCCCATTTCCTAGATTCAGGGTTCAGGTTCTGCCACTCTTTTATTCAACAGAACTGCAGCTCCCTGTTAGTTGTGATGAACTGAGAGGGGCTTTCCTGCACACCCCAGTTTTATTTAAGGTGGAGAAGACAGGTGGCATCCCATCTGAGGTACACAGTGCTTTCTTCAGTTTAACAACTGCATCAAACTTATACTACTCTCCTTCCAAGTCTGAAACCTCTAACTGAAGCATTTTTCACAGTTCCTGCATGCTAGTTACCCTTGCCTGAGTTCTAGCCCAAAAAAAGCACCAAAAGATAACATTCTGCTCCTACCCCAGGCCAAGAAAGATAACTGTAGTTTAATGTTTATAAAAGGCTTTGTATTGTCAAAGCACGGCACCAACAAGAGCAAGGCCTCAGTACACCCCTGTGAGGTAGGTATTCTGCTCCCCATGCTGAGATGGGGAAACTGAGGCACAGAGTGATTAAATCAAAGGCCATGCAGCAGATCAGAGACCCAGCTGAGATCAGCACACTAGAGGTTCTGGCTGTTTGGCCCATGCTCCACCCATGACAGCACTGCCAGACAAAACAAGCATGCTGAAAGCACAACAGTCCCACAGGAGTCCCACCAACTTCACAATGGCTTGTTCACACTACCAGCAAGCACCCATGGGGCAGGACAAAGGGGTGGTGGATGTGGGGTGGTCAGGATGTTGTCAACAAAGCTTTCTTCAGCAAGGTGTTGATAGCCAGGCTCAGACATGTCTCCCTCACCAGTGGTGTCCCTGAGACAGGTAAGTGCTGGGGTTAGCAGCAGAACAACTTCTTGCAGTCAAGACATCAGAGGATCTCCTCACAGCAAATCTTTGATTTTTCGATCCCACCAGGCCACTCTGTGTTGAACAGAACTTATGCCAAAGCAGTGCTGCTCCCACAGCACTTCACAGTTCAGGCTGATACTTGTTGAACACTGCTACAACATTAAGACTTGTACAACACCACTGGTCATCCGCCCTCCAGCACTCTGCAAACCTTCTGGCAGCCTGGGGAGGCGTTCGCTGGGCAAGCGATGCGTTTCAGCCAGCCCAAGCCCACAAACCCTGAATATTGCCTTTGTTCTTCTCCTTTCCCATGCAGGACAAGTGGTCAGTCAAATCTTCCCAAGCCTGATCATGGTTTGTTCATCTTATTCGAGGATCTGCCAGTCTACCCTTTCCAAGGTGACTAAGAAAGGTGGCACCTGACACCTCCTCTAGAGAGGCAAGGAATTTGTTTAGGTGACACTTAGCTGAGTAAGCTGCTGACAAAACAACCCAGCTGAGTTCTCAGTCACACACATCATGCTCAGCAAGAAGGGCCAAATTTGCTGCTGCCATAAGCCTTCTGCTCCCCCAGGCCACCCATCTACTCAAATGGCCCACCTTAGAGCTGCCTTTGACTTTTCCCATATTCAGAGTGCCAAAGCAAGTGCCCTGCTCGCTGCATGGGAAAACCAACTCGTATGTAGACTGCATTAAAAAACATAATTTCTCATCTTAAAAACCAGTTCAGTCTCACCAGCAGAGCCGTCTCAGAGGGACCAGGCCTGTGGAGTCTCTCACAGCAAGCAACTTGATGCAAACTGACAATGTTTGTTCAGCCACTGAACATACACTTACCAAGTAAACACTGACATTTAACAACTTGATTTGGAACAGAGCATCATTGTGTTGCATTAAGGTGCATCTTTAATTGGAGGTAACAATCTAGTAGCCCAATGTTATAAATGTAATAGTGTCCTACAGAAATACTGGATTTGTCAGCCCAACTTCAGTCATAAATCCACCTTTCCTGTAGCACCATCTCTGCTCTATTTCATTGCTCCTCATTTAGTATCTTCATATGTTTGTTTGTGAGGAAGTCAAGAAAAGGAATATTACAGATGGCTTTGTGAATATTCATCACTGTGATCTCTCTTGGAGTCCTGCAGGGAATGCATCAGAGATGCTATTATAATACACAAAAAACCCACATGTCCATAAAGCAGCAAGTCAAAAATAACAATCAAAGCAAAAAAAGGATTTAAGAGCAGGTGTTAGAGCAATGCAGGGAAAGCATTAAAATATCACAGCACAAAAAAGCCACTCAAATGACTGAAGAGAAACCTTTTGGGCACTGGAACAGGAAAATCAAGTACTAAAGTATGAATTCCTGAACTTGTATAGCATAATTTTTGTGTATGTACTTCTACATATACGACGTACATGTTTTAATATTTAATATATTAGATAAATATTTATATATTGCATAGAAGTGAATATTTAAATGGAGCTTTTTCTCATAGTGTTTCGTTTTTTTAAAATCAATTTAAGCTATCCCAAATAATGCTGCTGAACAGAAATCAAAATGTGGCTTAATCAACAGGTAATAAAAAAAAATTCTTTACTGCTGAGGGTGGCGAGGCCCTGGCACAAGGTGCCCAGAGAAGCTGTGGCTGCCCCATCCCTGCAAGTGTCCAAGGCCAGGCTGGATGGGGCTTGGAGCAACCTGAGATAGTGGAAGGTGTCCCCGCACATGGCAGGGGGTGGAACACAAAGATCTTTAAGGCTCCTTCCAATCCAAATCATTTTATGATTCTATAAAAATCACTCAGCATCTGAGGCAGAAAAGTGTGTATCAGTAAAATAAAGAGATTATTTAGGTTAAGTTCTAGCAGGCCATGGCTAAGCTGTCTACACAGCAACCTGACATGGACAAGAGTGAGGTCCTTCCAGTGTGGCTCTGCAGAAACAGGTCATCTGCCTCTGAGGCACAGCAACACCAGAGAACCCTGCCTCAGTTTTTAATGTTTATGTTCCCATCCTTTCCCACTAGGGAGCCACAAAATGACAAACCCCTCTTAAGGCTTGGTTCTTCTGAGAGAACAGTCCATAAATTCCCTCGGTCTCGTGGTCTGAGCCACACAAAGCCTGACTAAATTCCCAAAGCCATTCCACCCTCAATGCTGGTGTGAGTGGTGGCAAAGCAGCCCCGTGCTGTACCTGTTGTGAGGAGCTGTCTGGTATGCCACAGCGAGCGCTTGCCGTAGGATATCACTCATCAGCTGTTCAGTAGCCTGAGACAAGAGACAGCATGACAAAAAGAGCAAAGGAATTTGCTATTTGCTCAAGTATCAGTGTAGAAAATTTTGGCTGGCTTCAATCATCAAATGATCAGCACAGGGCAGTTCAAGACACCTGAGTGAGTTTTATTACTTAAGACATGAGTTTATTTAACAGAAAGAGATGCAGAGGTGCACAGAGCTCAGGATGCAACTGCCCAGCCTGCTTTCCCCCCAGACCTACAGAGCTGTACGTGCCTAGCAGGGTGGATCAAGCATTCCAGAGCCTGAACTTTCAAGAGCATTTCAGGACCCTTCCTCTCACACACCAGAGCTGGTGTCATACATGGCAGACTGCAGATATTCTCCTGGGAGCCAGTACCTCTCCCTCTGGTCACCAGGCTTCTGTCAAGATACCCTCACAGGAACCTCCCAAAATGGGCAGCCATATGCCCAACACTTGGCTTAACCAAGATTTGGTCAAAAACTAATTAAGGCTCTTGGCTTTCTGTATTGGCTTTGGCTGTATTCAAGACCAGAGAAGAGGTTTCTGCAACGTTCAGTGAGGAAAGCTGGCATAACTCTACAGTTGTAATGGAGCAACCTGATGGCTACAATCTGTGTCTATAAATGGATGTACTGTGGCAAGTAACAGGGAGCACAGCACAGGCATGAATATGAGTGCATGTGCCACCTGGAATCAAATAGATTTTGTAAAACTCATCTTCTGATAAGCTGTAGTCTGTATAAACAACCCCAAAAATCATCTTTGGCATGAAATACACCAGAGTGCTGCTAGAAATAATCTGTGTTGGCCTTCAGTCCAAACCCAAGAACTCCAGATCCCTGCTGTTCAAATTTTGGTGCAAAACCATTTCTCTGTTTTTCCAGAAGTGATTATGATAGAGAAATAGTTTCTCACACGTGGCAGAATTGTTACTCTCCACAGGAATTCAACAGTCTCCCAGCAGAGACAACCTGGGCAAAGTAACTGAGGAGTATTTAGGAAAATATAGCTAACCTTGTAGAAAACAACCAAGCCTTACACAATCTGAAAGATTTCCACCCAATTCTGAAGGGAAGGACAAAGCAAGGGGTAATTTCAAAATCACAGAATGAGTCAGTATCTTCGTTGTGGTGAAAATTTGCAAATCACTATTCTGTGTCCAAGCCAACAGATCAGTTAAAAAACTGAAAACACAAGCAAAAGTGTATAGCCCTCTTTGGGCATCTATGGATCTATCTAGTCATGCAGAAAGACAGACTTTGATTTGATAAATGCATATTAATAAAGCTATTCCATCTTTTTTTTTTTTTCTAATTGCTGAGTTAATAAATTACAGACAAGTTCTTCCTGTGAAGTAATTTCTTACCTTTAAAATCATATCTTCTATTACGGATGCATAAACATTCTTTTGTACCTCAGCAGGTTGAAAAGAAATCCCTATCTATAAAATAGAAGTGAGAAAAAAAAATAGTATATAAAAACCCACAACTCACATTGTACTAGAATTAGATAAGATTAACAGAAAAAAATCCCTATTACAAAGGGTGGTTAAAAGAGAAGCAAGTAGACATACAGAACCATCAGCCAGTATAATCTCAGCCTTAATTTTAAAAAAATCTGGGTAAATTTCTACTAGCACAGCCTGTAGAAATGCCTCTGAAAGTCAGAAGAAACAAGAGGAGGTTTTAGGTTTTGTTTCAGAAAGTCCACACAAAACCCAGGCTGCACTGAGTATCTTTGAGTTGAGAATGGAAGCTCCATTTTAAAACTGTACATAGCTTCAATCCATCTACTCATCAACTTTCCTGCACTCAGCTAGGCCACTGAAACCACTTTAAACAGTACTGCTAGCACAGGAGTTCCACCCCAAAAGAGTGTTTCATTCCTCAGTTCCACTCTCATTGTGCCCATGCCTTTGTGACCTATGTAGAAAGAGACCAGACACACTGCAGAACCAAGGTTTTATCCCTTGGTGTCAGCAGCTGAGGTGGGGACAGGGATCCTTTCTTTCCCAACAACTGCTCCATGCAAACCCCTCTTGCTGCTCTGGTACAACCAAAAACACTCTTTCCTACAAGCCAAGTCAGTCTCCTGTTGTGCTGCCATGACAGAAAACCTCCCTCTCTCCTGCCCTAAACTGAATAGGAGGAAGAAATCCAAGCAGCAGAGAAGTTTGTGGAGTTTTACCACAACCTCTTTTCAGGAACTGCCATTACACAGCATTGTTCCATGCAACAAGTCCACAAGTCCACATCTTTTACATCATGGGACAGGAAGAATTCAGTGCTAGCGCTCCTCATCCCTCATTTATCCTTGCTTTTAGCCTTTCAAGATGATTTTTCTGTACTAAGCCCTGCAAAACAGCTAGTCTGAAGTGAGCTCCCAGCTGGCATTCTTCCTTTCCCCTGCCAGAACTGGCAGCTGCATGCCTTGAGTCAGAGGGTCCCATTTTTCCAGGGCATGTATAAAAAAATTTCATTTTAAAGTCCCGAGGCCTATATAAATGAAAGAAATTCAACTAAAGAAATGTAAGAGCACAAGCAACAACAGTCCTAATCAGCTTTATGATTCACTTATTACCTTCTCAGCAGTGTCCCTCACAAACTCTGATGCAGGCAAGGAAGCCATGTAGAACTTCATCTCTTCTTGTTTCTCCTCCTGTTCTTTCTTAATGTTTATTTTTAATGGTTCACTAAAGTTGAGAATATCTACTTCCTCTTCATGTTCTGGCTCTTGTTTCAGAAATTGCTGTAGTTCCTCCAGTTTTCGGCACAGCTCCTCACCACTGCTGTAAGATGAAGGGCACTCTGAAATAGAGGCAATCAATTAAACATATGATAGGTTGTGGAAAGCTGTTTATAAACAGATGCACACTCAAAATATCGTACGAAATTAAGGTAATTGCAAGTTATTTTTGTAGTGCCTAGCAGATATAAGGATGAACAGAAATGCAAACAGTCATTGAGAGCCTTCTAATTATATCTTCATGACACTCATGCTTCTCTCCCACATCTGCTCCTACACCAATCAAGAAAGCTGCATTTCATACAAAACCAGGCTCATGTCAGTCTCCCAAACATTCTCACAGAAGCTTTTTAAGCTTTTTGGCAACTGGCAAATCAGTCTGATACTCTTCAGCTTGCTTAGAGAAGTGGAGCTTTTACATGTAGGCTCCATGTAGTGCTAAATCAACTTTTACATTGTGATGAGCATCATCATGCTTAAGAAAAAAAATCAGAAGACAGGTTCACAGTGCAATGGCAAAACAGAACCTCTTCTCTGCATGACTGACACAAGCCAGTCAAACCTTCAGTGCAAAGCTATGCAGTAAACAGATTCTACTCTTCAAAGACAAACACAAATACAGTGATTTAGACATAAATATTATAAGGTGGATATAGGCTTCCTTTCCACCTTCAACAACTGCAATGCAGGGCCAGACTTCACAACATATAATCAATTCCATACACTTCTGTGAAATACCTTAAATCCCTGTATGATCAGAACAGAAGAACATTCAGTTTTTGGAAAGGCATTATCTGAAGGTGAAACAAGAGAGCTCAACTGTGAAGAATGGATGAAATTAAAGATGTGACTTCAAAACATACTGAAATAAACTGAGGGGATCCTAGAGCTATGCTAGTGGAATAATGTAGCAGCTTTAATCAAAGCATGAAGCTTCACACGAGCCAATTCAACTCACTTTTGGAGGTAAATTAACTCCCACTGAGTTCCACACTGCCACTGCCAGGTTTGGTTTTTTTTGTTCTCTACCTGAACTCATTCATAGTGTTTGCATGATAAGTCTTAACAGAGGCTAAGCATACCCAAGGGCAGAAACGTCATTACTCCTTATGCCTACTTTGTGTATCTACTTATAAAGGATTACACTGTGGAACAAGGATCATCTTTTGTGAGATTGATCTACACTGAGCCTCCAAGGGCCCCAAAGCACAATAAAAACCAAGAGAAGCCCCAGAAAAACATCAGGACCGATAGTGACAAAGGACAGCCCCACTTGTAGGCCTGCCCTTACCATCTCCAAGTTATTCTGGAGTGAAATAAGTGAAAACAAAGAAAGTAAGAATCCCCTTCCCAGATGTGCCTCTACAAAGGCATTTAACTATCAGTGCCTTTGGCAGAAAGGAGCTCCCAGTGCCTCCACACTCACCAGGCTCACTGTCTATCTGTGTCAGTACGTCCTCAATAGAGTCCTCCTCGTTCCGCAGGGTCTCGGGGTCAGGGGGAGTGTAGCCATGGCACCGACACCAGTGCACCACGTGCTTTGTTTTCAGGGGGGTGATACTGTGAAACCTGGGGTGCTTCTCTACGATTTCTTGGAGGATCTTTCTCACTGTCATTGCTCGTTGCCACTGTGACCAACCAAAGAGAAAGCTCATCACACTGGCTATAACATTTATGGTTAGCTTACAGCCCAGAACCATAATCCAGGTTGCAAGGCAAACAGAAAAGGAACATGATTTTCTCAGGAGTTAGAGTGACTTCTGACACGTCATTTAAACTTTATCATCCAAAAAAATAATCTCAAGAAAAGGGACACACATTTCCAGGGGCCTAGTCACATCTGTCTTGAAATGTTTCATCTCCCACGTAACACGAAAGATAGCATGGTGCAAGAATCCACTAGAGTGAAATGTGTTCTTAAAATTTGATTAAACTTTGGTTAAAATTTGGTGATCGTTTAAGCTGGCAACCGCAGAAGATCTACTTCAGTGTTAACATCTTCCCTGTAAAACTCCACAGCAAGATGGCAAAGCGATGAAGAAATACAGGGAAACTACAATACAAAAGGTCCAGGTCAACTGAAATATTTATCTTTGGTGAACTGACAGTCTATTTCAGCACTAGTACTGCTTATGTTAGATCCCTCAATTCTCATCCTACAGAATGCAGACACAATCCCATAACAAGATAGATAAAGTATACTGGGGAAAATTCTCTTGACTGCAACATGCCACAGAGTAGAGATGAGAATAAAGTACTACCAGTCTGAAAAAATGTATCGTTTTAAAATGCTTCAAAAACCATCTTACTATAAGTAAACTGAAAAATGACCTTCAGCATCCTTTCTGCTTGAGAAAGCCTGTGAACAATAAACTTCATCACTGTCTGAACGCAAGTCAGTGCACCTCGCAGTAAGGAATGCTGCCACTTACAATAACAATTTATTCAGAAAACAAATCAGAAAACAACAAGGAAAGTTCCACAATTCAGAAATCCTTGTGCTTCTATAGTGACTGCTTATGAAACATTGAAGGAGAGAATTACCTCGGCTGCCCTCCTCTTCCCAATGTTCCAGCTGTAATACTGTTCCACTGAACTGGCACAAAAAGAGCTTACATCCCCACCTACAAAAACACAAAATCAAAAACTCTATTAAATTTTCAGTAAGTGAAGTAAGATGCATTCTGGGTTTGATGTTCTTTATCAAAGAGGAAGAGGGAAATGCATTCCATGCTCACAGGCTCAATGACTGCAACCAACTCTTACAAATGCTGTGCTCTCTCCAAGAGAGACTGACACTGTTTTTGAATGCAAAACCAGCCTCTCTCCTGGTCATATATACAGAACCTGTAGCTATGTGCTGTTTTAAGCCTCTTTCCCCCCCCCAAAACTCTATTATGTAGACCTGTAAGTCTGCCTTACTACTCAAAGTCTTTTCCTTTGGAAAACTGGATTTTTTTTTTCCAAACAAATTACAACATGAAAATGAAACAACAGTGAGAAGGTTTCTTGGCAAAAGCACGAGAGCTGTATGTGATGAAAGCTTTCCTGTGCCTCTCACTCCTTCTTTGCTGCCTCTGCTCTACCCCGACTCCAGGACCACTCCTTCAAAGTGCATTAGTTACCAGGGAAAGCTGATACATTTTCAGTTATGAACATGAGTAGAAGAATGAAATAATAAAGTACCATACAAGATTAAAATGTTTCTCTGCAAATTATCCCCTAATGTTTAAAAAAGAAGGCAAAAACCCCAATAACAAACACATTTCAGTGTCGAGCGATGTTACTGTATTTGCCAGCTTGATGAAATCCTAGTTTTAAATTTAAAAAAAGAAAAAAGAAAAAAGCAAATCCATTAAGGACAAACCAGGAAAAAGAAGACCTATTTGCAACCATTATGTGAAGAAATACAATCTATTTCTAATGAAAAAAAAAAAAAACCATGAAAGATTTTAACTGCTAACAACATATTTGACTTTACTGGAAGAACCTAATTCTAAGCATCTTCAGAATAACCCCTGGGGTAAACTCTCTAGGATAAGGGCTTCATTTCATTCCACTCTTTAATAACTTCTGTGGCTACAGAGTATGCAAGGCATTCTGTTGATACACTGACAATACAGAGCAAAGCCTTTTCATTTACTGCTTACTTTTTTCAGCAATTAATGGAACCTTCTTCACTATTGCTGTTAAAAGCTGCTGGATGTTCTCCAAATATTCTATGCTGCAAGGGATAAAAAGAATCACAGTGAAGACTGCTGTTGGAAGCAATGAATCAGATGAAAAAGGTTTCAAAATCAGTGCATGGTTTAAAGTCTTTAGTCCAAAGGCATTATAAATAGCAGTGTGAGGATAAACTGTTACACCCCAAACCAGAGAAGGTATTTCAAACAACCTTGCTGAACAAACAAACAAAACCTCTTGCTGAAGTGTCCACATCTGAAGCTGCATTTGTCAGGCTGAAGAAACTGAAGACAGGCTCGGAGAAAATCCCTGCATTATCTCACAAGCCGCAACATTACCAGTGCAGGTTGTCCCCACAGGAAACATGGGAAACTTTGTGTTTATGGGACTTGACATAACCAGACAGAGTCTATTAAACTGGCAGAAGCTGTATTTTCCAATAGTTATCTTATAACTAAGATAATTTTCAGTGTGTAGTGACTGAAGATTTATTCCTGTCTCTTACACACACTCTCCATCAGGGTAGTGTCTGCGGGAATACACTGAGACAACAAAACTTTACAAAACACAGAAACAGGGAAGTTGTAGAAATGAAGAGCAGGAAAGACGTCCTACACACTGCAAGAAATATGCAGAAAAATTCTGCAGTCTGAGTTCTGGTGAAAAAAAACTAACAAGTACTTGCAAAAGCATCACAAACAAGGCACTGGGTTTCACAGCATCCAGTGATCGAATACTCATTATTATTTAATTCTAATTCTGAAGCAAAGCAGCCCTCATACTAAGCAATTACACAGGTATATGAGCTTAACAAGACTTGCGATTCTAGAAGGTGAACAGTTCTACTTATTTCAGATGCCCCTTCTCAGAGCTGCATTTCACTGGGCAGTGTGACCTGACTAAGGACACGCAATGGCACGGGGACTTCTACAAGCAGAGGACGATAAAGAGATTTTAGCAGCATGTCATTTTAACAAAGTCCAAAACAACTGCAAATCTTCAAATATTTTTTTCCTTTCATGAACCGTGCATACAAATCCATTCACAAATAAAACGTTGCAACACTGTCTGAAACAAATGCCACCCAAAAGGATTAGTACAGATACAGCAGTGTATGGGACAGATTTTATAATGTATTTCTAGGTCAAAGTAACACTACTGCACGCATCCCTGGAACCAACTCCATTTCCCCAGCACTTCAAAGATCAGAAATCCTTATAGAGAAATGAACAATTACTTGATAACGTAATTCCCAAGTTCAGAGCTCTCTTCTGTTTTAACTGCTGCTTGGCCTTCTTGGGTACCCACAGAACTGCAGTTTTGTCCTGTTGAATCAGGCTCCATCTTAACTTCAAAGAAACAAAACACATTTTAAGACAAAAAGTACAGCCAGTTTAATAAAAGTACCAGACAGTCTTGTGAGACTAAAGGTCTTACATAACATCCCTTCATTTATTGTTTGCATTCTCATTGCTAAGCATGAACAAATTTGACTTTCAATTTTGCTGAAAGAGACCTACCAGAACACATTCCCCCCACAAATCTCCACATGCTCACGTCTCATCCTTGTCAGAAACCTGCATAATCAATTGCTGCTGTTTGCATATGACTGGCTGATCTAAACAGGCCTGGCCAGTATGCAAACAAAGAGCTGGATAGAAAGCTGGAAAGAAAGTTTTAACAAGAAGTGACATTTCAAAGTGACAACTTCTTTGAAGACATCACTGATTCTGACATGTGAACTTTCTCACGTCTAGGACAAACTCTAGTGAGACAGAAGCAGTGAGAGATGAGCTGAACCCAAATAAGCAGGCAGTCTGGTCAGGCAGTTGGGATGCAGAGATATGACAGTTGTGCCAGAACTGGACTTCAAGTGTGTCAACTCTGCCCCATGCTTTATTCTGGGAAGGATTGTGTGTATCTTTTCCCCACTGTGTGCACGTGCTGTCTGTATCTAGAGCTCCTTGAAAGGAACTTCCAGTGCATCTGGCTGAGAACAGCAGGATCTGGGGCTGAATACTTGCTGCTTTATGCAGTTCTGCAAATATGGACTGAAACAATGAATGTTTAAGGTACTCCTTGTAGCTTTCTAGAACATTCTCATTTTTCTCCATACTTGTCTACACTGTGAGATTTGTTGAGAGGGAAGTCACTGTTAAACTCCTACTTCCCAGGTGTCATTTTAACTTGATTCAAACTCTATTAATAATGGAAATAAAGGAACCCACAGTCATGGAGTCTACTTTAATAGTCAGGCCACTTGCATAAAGAAGCACCAGCTTTTTTTTTACTACTTGTCCTACTAAGAAATCCCTTTTTACCTTTGGCAATGGATGCCATGGAGGGACTTGGGACAACTGTACTTGCTGCTGTGACTGCCGAAACTGCTGAAACTTTGCTGGTAGAAAGTGACTGTAGCACTAGAGATGAACAAAAAAAAAAAAAAAAAAAAAAAAAAAAAAAAAAAAAAAAAAAAAAAAGGGAGTGGGGCAACAAAGAAGGAAAAAAAAAATCAAATTTCATACACTTCAACAAATTAACATTTTCAGAAGCAACACACTCCTTTTGCAGAACAAAGTTTAGGGGTGAATTCCTTGCTACAATTTCTTCTATCTCTACTTCCACGGACTATGTATGCCAACAGTGACCAAGTGCTACCCTGTGTCAAAGGAGATTTTCAAACACCATGTGTCATCCTCCTCTGCCCTTTACCTTTGTTCATAGGCATGAGTATTGTCTGAACACCTCCAGAAGCTGTGTTTACACCGAGCTGTTTAAGCTGGCTGGGAACTGTCAGAACAGCCTGCTGTGGACTAGACTGATTTGAGTGGATTTTTAGCAACCCTGCAAGAAGAACGGAAGACAAAATGTTAAATAAAACACACCAATTAGTTTATCTCCAGCTACTTCTCTCCCTTTCTGCTTGAAGCAGGATGGCATGTAACCTAGCACTGCCACCCTCTTAACAAGCCACACTTGGGTGAGCTGTCAGGACGAGTTTCCACTGACAAAAGCGATGGCTCAAACGCTGTAGTGCTGCACCGCAGAGTGCACACTCTTACATGCGGCACAGCACTCTGAAAGTTGTAAAGCAAATCTCCTCATTACCTAAGGAATATTAAGCAAAAGCTGATGTAAGAAACCTTTCAATTGAAGCAGGCTCAGCAGAGTGTAACACTCTTGTCAGGACCAGACCTTGTGCTCAAGGCTGTGGTAAGCCAGTGAACTACAGCTCTGTTGTACTCACACAGCTGCTCTCAGGGAGGTATCCCATTGCCACTCACCCCTCTGCAGTTCAGCTTAGCTGCATCCACTGCAGTCAGCAGGGCACAATCAACCCTGTTCCAACTGTGGGACAAGCCCAAGGCTGCTGTGCAGCAGGTCTGACAAAGGACACACCAGAACTGAGTGTTGCAAGTCTCTCTGCAACGTGCACTGAACACACTCATAAGGATGGCTAATCAGGCTGGGAAGTACATTAAACTGGAGACTGAACTAAATTAGACTGATTTTAGTGAAGGCCAAAAGAACAAGCAGAACATTCAGACATGAACAGCATTATCAATGGCAGCACTCAGTAACTTCAGGAGAAATCAGCACAACTCCAAGCTGTGCCACAGTCCCACAGATGAAGAGTGCCCATCACCTGTCTGCCAGCTCTCTCCTCCACAAGATGTCATCTCCCTGTGATAATACCCCAAGGCACCACAGCCAGCACTCTAACAGTGTGGTTTGGGCCTATGTCCCTCATTTCTACTGGTAAACTGGATATTTTCCATGTAATTGTATTCAATCTGTAGCTTAACTTTTCTTCAGACTGTGGAAATTTAGCAGACTTCTATTTTAAAACATTGACAACAATAAACTTCTTAGTTTCACCATGACAATTTTGTAACTATGATTTGTTTTGACATTATTATTAGTAGCAGTAGTAGTAGTGAAACACAGCTGCCTTACAAGTACTAAACATGCAAGTTCTGGTGAAGATGTCTTGGTTTTTCTTGGTTTTTGAAGATGCCCAGCACTGGTCAGTTGGGCTTTCACCTCCACGCAAGAAGGCTCACCTAGTGCTACCCATTCCTTTGTGTGGGACACACTGATGTGGCAGGGTAGGACAGCAAGGGACCCAAGAGCAAAGCTGTTAAAAAGGGACCTTTTCAACAAACCCTATCAGCCTGGTGGGTGGGAGACACTGCTTGATACAAATCAAGGGGAAGTTTGAAATCCTTTTCAAAAAGTTGCCTTTAAAAGCACAAATGTTCAGAATTTTAACGGTTCTGAGTTTTGTTTTGTTATTACATTGAAATAACTGTTTTATAGCCAATGTTCCTTCAGAGACTCTTGAAGAGTTTTCCACCATGAAGTCAATGCCTTGGGTTATAAAAATGCCAAAACAAAATCTAGACAGCATTCTCACACGTAAATGAGAGTTTTAATCTGAAAGCTATACTAATGGCCAAGCCATACTAATGGCTTATTTCCTCAAAAAAAACCCACCTGGCTACTTTCCTTGCAAAGAGAAATACTGAATTGCTTCCTGCAGGATTCTGTCAGGCTTAGCAGTCTATGCTGCTTATTTTCAAGCTCTGGGTAAAATATACCCGTGAGAAAAGAGAAGTTTAAGTCTGAGTAGAGAGGAAACAAGAAGAGCTGCTTCAAAAAGACACTGTCAGATGAGTTCAGTGTCACATATTTTCTCTTTTCTGTATTTTTACTCTGCTTTCACTTCATAAGAAACCACTCCAAATGAACAGAACATGCCAGCAGGTAAATTAATCTAAACAAAAATTTCCAGTTTTAGCTCATAACTCTCAGACATGCTGTATTTGCCCTCCCTGACATGAAAGATTATGGGAATACAATAAAGCTAAATAAGGAGAACTCCCCTCCACATAAGGGCAGCCCATTTTTATTACCTCATTTTTATTAACTTGAATGATCCAGAGCCAGCCTAGTTCACTGTACTTAATGAATTCTGACTTTAAAGGCTCCAGTTCCGTCTAATCAAATATCTCTCCTTTTCAATCCCAACAGAGCAAATGCAAAGCCTCAGAGACAAATTCTGCTCATTCTCTGTGTACAGTGGAGTTTCACTTTCACAAACTAATCTAGTCTGTAGTACTGCTGGTATCATGATAGTGACACACTCTGCTCCTGACAGGCAAAATGCATCTTCTAGTGAAAACCTGGCATGAAAACTAAAATCCCTCTCCTATACCAAAGGGCAACTTGTGCTGTTATCTGTAACAGATACAGTCAATGCCAAAAGGATGCCAAATTATTAGAAATTTCCTTGGCTAAGCCAAAAGTTATGCTAGTAAGATGTTTTAGAAAGCATGACTTTCACACACTTGCAGATACAGGTGACTAAATTCTTCCATTTACAGTGAAGAGAGGTACAGAACTCACACCTGGATTCTAACTTTCTCTGGGAAAGGTGTGAAGGGAGTTTAATACCTGATACTGTAGCTTTTCCTGACACAGGTGTCGCTGTAGTCATCAAGGAAGCAACACTTACAACACTGGAAGTTGCAGTCTTATTCACTACTGATGAAGCAGCCTGGCTCTGGCTTACACAGATTTGGTGCTGCTGTCCAGGTGTCTTTGCTGCAGGAGCTCCAGAAGATGATGAACTGGAAGCTGCATTATCTGTTTGCTGCATAAGAGGTAGAGAGGAATAACAAATCCTTTTTCATGTCACAGGTGGTTCAAAAATAAGCACAAGGTAATATAAGTAATAAAAGTAGCAAACCCAAATTTTTATCTGTCAATTGTTGTTAGGAAGCAAGAGATTCTCGAGCTCATATCCAAGAGCCCACACACAATGATGGCACATACAGAATGGAGGCTGTGGCAGCATGGCAGCAACTCTCCACAGGCATTTGGGAAGCACAGATTAGGAGCTCACAAAGAAACAGGCTCAGAGTGAATTCCACACTCTTCATTTTGCTGCCTCCTCCCCTCTCCATGCACTGCAGCTCCACTCCAGTAGACAGCCTGCATCAATTGGATCCATGGCTGCATCCACTCACAAGGGCATTCACTTTAGGAATGCAAACATTCTGTGTGCTGCCTCCCTCCATGCCAGAGCAGCCCCTTGCCAGGCTGCAGTGCCACAGCTGCCCTGGGTGGAGGGCAGTGCCAGCCTCTGCACGCAGGCAGGGCCAGCAGGCACTGCCAGCCCCTGGCAGCTGCTGCCAGCAGCTCGGGCACCAAGCACTGGGCAGGGCCTGCGCCCTCAGCAGCACCCAGGGGCTGCTTAGAGCTGCTTGGTGCAAGGAACAGCAGTCCCACCAGCAAGGTGAGAACGCCTACAGGGTTAGAAAAGCAGTACAAGTCCTTTCCCTGGGACTGTGGCAAGAGTGCAAGCACTGCATTAGAGAAGAATGGCAGTGCTGTTTCTCACCTGGGCCACCCCATTTGTGGGGAGGGCCACGGCAGGAGCAGCAGCTGTGGTGATGACACCCCCTGATACTCTCAGCACAGTGGTGCCAGGTTTGGAGAGCTGGGATGAGGCAGGCACTGATTTTATAGACCCATCTGATATTTTCACCAGTGATGTCTGTCCAGTGGATGTAGCCTTTGAGAAAGAATGCAGCATACGGAAAACAGAATATTAGTTAGGGTTTTACATTATTTTAAAAACACAAATCAAAACAGAATGACAACAACAAAACAAACAAGAGAAATGCTTTTTATATTATCAGGAAATATTTTCAAAATACTTTTGAAAAAAATCAAATTCTAGCAATAATTGCTGGAACAAAATTATCACCTCAGAAATCAACTTCGTAAGTGTTGACTTTGCAAAGATATGTCTACCAATCTTGAATTTTGGATAAGTACTCTTAGGGCATTTGAATTTCATAGAGACTACTTGGTACTTTTTAAAAGAAGGATCTCTGAGAGGTACCAAACCCAAAGATTTTTAAGAGCTTTAGCAGGCCCATTTAGCAGACCCATTTCTGAAGTTCAAGAATTTAACTACATTTTTGCACCTGACTCTATTCACTTTTCCAATTCCATTTCACTAAGAAGCCCAGAGCCCATTTACAAAGCAGCAACCCCAAGCTTACACTGATTGCAAGCTGACTCCCTCTGAGGAGAGAAAGCTGGAAATCTGTAGTCTGATGAAAGTAAGCCTTTGTGTGCTTTCCTCATTGTGGTACAGCCAGCACCACAGTTGTACAAAATGCCACATCAAACCAATTACGAAAGGAAATGCTCTCAATAATATGTGGCTGTGGTTCCTGTACTTTATCTGACAAAACTAGTAAGAGAGAAACACAGCAGTTGCACATTACCTGTGTAAACAGAGCTGTTTTCTGTCCAGTTATCACTTTTAGGGCTTGTCCTTGTGTGGAAGATGCTCCAACTCCTACATTGCCCTGAACAACTGATGCTGGAGTCAGCTGCTTCCCAGAGCCCTGGGGTGAAGGCTGGCCAACCAGAAAGGTGCCCTGCTCCAAAAAGAAATCAGGGAGGTCAGCACTTTGAAACACAGTTAAGAGTCAACAGAAATCTAGGAGTGTCAATGAGAGATAAAAGCTTGTGGCTGTAATGTAGCCACATTTCATCTTCTGAAACAAAGCACTGCTAACTACACTGGATACTCCTGCACTAAGTGCTGGATGCAGCCTTCTTGCTGCAGAACAACTTCTAATGGAAGCAGAGCAGGAGAAAAGTCAAATAAGACCCAGACACCAGAGTCTCAGAACGTTTCACATTGTACAGAACCACAGGACATCCACCTAACAGCCCTGCAGCCTGAAATGCCAACGTGCTTCCACTGAGATGTGCCGCTGACCTGGGGTGTCTGCTTCAGGATGTAGGATGTATAGGTGAGGTGCTGTGACAAGTTACTGCTTGTGTTTTGGGTTCCACCACCTCCTCCTCCACTATTTGTAGAAGAACCAGACTGAAGACCTGTAACCAGAGGAAAAAACTTAACCCTTTGGTAACCAGACAATGCCAGCTACTAATGCATCCCTGTATGTACAAGTACTTGAAAAGGTTTTGCCAGACTTTTGGTGCCACATGTTTTGCAGTCAAGTAATGCTATTATTCAGTAAAGAAGAGTTCAGCTATGCTGCTGTGCTCTCTTACAGTTCAGCTAATGCCATGAACAAGAGGAGCGACTGGGGAGATAAGGAGGGTTGGTGGACAAGCAAAGCTCATTTCAGGCTGTTTTGAACTTTTCTATGAAATGAAAATGCTGTCCAACAGAAGAACAATCTTTTCATCACTCTTTTGCAGGTCATGGGTCTGCAGCAAAAGCTCTGCTGCAGAGTGGAAATACTCTGAATCTCACTGGCTTCTTAATTTTAATTTCACTGGCTGTCAGTGCAATTTCGTTAACATAATAACAGATCATGGATACCAAGCAGTGGTAATTTGTAGTGACACTTTGATATTGCTCTGTCTCCAGAAGGAACAGCCTAAACAGTGACTTTTTGCAGTCTCTCATTAAGAAATAAGGGTAAAAAAAATATTTATGTCTGTCATAAACATCACAAGTATCTGATCTTCCTTGCTGCCAATGAGTTCATCAAAGTTGGATTGCCCCAGCTGCAGGTATTACACTGGGAGTTTCATTCATAGGTCTATTAACCAAAAAACCATTTCTGCACTGAGAGCACAGCAGGAAAAGCAGTTTCACTGAGAACAAAAGCCACTTTTGAGATCTCAGCCTTAAAAACCACTACATATGGGTTGTTGCGAACAAAGAAACCCTATCCCATTACTGATTTCCACAGCACCAGGATGCTTTCTAGCAAAAATGCCAAACATATTAATTATGTAGTGATTACATTATTTAACTCATTAGATTTCCCTGCAAGACTAACTAGCATTATTTGTGGCTCGCAGTATGGCTCCTTGGGGTATCAGCAGCAGTTTTCCTTTCCCAGAAGGGTTCTTGCTGTTGGTGGTGAGGTACAGCTTGGTGCCTGGTGGTAAGTTCGCCAAATTTGCCAGGTTGGTGGCTGGTAACTGCAGTGTAGCCATCACTAGAAAGACAGAATAAAAAGGAATAAACCAGCTGCTTGCAGAAAGTAGTATGCACTGAAATCTGCACAGGATGGAAGTACTCAGTGATCCCTACTTAGCTGCTCTAACTGCACATTAACCCCACCAACAATGCACAGCTGCATTTTTTAATAGGTCTGGGAAAAAATCTCTCTGTGTGCAGTCCCACTTGCAGCTGCAGGTTGAAGCAGCACAGCCGTGGGGTCTGCAGCCTTCCTGCAGCCCCAGGCACCACACAGGGGGCTTCTGCCCATAATCCTGTACCTGTAAGCACTGGGGAAGACGTGGGGATGAAATAGGGACACTTTGGCTCTGGCTGGCTGGATTCATGGGGAAAGGACCATAATGCCAGGCCAAAATGTGAGACCTGGCTCCATGAAAGTCTACAAGGTCTCCTGCACATTCCCCAGCATATCCATCTGGTCTCCACTCCCAGAACACTGCATATTTTAAAGCACTTGTGCTGCCTATTCCCCCTTACAGATAATGAATTAACATTTTCTTTGTTATTAATCTCAGCCTGAATTTTCTGGACAGCTCTCTACTCACTTCCCAATTTTGCAATCACACAAAGTTATTTTGCAGTTGAATATATCATTATAGACCCATCACTAGCTGTTAACAGGATGTAAAATCACTCTACCTGAGCCTTGAGATGTACTTTTCAGAGCCCCTGTGGAAGAAACTTGTGCCTTGGTTATAGTCTGCACAGGTTGAGCCACAATTGTCCCTCCACCTCCACTCACAATGGCTTTGGCTACACCTTGAGTCACAACCTGCTTCGAGCCAACAGCCTTTGCCACCGAGGAGCTGGACTTTGCCACAAGGATCTGACCACCACTTATCGCCACCGCTTGTTTCACCGTCGACTGCAGCGCAGAACCAACGGGAACACCAACAACCTGCAACAAACAGGGATGGGATGGGATGGGATGGGATGGGATGGGATGGGGCCCTAGTGGCCACAGCATCCTGGGAATCCTGGCTGCTACACCACCTCCATCTCCAGACATTTCAGGACGTGCCTGGTCACGAACAGAAGCTCTTCATTCAGGAACAAAATTAAATTGGGAAGAGGCCAATCCCAAGTAAAATGATGAACTTTTAAACCCAGTCAGGATCTCAGCGCACCCACAAAAGATTAAGTTCATTCAAATCACAGGGCAATTCCTTTTTTTCTCATTTATAAGCAATAGCTTAATTCCAGCTGAAGATAAAGCTTGCCTTGGTGAATTAAAGAGATGTAGAAATTTAGTTTCAACACATCCATGGGAACTGATTGGCTGGGAAAGCTACGGCCTCAAAGCAGAACCAACAAAGTGCTCCAATTTTATGTGTTAATGATAACTGCAGTGGAATATGAGTTTTTGCATACCTGCTGAAACAGGCAAGAAAGGTAGCAAAAAGAACAAGGAAATGTTGCAAATGAAAATAAAGTATTTATTTATGCAAACCTGGAAGTTCTGTATGTAATCTCCAGTGCCTGGCACATCATTTGACTCTGTCCACAATAGAAAGAGGCAAGAATGGAGACAATTTCTGACACATCTGTCATCTTGTCACTGCACTGTGCCTTCTCAGAAGCTATGTCACTCCTGTCAAAGCAAGACTGCATTGGCACAACTCCTACAGTAAAATGCTTGAGTTACCACTCAAGTAGGACTGCTTTCATCTAATCCTAACCTCTACCTTGCTCCCTATTTGTGTTGTTCTCTTATGTTGCAGGCGTGCACTTGTAGTAAAGAATTCACCTTCTCTTATGGAAAGATCTGGATGAGTTTCAGCAAGAGCTGCTGATGGCAGCCAGCGTTCTGTGTTGAGAGTCCAAAGGCACCTGCACCCCACTGTTGCAACAGCTTGGACAGAAGTGGGCAATGTCCATGTATACAATAAAATGCAACAGTGCCTGCTCAGCCTGCTCCCTCGCCAAGCACTACATGGAAGCAGGACACGAGCCACTCATGGAACCCAGCTACCTATGGTGCTGCCACCTGGGAGCGAGGCAGGAGCGACCCTGCTCCCGTGGGAGAAGCACCAAGGGCTGCAGTAACACCATGAACCCAGCACCCCAGAGATGCCCAGGTGTCCCTTACCTTGGACTGCACTGTCCCCTCGCTGCTGCTCACGACGGGTTTCTGCGGGGACAGGGCCAGCATGTGGCTGCCCTTGACGGTGACATACTGCTGCACCGAGGGCTGCGCCGTGCCCGCCGCTGGCGCCGCTGCCTGCTGCGGCACCTCCCCGGGCTCCTGCTTGATTATCACCTGGGCAAGGGCAGCAAACAGTCACAAGGACAGTAAACACCTTGGATGCCTTAGGATTTTTGCTTTTATATTTTCCAAATCCTATACTGCATTAGTGCATAACTCCAAACTACATACAGAGTGTTAGTTACTCTCTTCACATTTTGGTCAGACAAAACAATCCCTCTGGGCCTGAGATCCAAGGACACCCTACAGCCTCAGGCCCCAAAAAGTATAAACAAAAGTGAACTGGGGGGAGCAAACTGGGGGTAAATTACTTCATTACCTGAAGCTGTAGCTGGAGGATTAACCCCTGATATGTGAATGGACCAAACTTACAGTTGTCTGAAAAACTGGTGGCCATTGTCCACCTTGGGTGTAACCTCTGGGAGGTTTCTGACTGCCCAAGATAACCTGTTTGAAGGCCTTTAATAAATACCTAGCCCCAGTTCTAGGCAGCCCCTCCAAGGCATCCCCTTCAACCACTGAAGATCGCTGTGGAGCAGCCTGTCTGCAGGAAAGGGCAGGCACACTCTGAACTCAGATGTGGTGCTCACCACCACAGGGGCTCTAACTCGGCTCCAAGTGGGGGCTGCTCCCACACAGCACTGGGGTGGTGTGGCAAACTGACATAGTGACAAAGCAGTCCCCATTTTAGAGGTGGTCATGGAAATTACAGAGTCACAGCAACTGCTGGTAATGTTACAAGTACCACTCATCCTGACAAGGAAACTGGCCAGACCTGACTTCTTCAGATCCTGCATCTCCACACGGAGCCACAACACTTTAAAGTTTCAAATTCATGTTCTGAACTTGTTTTTTATTTTCTATCCTGGAATGTTACAACCAATAGCTAGAGACACTGTAAACGATTATAGCTGACATACACACATTCTCTTATGTATATGTTTTATGTTTCCTCTACATCTAACCTCTAAGGGCAGCGACACAAAAAAAGCCTCTTTAGGGTTTTTTTTTCCTTTAGATTGTTGTAGGTAGTGTAACTGGTAGAAAGCATTCTTTCACCTTTACTTGGATCATCTAACATTGACAGAAACAATTTTATATTCCATGTGGTAGTATTTAAGGAAACACACTCAGAAGCAGCAACATCTGAGATTCACAAATCGCTGTTAAAATTTTTTAAGAAGCTCCTGACAGATTTATTGCAGTTTACTTCTACTGCATCCGATTAAAAATAGCTTTCAAAGTATCAACCTGAACACAACAGCGATTCAAAAAAGAACCCCAGAAAGGACAGAAGAGGTGATAAAAGGCAAGATCCCAGGTACAGCAAAGCCACAGGGAAAGAAAAGAAAACAAGACACATTTTTGAGAGACGCTACAGAGCTCTTAGCAGCAAGATACATTGCTTCCTGTAAGAGTTTTACAAGCACTGAAGTTCCATGGTTTGTGGCACAAATCAGCATGAAATGGTGATTTCAGCCACTACTGGGCTGCCTGTCCCAGCACAAAAGGCAGGAAGGATACCTTTGTAAAAGCTCCCAGTCCTCCAGTGACCGATTTGGGGCTTTGCACCTTGGAATGACTCCCAATGGGACAAAGGGGTGGCATGGTGGCAAAAAGAGAATCCTCCTGCTGCAAATAAGAAGATATGGTGCAAAAAATCAGTGATACGTCCAATAAAAGAAATAAAACAAGTGACTGCTAATAAAGGGCAGAATGGACCATGTGGGTAGGCCAAATTACCCATGCAAATAGGATATTTCCAAAACTTTCTTAACATAACCCACAAAGCAAATTTTAGTTGGAAAGTTACATCTCCAACGGGTAACTGTTTCTTACCATGCAATACACAGGCAAAAAAAATCAACCCATGTTCTCTGATCAATTTTTTATATAAAAGTATTTCACTTAAAATTCAAATAGGCTGAGGGGGCATCTTATCAATGCATACGAATACCTGCTAGGAAGGTGTAATGAAGGTCAAGCCAGACAACACTCAATAGTATACCATGTAAGGACAGAGTCAATGTGCACAAATTGAAACTCAGGAAATGATAATGAAAACCTTGATGGTGACCAAACAGAGCAACAGGTTGGTTGGAGAGGCTGGGGACTCTTCAGCCTTGAAGATACTCAAAACCCAATTGGACACAATCCCAAGGAACCTACTCTATTTGACCCTGCTTTGAGTTGGAGTGGTTGAGCTCCTGAGGTCTCTGCCAACCTCAATCATTTTGTGATTCTATACACAATCTCTGAGAGAGAAGTGTAAGAAGAAACAAGTTACAGTGGGGAAAATTCTTCTCTCAGAGGAGTTCATGCTCTCCTCTAACTGGAACGATGCAGTGGCACACAATCCTTCCAGAGAGAACTCACCATTTGGCAGAAACAACAAACATTAGGTAAAAAATATTTCATCATCTGCACCTGGCACCTCTGGGTCTGAGGCCAGCAGAGAAGTCAAGTGCATTTGAAGGAGTTTCTTACAGTGCAATTGCTCTCTTTTACAATCAATGTGAACCCCCAAAGCCATGGTTTTACAATCACTTGGCACATTCTTGGGTTGGGTTATGAGCAGAAATCAGGTCCTGCAACTCCTGGCATCTTCCTTGTACTGACACACATGTCTGGAAACATTAGTTTTCACGCAGGTTGGCTTCTGCTCTGGGCCACCACACAGCTGCACAACTGGTGGCAAATGGAAGGTGTGAAGACAAGGCTAGAGGCACAATCTGTCCTCTCCACTGCAGCTGCATTTGAGACTGGCTGCAGAAACACGGCCTGAAGTCATTAAAATAAACACAGAAAACTAGCACACAGTGAAGAGATGAAAAGTGGTGAGTTATGCACAACCTGTAATATCCCTCTGAACTATAAGGCACACTCTTCTCTTTAAAGAAACTCTAAAATTACAGCTTTTCCACCAACCAGAAGACATAAATCAAATTACATTTCTGTTTACAGAAGAATGATTTTTATGGGTTTTTAAAAATATCTTCAGTTTTTAATGTTGCCCTGGAAATACAGAATTCAGATGTTACTAATGATGTGTGCCTACTCTGACTCCTTGATAACTTTTCAGAAAAAACTGTCTGAAATCAGTGAAAAATAAAGAATAATGGACTACTTTCAACATAGTTAAGTGAAATCCATCTGAGCACACAGATTTTTAAAATCTGACTAGCCAGCTGCACACCTGACACTGAAAATGCCACTCCAAACTAACTGCTTCAGACAAGTCTGCAACACCTTTTCCCCAGCAGACACAGGAAACTTCTCAGCTCTAAATGTGATTTGCTCCCTGCAGGCTGACTGGCAAGCCTTCCTCCAGCATTTCCTGCTTTAATACTGAGGCTTGGTGACAGGGAAATGCTCCTGTTTCCAGCAGCACACCCACCAGCTACTTTCAGAGCCTCGGTGATGCCACTTCCCTGCCAGAAATATCATCCCTAGCACAAGATGAGGGAAAGATTTTATGTAAGACAGTTCAGCTCTGTACTTTTTGGGCTTTGCAGATCAGAAGCATGAACTGTATTTACTGCTGTTTGTTTACACATCCAAATGTTACTCCACTGTTTACACAAACATTTTTCTAAATCCAGGCAGCTGTAAAACCACTACATGAGTTATTTTCAGGCTGCTTGGAACAGCTGCTGTACAAGAATAATGAACAGAGCGAAGGTTTTGAGGTAGGCATCTCTGGTTTCAGAGATTTTAATCATACTCTTGTTTAATCATACTCTGTGACTAACAAAGTGAAGAAGATCAAAGGCAGCTACAGAAAAGCTTTTTTGAAAGATCAAACATTTGGGGAACTATGCCCTCCATGGATTTCCTTGCAGAGAAGTAGAAGTGCCGTTAACAAATATGCAGGCAAGCCTAGTTAGAGCTGCATGAAGTGACACTATCATCTTGTATAACCACCATGTTCTCCTATGGCTCCATCTGTTACACAGTAAACCTTCACACAATGACAATCCAAGAACTTGCCTGAAGTGCAAAATTTTTAATGTTAAAAAGAAAGAAAGATGGACTTTAAAAGGGAAGCACACACTTAATGAGAACATTACCTTGACAGCTGAGGTGCCAAAACTGCTCCCATGGGTCTTTGACACAGGAGATCCAGTCCCGAGAGAGGCCTGACAGATGCTGCTCAGTTTGCTGGTCGGGCTCCCTGCACAGCAGGAAATAAAGCAAAGGCTGGGTGAGGGCTGGGAGCAGGGCCACTGCACACATGAAACCTCTTCTAACGAGGAACAGGGCATTTAATTTCATCTGCATTGTGCATCAGGTACACCAGCAGGAACCAACATGGGCACAAAATAGATCCACTACCAAATTTCCACCTGCAGGAAGCATGCCCCAGAGAAGGTGCTCTCCACTCACTGCTATGTGTGCTGCAAGCAAATGGTCAGGAACCTTCCTGGCTGGCTGAGGATATCAGCTACGGGTGCAACTATGTGAAATTAGGACAGGTGCAAGGTCCTCTGCTGCCCAGAAGCCCCCTGAACCTACGCTAGCCTTGGACACTGGCATGGAGGAAGGCTTGGAGAGGAAAGGAAAGGTCACAAAAGGAGGGAGACAGTGAGGAGTAACAAGAGCAAAGGACAGAGTGAGGAAGGTAAAGGAAGAAACAGAAACAAGGAGTGAAGGCACAGAGTCATCTGTGGCAGATGCTCTTGCAAAATTATCAGACTGACACATGTGCCACAACACTCTCCTGGGCCCCAAGCTGGACAAGGCTCCAGTGGTAAACTTGCCCTGCCTTATCAGTGTGTGCACAAGACTGCTCCTCAGCAGCCTCGTGACTGCTGCTGTTGGGCTGGTTTGGCAGTTTTGTTTGTTCAAGAGACACCAAAGCCACGGATTACACACATGAAAGCAAAAAACCAGTGTCTCATACAGTTGTACTACAATCCACACTTGAGTTTAGAAGTAAATGAGCAGCCATTTCTGAGAATAAGGCCTTTGGGAAGGCTGGCTTTCACAGAGTATGAAGATCTCACCCCTTTTCTTAAATACAATCTGCAGCCTTATCAGAAGTGCCCCAGTGACTTTGTCTGTAATACACATTATGCTCAATCCAGCCTGGCTGCTGTTGCCAAAAAGTCAGTTCCACAGACCCTCCTGCACTCTCACACAGGGTCTGCTGATGAGGATTTCACAACAAAGTTGCTTGGGGAGGGGAGGGTATCAATTTTCTGCTCTGCCACTGATGTGATCTGACTCGTGCAGGATACAGGGGAGGCACAGCAGTGCAGGGAGGGAGAGGCAGGAAGCAGTCTCTGCCAGGTCACTCTGTGCATCTCCACTGTGGTGGGAAACTGCAGCTTTAACAATAACTGCACTTTAACTGCACTAACACTTGTACATCCCAACGATCTGGTGCCTCTGCACATCCTATCCATCCTATATACAAACCTCTATTAGAACCCAAAAGTTACCCAAACCATGATAAACCACTTAGGCAGAGAAGGGAGTCAGGCTTGAAGTGAAGAAATAGAAAATAAGAGGCAGAAATCCCCCAACCAATCAAAAAAAAAACCCAATTAATCAAACCCTGTTGGTGAAACAGCATCAGTGTTACCAAGGAAGCCCAAAACATACTTAAAAAAACTCAAATATTGCTATACAATTCCTACCAATTACCCTACCAATTCCCTCTGTGATGAAGTTAAAATGAACGTGACAGCTATGTTCCCTCAGATAAAGGGAGGAAGTATCAGTAAAAAGAATTTTTGTGCTTTCCAACCATGCCCAGCAAACAGTTTGTGTTCCATGGATGCTGTACTCCCTCACTTGGCCCCGGACATCCTGCTGAGATGCTGGGAAGCACACACATACACAAGTGTGTTTTGAAATAGACAGCAGTTCTTGGCCATATATCACAACAAATAAATGACTTCTGAGGGACCTTTCCTCCACCCCAACACAAACATTACTGACTGATTCCTCTATCCATCAGCTGTGTCCTGCAGTTCAGCCCTCCCTGTGATCCCTTTTTCACCACTGAGGGAATCCAGTAAAGAGGAATCCAAACCAGCTGGAGTTGGACCAGCTAGAAGCTGAGAGTAGTAACAAAATCCAGCATGGCTGTTCTCCTGGTAACCAGGATCTCTGCATTTCAACACATCCACTGTGCCCCACACTGGGACCTAAGACTGATCTGCCAGTCACTGCAACCTTTCCATGCTCTTTGCCACACCCACACCAGCACTGTCACCCAACCACCTCTGCACTCTTTCTGTCTAAAGCCGTACAACACGGTCTACATCACTTTCTCCCCTTCCCTTGTCACCTGAAAAGAACAGGCTCTCTTTGAAGAGGTGTCTGTGAATTGAGTTTGGCTTCACACTGTGCTGTTTCCTGCACAATGCTCAAGCCTGAGACACCCTCAGCCACGCACACAGGCCAGCTGTGCAAACCAACACCTTCCCCATTCTCTGCTGAGCACTTTCCATCTGCACGAGCTGAAACGCTGCAGTTGTACTGATCATTCTGAAGGGAGAACAAACCTGAACGGGTGACACTAAGCCACTGCCTTCTGTGGTCACACTACACACCTGTACTTGTGGCTGCTGCTCCAACCGTCTGTCCAGGCTTGTCCACAATAAGATAGGGGTTATTGAGGACTGAGCTGGCAGAGCCTTGCTTCATGTGCACCGGAGTGGACGTTGGGGTACGAGGTAGCGGAGATGGACTAGGGGTCGATATTGGAGAACCTTAAGAAAAAAAGTCCAATGCTTCTAGCTTGTAAACGTTGTCAGAACATAAAAACATGGCAATAGTAGTACTTTTGAAAATGGCTTAGAAAAGGAGCATTTTTTGAGGATGCATTTCTCAGCCTGAGTGAGGACACAGGACTTGGAGAAGAAAGAAGAGACAGAAGGAAAGGAAAAGGCACATAAAGCACTATGGCTCATACCTACTCTGGACATGCTCTGCTTACCAGGACAAGCAGGGCTCAAAGGGAACTTGAGAAGCCATCTGGTTCACCCCTGAATCCTGAGGGATATTAGCTACATCATTCTCACTGTCAAGACCAGTGCACCCCCAAGGAGATGGAGAAAGAGCTGAGCTGTCTCACCCTTGTGCAGCCCAAGGTACAGGCACTGAAGAGTGGGAACCAAGGAGTTCCCCTACAAAGGCTGTGTGGAACAGCCTCAGGCAGTAGCAACACCCAGGTCCCTCACTGCTCTGATCCCTTCACTGCTCTCACTACAGCAGAAACCCTGGAAATCAATCTGTAAAATGGGCAGCTTCTGGGTAACGTGGGCAGGACAGAGAGAAACTAGAGAAGAAAAAAGCTGCATGAATAGGTAAACAAGAAATTCAGAGAAAAGGACTGGCAAGGAAGTGATCAGAGAAAAGAGACAGCAGCAAACACCAAGCTTCACCTGCATTTTAATCTACTTTCTTGGCAGTTATTGACAGAATATAAATGGTCATCAAATAAAATCCCCATGTCTTATGAACTGCTTTGAAATCTAAAATGGGTAACCCTTCTCAGCAGACAGCAGAACCTTTGAAAAATGTTTAGCAGGGAAGCATTTAAATAGCAAAGAACAACAAAGAACAGTCCAAGGACTTTAGGAAAGATAGGATGGCCCCCTAATTTCTGCTTTCTAGGAAGCTTTGGGAAAAGATCAAGAGAAAAGCTTATAAAGAAAGAATAAAGCACTTGGCAAGTGTTCAAGTGTAAATCAACCTGAATAAAGTTTTAGGATGTAAAGGAACAATATTGAAATTTAATTAAAAAACAAAAACAAAGCAAAACAACAAACCAGACACACTTTAAGAAAATTATCTGGGAGCAGATCACCAGAAATCACATGAACTGATAGTTGGTGCTTCATCCTCTCCTCCCTAAACACCAGAAAATGAAAAGCTGCAACAGGTCACCTTGCAGCTTCACAGCATGTGCCATGGTGAGCTGTACACTAACACTTTCTGATGTAAAACATCATCCAGTGACTGGCATCACACCCAGGCAGGGAAGGGGCAACAAGTGAAATGAGCAAAGAAACACTTTGGCCATGTTTGGTTCAGAAGCTGTCACACTGCCCACTGCAGCCAGCTGGCAAATTGATCCAACACAAAGTGGACTTTTTGAAGACAAGACCAGAGCTGCTCCATCTGATGCAATATGGCAATCTCAAGAGGGTGTATTTGAGTCTGCAAGGTTAAAACTAATTATTTGCCCAGTAATCAAGGAAAAAAATTATTCTTCATCCATCCCAGCTGTATGAAAGCAATGGGGAGAAGAATGGACTTTTCCCACATACAAAATATTCCACATGGAAGATGTGTTTTTGCTTGGGCCTTTCTGTGGATAGCAGTCCATTTCAAGACTTTCTATTTCACACTTAAAAGTGCTCAAGAATAGGGAGAGAACAGCTCTCATCCTGCTTTTCATTTGTTGTGAATCATTATTTTTTTTCATTGAACACTAAGTGTGCTTAGCTCCCTATTCTAGAGTTTCCTACTGTCTGATGCTCAAAGACTGGCAGAAAACCAAGGGAAGGACACAGAACAAGTCCAACTGGTTCACTCTCTTGTTCTCCAGGGGAGGCACTCGGGTAAGTAAACTAACATTCACCTGATACAATCTTGCAACTCATGGTGATAGGCTGGAAGGATTTTCCTGGTGACTCTGCAGGGCTTGGACTCTGACCTTGAGGCACTATTTTACAGCTAGCTGCAATGGGTTGAAAGGCTGAATTTCCATGAGAGCCAAAGGCAACTTTCTGTGTGGCTAACTTGGTGGGAGTCCGTTCTATCGCGGATGGCAGGGAATAAAACGCGGCATGTCTTTCGGTTTCAGCACTCCCAGAGAATCCTGATCAAAACAGGGAAAAGAACAGAAATACTTCTTAGGCTGACACATCTGATTCCTTACTTTGCTTCTCTACACAAGCATAACCCAGGTATGACAAACATGTTCAGGAAGGAAGGAAGGAAGGAAGGAAGGAAGGAAAAAGCAACTGGTGGGAAGCATTGAATGGGGAGAAAGTGAGGGAGGGGATTACTCCTGCACAGGCCTGTTGGATCTGCTGGACAAGAAGTAAAAATGATGCCATGCACATCCTGTTCAGCTGTGGGAGGTGATCAGCCACTTCTTACACATTTCCTTGGAATGCCCTTCCACTGCCCAAAAGCTGCTGCTAGCTCCAAGAGTCCTTGGTTAGGGCTCCACAGGACCAAGGCTGGATCTCCTTTGCAGAGAATCTCGCAGTGCGTTTTTTGGAGTAAGAGCCCAAGGAGACCAGAGACTGCCTTTTGAGCTGGGCTATGGAATCCACTTTATTTGGTGTTCAAGGACATCAATTAACCTGGAGCTGCTGACAGAAGCCACTGGCTGTCAGTGTAAAAAGGAGGTAGGTTTACCTCCTTCCTGTTGGCTGTAACACTGCCCACCTAAAGATGCTACAAATCTTCCTGTTTGAATAAAAAAACCTATGTGTTTAAAATTTGGTTGGATTTGTCCTTTTTTGGCCACAAGAAAAGACCACATTTAAACAGCAGACATCCTTCTTGCTGAGCCTGAACACCACCAATGGCACCACAGAGCCTATCAGGAAGCACAACCATGCACGGCACCAGCTCACAGCCACTCCTTGAACACAGCAATGAGGGAATAAACCAAGAAAAGCATCAGCCCATGCAGCATCTGACACTATTTTGAAATATAATGTGGCTGTGTCCAGAAGGTTTCTCACACCAGAGTGTAACACACCCCCTTGTATCTCAGCCCAGTTAACCAAGGGTACCAGAAAACAAAGCTAAATGCCACCAGAGACACAGCTCTTCCTATTTGACACAAACTACAAATCCCACAGTGTGCCTGTTCCAGGCAATCCAAGTCCTAAGGCCTCAACTGCTGTCCCACTGTAATGGATCCCGACTTTCCTGATCTCTCATGGAAAGGGGAAAATAGGACCCCAATGTGCAGAGATGCCACTGTCCCTCAGACAAACACAACTTTTTCACTCTCTATTCTTCGCAGTACAGTAATTACAGATACCTAGGGATTTTTGTTCCCTCAGTCAGCTCATGTTAGGCACTAACATATATACCTGAACACACCACTAGACCAATTCCTCAAATGTATACACAGTCCCCAAAGCATTCAGAAACCTAAAATCCCCTCTGAAAATAGTCTGCCAAAGCCAAATCTACAACTGCTATTCAACCAGCTTTTTTCCAACTGCATCTGTTTTCCCTTATTCACTACGTTTTATCAGAACAGAGCGTGTTCAACAAACTTCAGATTAAAAAACCCAAACAAAACCAAAACAAAGTCCAAAACCAAATAATCTATAACAATTTCTGAACCACATTTCAGAGCACATTAAGGAAAATATGATCTGGGGTGAGCAACAAGCAGGTAGCACGGGCAACCTTTAAGGCATAAGAGCAATTAAGAGGAGGCATCCAGCAGAGCCAAAGTTCCAAGAAATTGCATTTCACTGGCACCCACTTGCTTTACCTTTGTCCACAGAAGCATCTGGGCTGGAGTCCCTCAACTGTTTAATTGGTGAAGAAGCTTTGACTGGTGCTGGGATATTCAGGGGCAGTGATAAAGATGTAGGAACATCAGAAAGGTCAGACTCTGAAGACTGGGAGAAGAGATACTCCTCACCAAGGGAATGCCTGTGTAGCTCCACATCCACTACCTTCCATAAACAGGAGACAGGATATTAGTATTTAGTAGCTTGATAAAGATATAAAAACCAAAACCAACAATGCCTTTTTATTTTAATGCCTAAAAACCTCTCTCTTTGTTTCCCCCAACTCTATATTAAGGGACAGTTCCCAAAGGTCCAGCAGTACTTGAGCTACGACAAAAATCTTGCAACATTGAACCCCCACAGTAAAACAGCACATCTTGGTCCATGGGGAAATCTGAACTGTAAACACTGGAAGGATATTGGAGCCCAGCTCTAAGCAACCCACTAAAGAAAGGACTGCACCTCCCTGTAGGGCCAGGCACAAAACTGAAGCCTGCCTTTTCTGGTAAGACCTTGAGAAATACACCACATGGTCTACTCTTCAAAAGTGTTCTTTAATAACAGTAGACATTTCACATTAATGTTTTCTCCACAAACTGAAAAGCTGAAGTAATGTGATTTAACCATAAAAATTTCCATTCACTACAGTACAACAAGGGGAAAAGAACATCAAGAAAACTTTAGAAATTTAGCAAACGATGGATTATTAATTAATTTACTTATTTCAAGAGTTCATTTTCCATTAAAGTCCTGAATCTTGACAGATATAGAAATTTAGAAGTACTTAAAATACTGCAAATTTCAGCAGAATAGATGGGTGATCTCTTGAGCTTAAATTCTTTATGTGTAAGCTCTGCAGCAGATCAGAATAAAATCAGAACATTTTGTACCAAAAGCTTCACAAAGCAATAAAATTTAAAGCTCCAGTACAAGTCAAGTTCTTTATGAAGGAAGAGCCAGAAACAGTCTCCCCTGAGCCAAGAAGGAGAAAAAAAATGACTGTTGTCATGAATAGTGACAAGTGTCATAATCCTTTCATTCAACAAGAGAGCAAAACCTACATTCTAGAAATTGTGAGATCAAATGGGTCTGACTCTGTGCTTAGCCCCATGCATCTTTTCTTTTTAAACATCTTTAAGGGAATCAAATCCATTCCATAACCCTCTGACTCACCGTTTCTGCACCAAGTGTCTGAAGGCCTGTGTAGGTCCTGTCCAGCTGGAAAAGACAATATAATATATTAGCCAGGGCAAAGCATTATATTAACTAGAATTTACAATACAAATTGTTTGAAAGAAGTCTCAACCTATGCAAGTTGAGCAGGAGTGCATCCAGTATTCTGAGGCCATAAGGTCAGAAATCTGTGCTCTGGTAATTGCCCTCCCTCTCTTCTGCAAAAAATTCAGCCATGACCCAAGGCCCACACTAAAGTGGAAAGGAGCAAAAAAGTTGAAGGTAATGAGATTGTTGAGGGAATATTTCCATCTAAGAGGAGTCCTCAAGCAGTGTCCTTTTTTATTCCTGATGTCAATATAAGGAAATAATAATGAGAAATATTCTGAGTTTTCAACTGACCAGCACAAAGGCTGTGTTTACACTATAGTTTTTGATTAAATAATCACACCAAGCCATCAGCTGATAAAGAAGCATAACATCCCAGAGGCACCTGTTAAGGCACCTGTAGAAGCCGCTGGGTTTGAGAGGTGTAGGATGTGCCAGAGCTCAGGGGCACATGGGGTGCCAGGCAGAGAGGAGAGCTCAGCTCACTCTACATCCTCACAGCAGCCACAGGCTCAGTGTGAGAACAGCAAGATTTGCTGATCTGAGCTCCTGTGGGCCATGGACTGGCTCAGTTTTCTTCTGTAGGCCGAGTCTCCTTCACCATCCATCATTGTGTTAATAACTTCTTCCCAAGTCACATCTCCCCAAATATCTTTTACTCACCATCTACATTAAATGTCCCTAAGCTGCAGGGGAATATTTTCAACCTCCTCTACTGTCTATATTTAGGGTTGCAATGAAGTACCTTATTTAGCAGGAAATTCATCAATGCAGGCAGAGCTCAAATAAAATTAATGCTGCTCAAAGAAAGAGGAGACTAATCCAGCTCAGGACTTAAGTCCACTAATGCCAGGGACTACTACTTAAAAGGAAAACGAGCAATGGCCTAGTTTTCCAGGACTGCTGTACACTAGTGCTGCAAGGGTGAATGAGTTGGAAAAGGGAGCTGTCTTCAAAGGGAATAGGGAATCTCAGCCCTCCCTGCCCACTCTAACAACAAAGATAATCATTAGCTGATGTGTGCCTGTGCTGAAGGAACAGAACAGACATGGCAGCCACTCTTCCAGCAGAAAGACAGACCTGAAGCACCCTGTTAGTTTAAAGCCAGTGAAAACATGATAAAAATCTCAAATTTTGGAAAAAAAAAACAGGTAAGCACTGCTGGTCTGAGCACATTCAGCTCCAGCTGCTGCGAGGCTGGGTGCCAAGGTAAGAGGCTTTCCTGGATCTATTTCAACTCTCCAGCTCAGCTATTCATGTGAAAATAACCACCAGGACACTCATAACACAGAGAGGCAAAAGCACATACACAAGCAGAGCCTCCTCTAGATTATGCACGAGAGCTCATTTAAATGCCTTTCTCTGAAGTATTTTGTACAAATACCTTCAAATTGTGTATGATATCAATCCTTTTGTTCTGGCTATCCTTGAAGTGTATCTGCACTCTCACTGGGAATTCTCCCCAGCCTCTCCTGGTCAGGTGAAACGGTGGTTCTCTGGAAACAAATGGTGATTACATTTTGATGCAGAAGTGGTACAGCTTTCACCTCCCTCCTTTTCAGAAAGCCAAAGACTGTTTTTCTATCTGACAACTAAAGCTGTCATCAGGTCTGCTATTCACCACAGAGAGAGTGTAATCATAGCAATGAGAATTTTATGGCTTTTGACAGCTGAAAACACACTTTAACTTTACACAAGGGGACAGGGAAGAAAATGGTAAAGCAGTGTTGAATGAGACATGTGGGAAACAAGTGTGGTATTTTTAAAAAGAAGACCAAAAAAAGGGCTGTGCTATGCCAAATGAAAAACACTTGGTTAAAAAGAAACCCAAGTCATCTCACTGCAAGGTGAGCTGCCAATGCAGCATTCTGCAATCACTGCCTGCTGCTCCCTATCTAGTAGCAAAAAGGCACATGCTTCATCTAACACCAACAGAACAACATAGGGACAACAAGGAAAAGTTAATCACTGTCATTCTCCAAGCTGAAAAAGAAGGATCTGTAACATTTACTCCTATTATGTATTTCCAGCTTGTTATTTTAAATGCAAATATGGTTTCTTCACCAGAAAAAATTGCAAGAGGTTTAGGGCAATTTTTATTCCAGAACATTAAAGCTCACTATGATGAATGGGACTGTAACACCAGGAATCTATTAACCAGATGGGATTAAAACAGAAGGTAACCAGCACTGACAACTGAGAAAGGCACAAAAAGACAGTAATCAAATGTAATTTGATATGTTACAGAAGAAATACAACAGAGTTTGCTTTTGTCCTGCTCAGGGTTGTCTTCCCAGAAACATTACTGAACTATACCAACACTTATCTCAGGTAAGTCTTCCTGGAGTTGCCTTTCAGTAGTTTAATTTTGTCAGAATTAAGTTGCTATTCTGAACCTAAGCAGCCCTTCCCACACTCCTTCCTCCAAGAGGCAGCTGAACATCTTGTGTGGAGAATAATTTCTCTGGGAGGACACCAACTATTTCGAAGGCATCCTCCCTCAGTCTTGTCTAAGGAAGAAGGATGAAAGACTGACAGGGCACTTCCCAAGAGAGAACCTACCCCCACCAGGGTCACAGCTTGGAAAACAGGTGTGGGGTACAGGTTTGGGAGAGCACAGGGAAGCTGCCCTGTTTCTGCAGCACCAGCACCACTACACTGATGGGAAAGTCCTCAGAGCACGAAGCCAATGCCACTGATCTCACACCATGGAGAAGTATTTTGGAGTGGGGTATTTATGCCCAAACACACATGTAGCATTAAAAATATGGGCAAATCAGATTTTGGAGATTCCTCTTTCTTTTCCACACTGAAATAGATGGGTGGTAGAAAACACTTTGTTTAGCACCAGAAGCCTAACCTGAGCAGCAGACAGTGTATGTAACACATACAGGAGAGGCACAACCCACATGAACAGTAAGAAATGCAACACCTGAATGCTTTTTCTCAGAAGGAAATTTAAAAAAACCCAAGCCAACAAACCTGTTTGGCACATTTGCTACATAAAAAAACCTCATTTATTTTTACTACTATTTTGGAGTAAGCCAAGTTAATCCAGAGGTTAAATACACACATGGAGTATTAAACCAGGAAAAGAAGTTGTTAATTGGCACTGTAAGCCTGGCAAGCATGAAGACTGGAATAATGATGGGAATAATTCCTTATTACCTCACTTCTACCAGGTCATTAGGTTTGTAACTGGGGTGGAGGAAGAACCAAACTTTCTTCACAAAATGATTTATGCTGGGTTCTCTCCGAGAGCCTCGGACGTACACCATCCATTTATGGGTTGACTGATCATTTTCTTCTCTCTTGTCAGGGGGAATGTACCTGGCAAAGAAAATAAATAACAAACACAAGATAAAAATCCCACTGCAAAAAGTATTTTGGGAAAGATTATGCAAAAAACCTGGGGATGTTAAAATGCCTGTGGGAACCTTGCCCCCTGTACATTTCTGCTCATTTGTCCTAACTCTGACAGTTCATCCAGGAACAGATACAGGTCCCATAATCTACTCTAAGTTTCTAACACATTTCCTCTGTTTTAATGCACAACTGCCACATGACATTCACCCATTTAAACATTTGGCTTTTGATTAAGAAGATTTAATTTTAACATTCTACTACTGTCAAATTCCTTATCCTGTCCTATTCTGAGCTATCAGGAAGCAAAACCACACCAGAACACATAATCAACAAATCTGCTATCATAAATACAAAAAAAAAAAAAAAAAATACAATTCTTACAAATTTTAAAGCAACTTCAGTCAATACTTAGTTCTGGGTCCAGCCCTAGGTAGATTTTCAAGAAGCAATTCTGACTGTAAGGTTTGTCAGCAAATGTCTGAGATATTCTATGCAAAAGACTTGAGTAGAGCAAGTTGGATGGAGAGTTAAAACCTGGAATTGTCCAGTTTCCTAAAACTAAAGCCTTTCTTCACTAGTTTCCTTGAAGATCAAAAGTTATACATATTTACCTGTCTTCTTCTTTTAAATATAAATAAAAACTGTATGAAACAATTTATTTAGACTATTCTAAACTTGCACAATTTTCCTTATTGTGGTTGGTGGTGTCTTGTTCTCTTGCGGTTTTTCTTCTGTTTAAGAGACTCCCACATTGTACCCATGGACACATTGAATTAGCCAACTAATTTAATTAGCCAACACACTCAATTAGGACAACTTGCTTTTCCAAATTTTCAGAGGAAAACTTCTGACTTCTGCCTGATCAAAAAAGGCTGAAAGACTTCCCTTGAGGGAAAGAGATCTTAAAACCTCTGCACACATATAAATTTATAAATAAAATAACTACTAAAACACCTGTTCCTTCCACAAAAAAACTTATGCTGAGACCAGAGGAAGGCTGCCTTGGGTACAGTGATTATTCCAGGGTAACAGGTCATATTATGACAGCCTAGAAATTTCATTTGTCTCCTAATTGTAACTTTCTATTCAATTTAATCCTGAAATAAAGGACCATCCCTCAGGCTCTGGATACTAACTTGGAGACGTTGCCAACCACAATCGTTTTCTTCACATAAAGTCGTGAAGTTTCATCATTTGACAGTCCGGCATTTCGTTGTCCTGGCTTTTGAGAGCTTGAAACACCCGAACTGTCCTGAGGGTAGGGGAAGAAAAAAAAGGCAAACAAAAACCCAAACATTCCTCTTAAACATCATTTTGTTTGGTGCTAGAAAAGTAAGGTATTGTTAAAAAAAAACCAAAAAAACTAAAAACCTGCATAAATGAAAGATCAACAAGGAATCATCCCTACAAATACTTAAATTGCTCTCTAGGCACATTTAAGCAACTCAGGCATGTAACAATGCTATCCTCCCTGGCCAAGAACACACTGCATGGCTTAACTGAGCAGACATGGTGTGACATCCCATGGAGCTGAGCCACGACTTCAGCCTGGGTTTCAAAAGCACTGCCCCTGCACTATCTGAAATAAAACCAGACATGGCTAGAATGGCATCATGTTGGTCACTAACCAGGAACAAAGCTCAACCACCCATGAGTAGGGGCTGAAAATCTAAATCTTTCCCATTTCCAGCCTCTGCTGCTCTGAGGGACTCTGGTGCTGACTCACAGTGAAGAACCGAGGCTGAGTTTGAGACAGGAATTCAGTTCCAGCTGAGCAGGGAAAGCAGCCATAACCTGTCACTGCCATCCAGGTAAACCTACAGATCCACAGCCATACCTTGGCATTATAAATCCAGACACCCTGTAACACGACCCCAGCTACCCATCAGTGGCCAAGACTCCCAGTACAATGATCTGACCACCCACTGTGCCAACACAAGTAGAAGTGTTGTTTGCATAGGACTGAGAGGCTTTTCTATAACCCTGCTGGATGAAGTGTCTGGCTGGAGAGTAAGGGACTGCCACCCTCGAGTGACCGCAGAGCAGCCCAGAGGGTGCACTCCTCTGAGCACTTGCCAGAGGAAGGTCAGTGTGGGAAGCACCAGATTCACTGAGGAACCATTCCCCCTCCTCCACTAATTCAGGGATGCCTCAAAGTGGAGCAAGGAGGCACAGAAGGCTGGGATGGCTCCTGCTCCTCATCACTCCCTCAGCCTCCTCTGCATTGGTCAAAGATGTACCAATGTGCTATTCCCAAGCAATACAACTGCTCCATCCATCTATGCCCCCAGCACAGAAACCAGGTCTGGTGGTTTATAACGTAGGTGAGTCCACATTCTGTATGGCTCATCTGCCTTCTGTACAGACCCAAGGCAGAGTGGCACTAAACTGCAGCCCTGCTATCAAGGGTGTCACGCAGCTTAATGGAGGCAAAATCACTGCTCTCTTTGCCATGTATTAGTGCAACTTATTCAGCTGCAGATTGCAGCCATGTTCACTGAGATAATCCCACCCCTGGCTGTACTCCTCTGGCAGGCCTGACCACTTAAAAGAACTGAAAGGAAACTGAAGAGTTTCACCTCATTTCACATTTCACCTGCAGACACTGAGTGAGCCTCTCCAGTGGAGCTACCTGCAGCCAACAGGTGAAGCATTTGTGCAACTGCACAGAGAGCCACAAAGGGAGGGACTGGATCCAGGTCAAAAATAACCTCCCAAAAAGCATGAGGGAACACTGACAGAACTTATTTTTACTTGGGTCAGACTGGCTCTGTTAAGCAAATGGTGGTTAATGCACAACAGCAAGCAGCACCATCAAGAGGAAAAACAATTCTCTCCTGTATGGTCCCAAGTTGTGCACCCAGGCTCTACCAACTCAGGCTGCCAGGGTGAGCTAATCCAAACAGTGTTACTGTCTGCACTACAGGCTGCTGAGGAGGCCAAGCCCCTCCAGTGGATCAACTGCTCTGAGCAATGCAGTCCCCATGGGCACCCAGAGCCAGGCAGCAGCATTACTCCTGAAAACCTTGCTGGGAATGACACACGTTGCTCTCCTCTGCAGGCTCTACCCTCCCAACCTGACTTCTACCCGTACAGCAAAGCCCAAGCTCAGGCTGTGAAGCACCTCCTTCCCCAGAGGCTACGGCTGAGGCTGGCAGAGCTGTGCTGACCCCATGGCTCTCCCTGGCCTGCTGAGCTGCTTTGGGCAGGACTGAGGTAGGAGGAGGTACCCAGGTTACAGACACTTCAGTTGGCCTCACAGCAAAGCCAGGCTGAGGGAGTGGGAGTAAGCGGTTGGAGAGGGTAAGAAACACATCTTCAGCAAGGTGGGTGAAAACATGAAGAGCTCCTGGTGCCAGCACCGAGTCCTCAGAGCACACACCTCCAACAACTTGATCACCACTCGAGTTTTACTTTACCCGGACAGCATTTCTGCTCTGTCTCTGGTCCAGGCTGTTTGTCAGCCGCTCGTCGGCGTCCAAGTTGCCATTGTCCTTGTCCAGGAGAAAGTCATTGTGCTGAGAGAGCGAGTCGCTCTCGGAGTGGTTGGCAGAGGGAGTGTCTGAGCCCTGGTTAGCTGGAGACGAAGATCTCGAGGGAGATTCCAAAAACTTCTTGATTGAAGGGTGATTAAGAATTGTTGTGTCGCACGACCTGGTTCCCTGCAACGAAGAGGTCAGGAAGATCTGGTCACTATTTCCCCACAGCCCAGATAAAAACAAAGCTGCATCAGGAGAGAAAAAGTCAATGAATGAAGAAAGAGTAAATATTTAATCAGCTGCCCTGCAGGAAAAACAGATGCTGCGGAAGATAAAAGCTTAAAAGGGTTCTACAGAAACAGTACCCCAAACTCAATTTGCTCCTTCACACCTTCTGATCTCAGAAACATACTGGGTTTTGGAAGGGAGGACTGCAGCCTACTCAACTATCTAAAACATTCCTTTGAAAACAACCTCTTCCTGTGCAGCCACCTCCAGTTTCACCACACACAGGAAGGCCACAGCTGCCCAGCTCTTGCAGGCAAGCAGGGTAGGTAAGTGCATCAGGCTCTTCAGCTTTGATACTCATTGGCAGCTTTGTCAACACCTATGAGGCAAGCTACACCCTGTCTGCTCCCAAAGCTTAACAGGGAATAAGTAATAATGTGTTTAGGCATGCTTGCAAACTTTCCTCAAAACAGATTCTTAGAGCTAATCTTAGATCCTCCTAAACCTGCAAGGGGGAGGACAGGGCAGGCAAGTGTTTACATCTCTCTTGTTTTTTTCATTACCATGACAAAGGCCCTTCTTTTTCTCTTGCATTTGCTTTTTACTTCCTAAGTAGAAGGAAAACTCCATCAACTCAAAACAACTGTTCCCATGCCACTTCTTGACCCAGGCACCAGACCTCCCTGTCACTTGGGTTTGAGGATGAACCAAGTCAGCAGGAACACCCCTGTGCAACAGCAGAGCACTGACAGCCTCCGTTCAGCTCCTGCAGCCACAGCTCAAGGAGGCTTCTTCCCTGCCCAAACCACCTGCATCAGTCAGACTGGAACAATTATTCATGGGGCATGTCACAAAGGAAAACAAATCAAGAAACTGACTTGGGATTCATTTGTTGCTTTGTTTGTTTTGTTACCTTTACAGTTTTATTGTTAATCCACATTAAATTCCCTGATTCAGAATTCTGCCAACATGATTGAGGGGGAGGCAGACACCAGCATCATTATAGAGCAGCAGAACTGCCCTCAAAAGGTTGTAGCAGGAGTGGAGTTACAAACATTGTCCCACCTCGACCTCTGAAGGAGCATTCCAGAACTTCCTTTAAATTGTCCATTACATGCACGAGCAGAGCAATTACCAACTCTCAGTTACCACCTTGGGAGAGTTAAAGCCATTTATCCAAGAGCAGGGACACAACACACAGCCTGGCCAAAAAAACCCAAAGTCCAAACCAAACTCGTCTCCTTTTGTTTTACCTCTAGTCAAGTAAAATGACTAACATCTTGTCCAATAATTTGTGGGAAAACATAATAAAACACAACCATGAGGAATCCCAAGCCTCAAAATGCAGTAGCATTGGGTTTGAGAACTGTTTATATTTATGAGAACAGGTCAGGAACTTGCAAATCATCTTCCCAGAAGTTCTGAATTAAACTGCAAAGATTCCTATTCTACCAGAAGCAGAAACAAGACAATCTTTCACTGCCTGGTCAAACATACACGAGCCGCAATTAAAAACAGACAACAAAGAAAATTGAAATCAGCAACAATTTCAAAATAAAGGAAAAACTGATTTAACCTGTGTGCAAATCAGGACTTAAAAAAAAAAATGTAATCAAAGATACAGCCATAAACTCATAAAAACTAGTGGAAAACTAAATAAAGCAAGGAGGCAGCAGTAAGTTTTGTGAACACCTCAAAACAATTACAGCATATATTTTTTCTGGAAAGTGTGAAAATCACCAGGGAAAAAAGCAAATACCCTACATGGCAGAACAAGAACAAGGAACAGCACAGCTCCTGCAGACACATGATGACAATGGACAAAGGCATTATTAGAACTTAGGTCACATTCTTTAGCTGCCTACACAAAAATTAAAGGGGGCAGAGAGATCTCCAAGCCTCCCAAGGCTACCACAACCTTTTCAAACTCCAGTTGCTCAACTCAAGTTCAGAGAGGGAAAAACAAGCTGAACCTTTTTGTTTTTACCTCACTCCAAATCCTTTGAAAAGCACAACAGGAAAACCAGGAGCAGCACTGAGAGCAACTGCTTGGAAGAGAAATTCTTACGGGACTAGAGTGAAACCCATGTTCGCAGCACCGATCTACAGCTTCCAAAAATCACTGGAAATCAGATCAACTTGTACTGAAAAGACGGTAACAAAATGCCTACATTGATAATGAACTACATGTCATTTGGGAGTCTGTGCAGTCATGAACACCCTTCAATTAGCAGTCATTAAGGGCAGAGTGCTCAGAACTGGGGTTTAACTAACAGGGTTTGAGGTTTTTTTAATCTTGTGAAATTTTAATCACTCTGTGATATCTCCTTGATTTATCTCCTGCTTTACTGCTGCCATCAGTCTGTTCACCAACCCATTAACAGACTGACTGCCAGGGCAAAGGGAAGATGGTTTCACAGCACTGCCCGAGACTCAAGCAATCTTGAAATCTTTATTATTTTTCTTTTTTCCTGAGAAGTCCCCAAATGCATCTGCTGCCACTCTCCTCCTGTGAAATGGGAAAACATACTCCACACTTTTCATGGCTTTGTAAGGACAAACTGTGCAGTGTCTGAGAAACAAGACAATGCTCTAAGGAAAAAACTGAGGATGAAAAAAAAATGCAGAGTATTTCAGAAACCAGAACCAGGGGCTGCTGAACAACTTTGCAACTCTCCTTGGAGACTCCTCTTTGCCAGGTACCTGAGGCCCAGCAGATGATGCAAAGGTCTCCTCTCCCACTGCCACCCCACTTGCAGTTTGTATTCCACTATTTGATTCAATCACATCTTAACACCAAACATCAGCTGAACAGCCACTGAAACTCTACGCCTTCCTTTGCAAAGACTCCCTGAAGTCTTGTTATTCCCAAAGTAGTTTTTACCTCTCCAGCTTTGAGGAGGCCAGCAGAGGCATAATAGTTAGCCACAATGCAGGCACGCAGCTTGTCCATCATCCTCCTGGCTTCAATCAGGCGCTGCAGAAAGGAAACACAGAGTAATGGTCAGCACTGCAGCAATCCCCCATGCCCCAAACACCAAGATCTTAGGTATTTATAAGAATAAAACCTTTATACCTGATCTATAACTTCAATTTCATGTTCTTTACTCTTCATTTCGACGGCAAACTGTTCCTTTATAATGGTCTCAATCTTCTGCACAGTAACATCTCGAGCTGTACAAGGCCACACATGGAAAATAAAGGAGGAAGTATTTACATTTCTATTTTTGAGGTTCCATTTGAAAACAGAAAGATCAGAAATCACTAGAGTGAGAAGTGAAGGGATAGTAAGTTCAACACACACAGACACACATAAAGGGAAGGATCATTTTCTTTCAAAAAAAATGTTATGTCTTAACAAAAACCACATGTATCTTTAAAAGCCAACTTATGTGGAGAGCTATTTTTCCCTTTTTAGGTCTGAGATGGCAAATAACAGCAAATGGGAAGAACAGGGCCAGTTTGTTTACTTCTGCCCCAGTAAAGCTGTAAACAGTAAAAGGAAAACTCCACGGTGCAGGCCCAGCGCAGTCGCCACTGCGATTGCGCCGGGGTGAGCTGGAACACCACGGACATTCTTCTCCTCTCCTTGGCCAGATCCACATCCAGGAAATTTACACCACCTCACAAAGGAAGAATAAAGCAAACTACATTATCAAAAGCTGGTCTACCTCTTACAAAATCATCTTCCAGCAGAGCAGACAAAAAAATTTAGCCTTCCAGCAGGAGTTTATTGACCTTGGTGGAAACTATGTAGTTTAGGATTTCAAACTGTACAAATATGTTACAGCAAATTAGTAGCTGAGAATGGAATTGGCATATTATCATATTTTTCGAGTATATGTATAAACATAAGAACTATTCTTTTTGCTCTACACCTACTGTAGACTTTAATATCACCCTTCATTTAGGGCACCTCCATCATACCAAGGGGTTTCAAACAACTGTTTTCAGCAAATTCTAAGTTAGAACCTGGCAAAGCAGGAATTACACTTCTAGAAGAAAGCCTGGAAAAGGTGCTCCAGCCTGTGTCAGCAATGGAGTGACCCCAGAGTGAAGCAGATCAGCAAAAGAGCCTGGTTTTCCCTGGAAAAAATCTCACATTGTTTCTACATGAAATAGGAGGCAACAGCACAAAGACTTTGGCTTGAGCTTCAGAGGAAGCATATGTCCTCCTAAAAAGTACAGATCTTTTTGAAGAGGTTTCTAGTATCTCCGGAGAGAAGGGAAAGAAAAGCAAGTCATAGCTTTGCTGGCATCTTCCAGATAGCACAGATAACTTTACTGTCTGATCAGGTACATACATACAACAGGAGTGAGGCAACTGATGCCTCTATATGCAACAGGGGTATCCTAAATAATTTTCTTTCTTTCCACATACATATATACACACAGGCATATATATATGAGTGTATATATATATTTTAGGACCGGAAGTAGTTCAAGCCTACATTAAAACACAATTATGGTTGAATCTGCATGAGTAAGACAAATTAAAAACCAGAGGGATATAATTTACCTCCAGCCACAAACACCATGATGAGGAAATTCTCATGTAAGGCTATACACTTAAAATAAACCTAAACAGATTAAGGCATGAAAGGTATGGTTCAGAAAGGGACAACTGCATCTCTTTCCAAGGCTGACGTCATGCCACAGCAGCATCAGGATGATTCAAGCACTTTAGGATTTGTGGTTATATTACAGAGGCTTTTAAGAACACTCTATATTCATTTTTTTCCCAGCTTAGTGTCAACCACAGTACCTCATTAAGATCATGATAGTGAAATTTGTGTAGTTAAGGAATTCTAGTACTGAGAGCTGGAGATCTTCCATGAAAAGAAGAAAGAAGCCAATTTGGAGGAACCTCCTGAAAGCAAAGTTCACTTTGGCAAGGACAGTTTTCCAAGGCCCTGAGACTCTGCCTGCTCATCATCAAGACCTTCTGAAAAGTTGCTTCAGAAGCAGATTAAAAACCTGTCCCAGTCCCTGGGACATGCCAGAACAGAGCGTGGTGGCTTCTGGCAACCAAGCAGGGCAGGCAGCTGGGAGTGGTGACATGGGCAGCTCCAGCACAGCTGCACCAGGCCCCCACTGGCACGGCCCCTGCCCCACGTGGCAGAGAGGACCTGCCCAGCAACACATTCAACCCAGAGTTCAGCCTCTTCAGACCTGTCCAGCTGTAGAGCATCCTCCAAAACATCATCCACTAAGCCATCCTCTGTTCCTCTCCAACTGGCAGCTCTATTCCTGGATCTTTTTCAGAGCCCACAGCCAGCCTTAGTTTTCTCACCTCCCTGTTTGTCAGCTCTTCCCATCATGATCCTCTCTCGCTAGCTGTGCTATGCCAAAAATCACTAGCCTACTCCCTGCCCCTGGGGCAAGCAGCTCTACTCTCATTTGCCCAGAGAGACTGCAACCTGTCCCAGGCACTGTGCCAACAGGCTGGTTCCCAAAGCAAGCATATCCAAGCGTGCCAAATGCAAACCTACTCACCCAGCTACTTGTTCCACTACACTTCTTTATCCACCTTTCCTTCAGTCATGCTCCTGTTCCTCCTCTCTTGCATGTTTCCAAGCCCCTTCCTTCTCCCTAAATTATCCTTTCTACACTTCAACAAAGAAGCTTCTTTCTGCTTCTTCTATCAGCTCGTGCAAACATTTGTCATCTTCCAACAGCCAATGCATGTACTGCAGGGTTGTGCATCTCTTTTACCCTCCAGGGTCATGGATTTTTTTTCTCTTCCCCATGCTGTACTGTGACCTCTATCCCCCAAAATGTAAACAACCTGCCAATCTTTCCCAGAGCACACTTCAGCCACAGAACAAATACACAGGCTGGAGAACAACTCAGCATGGGAAGATGGACTGTAACTATTATAGGAAGTAACAGGAACCAAAGTGCTGGACAGCTTGTGCTCCATCTCCTATCATGCACCAAATGCTGCATCCTCACACCTTACTTCTGGTTCAGATAGCAGGAAGGGAGGACTCCACATAAGATACATCTTCATTTGGCTAGACAGAGGTATCACTACTTGCCTTGCTCAAAATCTGTCCTTTGCTCCTAACTCCTACCCCAGCCTTTTCCTGGCCGGTTTACAGACAGCACGCACATCCACAGAATTTCCAATCCCACAGCTCCTACCTGACTGTTCGGCTGCTTTGTGCCGCTTGCTGGGATGTGTGATGGTGATCTCCTCATAGTCGGGGTCCTTCTCTGCAATCACTCTCTTGATCCCAGACATGTTCTCTACTCCACTAGCAGGAAAAACAAAAGCATTAACCTTTCCCACAGTGACCATCAGGGCAGGCTTCAACCTCTCACCATGTGGAGGCCTGCGGTGCACCCCTCAAAAGAGAAGGGGCACCTCTCTAGTTGGGGCAGTGATCATCACACAGGTTCACAGCTGAGAGCTGGTTCTGCTCTGCACAGCCCAGGAGCTTCAAATGCCTCCTAATGCCTGTGGCTCACCAGAGCCGGGGTGCCCACAGCCCCAGCGGAGCTGCAGTGTTCGAGCCCCGTGTCCCCCCCGGCAAAGGGCTGCCAAAGAGCCCCGTGAGCCACGCTCGGGACACCACCCGCGACCCCAGGAGAGCGGGGCTCCCTCCACACAGGCACCACCGCCCGTGGAAGGGGAATGCTAGGCACCCTAGGTGCGTGGGGCCAGCGGAGGGGCCCAGCTGCCTCGGCACCAGCCCGGAGCTCCCCGCTGCGGGGTCACGCTGTCCCGTTCTGGGCTGTCCCTAGCCCAGAACGGTTCAACCCGAGCCACGACGCTGCCCGGGAGGGGGCAGCGAGTACCCCCGAGACGGGAGCACAGCGGGGCTCGACCCGCAGGCGTGAGGCGGCGCGGAAGCCGCCGCGGGGGGCGCTGTCGGCGGTGTCGGTGCCGCCCCGGGAGCGAAGGGCGGAGCGCTGCCCGCGGCCGGTCCCACGTGCGGCGTCGCCGCTCCCCTCCCCCGCCGCGCACACAAAGCCGCCGCCGCGGCCGCGCTCTTTCTCCGCGCTCCGCCCGCCCCGCCGCTCACCGCGCTCTGCCGCCCGGCCCGGCCCGGCCCCGCCGCCTGCACCGGCCGCCCCCGCCCGCCGCGCCGCCCGGGGCGCTCAGCGCCGACCCCCGCCGGGCCGTCCCGCCGCCGCCGCCGCCGCCGCCATGAGCGCAGGGCCGAGTGCCGCCCGTCACGGCCGGGGCGGGCCCGCGCAGGCGGCCAGCGCGCGGGGGGCGGGGCGACCGCGGGCAGGTGCCGCCTCACGGCCCGCACCGCCGCACCCCGTGCGGCCCGGGGCGGAGCGACCGAGCACAGGCTGTGGGCAGAGCGGGCGCTCGCCCGCGGCAGCAGAGAAACCGAGATGGGCGACGCGGTCGGGTTCCTGTGTGGAGAGACGAATGCAGTGATTTGATCCTGACCTGCTGCTTGGAATAATCGTGTTTTAACGTGTTAAAAGACCTGAGGAAAAATTTTTGTGTGGAAGATATTTCACGAAAGGATGATCGAGGTGCTGAAGTGTGTTCAGAGAATGGCAACGGAGTTTGGGAAGAGGCTGGAGCACAAGTCCCGTGAGGAGCAGCTGGGGGAGCTGGGGATGTTTAGCCTGGAGAAAAGGAGGCTCAGGGGGGAACCTTATGGCTCTGCACAGCTCCCTGACCAGGAGGCTGTAGCCAGGTGGGGGCCGGCCCTGCTCTTAGGGAACAAGGGGCAGGATGAGAGGACATCGCCTTAAGCTGTGCCAGGGGAAGGTCAGGTTGGACATTGGGAGGAAATTCTTCACAGAAAGCGTGATTAGGCATTGCTATGGGCTGCCCGGGGAGCTGGTGCAGTCACCTTCCCTGGAGGTATTTTAGGAAAGACTGAATGTGGCACTTACTGCTGCGGTCGAGTTGTCAAGGTGATGTTCAGTCATAGGTTGGACTCAATCTCTGAGGTCTTTTCAGCCTAATTAATTCTGTGATTATGTGATTAGCAAAAGACCCAAGAAGGGAGTCCTAGAGTGATTGAGGTCCAGACAGCAGGAGCTCACAGCATGGAGTAGGATGGGAGCCCTGGCCTACCCTTAGATAGGTTTCAAAAAACCCTTATACTTAGTGCTCATCATACTCCATATTCTCAAATCGGAGCTAAACCAATGCCATGCGTGCAGTTAATGCCATAGTTTGTGTTTGGTTCTGACCAGGCTGCAATACCTCTGTCAGGTGCAGCTAATGGCATCAGTGCTATGGTCAGTGGCAGTCTCATGCTTCATGCAGTGAGTCCTGAACCAGCGCAAATTAACATCCTGTTCACTCTTGGATTGGCAAACTTATTTATGAGGCCACTGATTAGCAGGTCTATGCTGAATGTTCAAAGCTTAGCCCTTAAGGTCCTCTTCTCATTTCAGGATCACTACTAATCTTTCTGACACTACTAGCCTTTTTTTCTGCCAAGCAACAGATGTAAAGTATGGCAGATCGATGGAGACTGTTCTTAAACACAAATCAGTATCCTGCTCACCAGGAATGACTGTAATGTAGTTAAATTTTATTTTCTTCCATATTTCTGCTTAATGGAAAGAGGAAGAAGCTGTTCTTAGAATACTGCCACCAGTTGACCGTATTTAAGACTTAAAATATCTTAAGGTGGGCTTTTCAGCTCTCAGAAGTATTTCCATTGCTTTGCAGTCTGTGGGGATTCCCTTTCTTTGTTTTTTCCCCAATTACTTCTTTCTGCAGTAAGCTGAGCTTCTGCAAGCACTGAAGTTGACTGGAAGTTGCTGTTGTCACTGCAGCAAGAGCCACTCGTGGCTGTACCCGAGCCTGGCCACACTGCAGAGCTGAAGCAGTCACTGCTGGCCTGCCACGTTTTCAGTAGAGCTCTGCCCCCTGCAGCCTTGCCCCCTGCTCTGCCACGTGTGCGTGGCATCTTGACATGGCCAAGCCGCCGATTTTAGGAGAATAAACCTACAGGATTCTGTCCAAGCCATGTTTTGCTAGTGACCTTCCCAATGTTTTGTTACCTTTTCCAAATTTCCTATGCTGAGTCCATTCACATTTTCTTCTCATCACAATACCCAGGACTAACCAGTATTTCATATCCCAGTCCCTGCTTTTTACTTTTTCCAGTTTCCTTTCAAGTTTACTCTTCTGTGCAGCCTCCAGCTTGCCTTTATTCCCCTTGGGAGGGCAGAAAGATGAGCAGGGAAAACTCCTAGACTGGGAGGCAAGAGAACAGATCAAAGGAGAGTCCAACAAGTTACATGGCCCAAAAAAGCAGGAGGGAGTTTCCTCCTCACACCATCAAGCCCCACCCTGGAACTTCTCATAAACTAAATAAACCACAGTGAACTATTCAAAAGGCAAATGTTTATTAGATACACTGAACTTTAAAAAAAAATTCAAAGAATTATGCAAGAAGTTTATTTAAATATAACAAGTGTTACTGCAATTGTGCTACGTTACAAAATCACTTTTCTACTGTCAGCACAATCTGAAGACCTTCATGTTATATGTGAGATCTGTTACATTGACTCTGGCACACAGTAAGTAGTCTGAGCTTTTCTGTTCAGATGTCATTTGTGCTGCACCAAGCTGTTCTTGAGGGCAAGATCAGCTCTCTGTGGAACTACAGCTTTTATGTTTCAGTAAATAAAGGAACTGGCAAGGAATAACAAGAACTGCTGTTTTCCTCAGCAAAAAAAGGAAAATGAAAATATTATTTCAGGCAAAAATACCATATGAGTAACTGTTCAGGAGGTAAACTCTCTTTCCATGGCTAAGTAGTTCCTATTAATCTGACTCCAAAGTGCTACAGGTGCACCAAAAGGAGAATGACTCATAGGTCCAGCATTTACACAGATGAAATTAATAACAGTACATAACATTAAAGTCTCTTGCTTATTGCCATGCTGCACCATATTATTGCGTCATATTTTGTATCTTGAACAAGAGGTTGATGACTTCGGAGAGTTCAGAAATATCACAGAGGCTACTGACTAATACAAGAAACTGTACATGTTAAGGACAGGAAGTCAAAGACTGAACTCAGTCCTTTGTCACTGAGGCGTTGCTGGAAACAAAAAATAGAAAAAAACAAATACTGATTTCCCTAGATTAGATCTGCCATAGCACTGTAACAATGGAAGCATTCTAGGTATGTTCTAAACAAGAAGTTTAACTGTGCTAATTAATGAATGGCAAGATTTATTTCTCCTAGGACATTAACAGTCTGGACAGTAAGACCAATCATAACAAAGGTAACAAACTGGGAGGAGTAATCCAAGCTCTTCTTCAAAATAGATAAAAATATAGGTGAATTCAAGGCACAGGTATTTTCAAATTTTACACACATTATTTTCTTTGGAGCTAATAATACAAACTAAGCCCTAATTACAGTATTAATAAGTTGTACACAGGGCCTTGATGTGCATCACTTGTAACAGCGTTATCAGAGAATGATCATAATTCACATACAGATGTGCACACATAAACATACTAGCATTGGCTGGATCTCTACAGTAGAAGAAAAAAAAATATTCCTGCAAATAGCTTACAGTTTTTAGACAGTAACGTTATAATGAACTTGTGTGTGACTCAAAGGCAGGGAGCAGAGAACACAGAGTCACAGCTGGTTTGGGCTTGGTGGGAGGCTGCAAAATCATGATCCATTTTAATTAATGCCATCTGAAATAATTCCATACTGAGGAAACTTGTGTGCTAAACATATTTTACAAAACCCAAAGCTCTGCTTGGCCCCCAAACAGATAGCAGGTTTCTGCTTAGAAATTTCATCTTACCCTGTAGGTTCCTTTTCTGAGTATACAATGCTTAGATTTTTTTAACCAGGCACAACAAATAATTTCATTTGTAATTTCTTGCGTACATGAGACTGCATTCAGATGAAAATACTCATTGTGCCTCACAGTGATCAAGTCTTGTGACACTCTAAATGCTCTTGAATTGGGTTTTGCCATCTGCAGTGGTAAAAAAGAACCCCACAGCTACTAGCCTATTTGGGCAATTCAGAAAAATGAACCCCTGGCTTTCCTGAGCATTGCCACTAGCAGACCATAAGCATACCTGCAATCTTTATTGCTCCAGGTGAGTTCAGTGAATTGACAAATATGAAACATTTTTACCACCTGAGTTTCAGCATCTGGAATTGCAAACTTATGAGCACCTTCAACACCTTGGTTTCAGCAAGCCCAGCTAAACAGCAACCCCCAAACACTGCCATCTCTGAGCCTGCTCCAATGCTTTTCTCCTGTCTCTGCTCTTCAGAGCTGGACTCAGCTCAGCAGGTGCTTGGGCAGGGGGAAACATCAAGTCACAGGCAGCAAGTGGGCCTGCTTCTTGTTCTGCCCCTGCAGCAAGTCAAAGACAAACAGGATAAACTAAGGGTTTACCTAAGATAATGAGGTGAACTCAACTGTTCTGAGGAAGAAACTGAACAGGCAGTAGTATCCTTGCTCTCAAGCACAGGTGACCAAAGCTTCCTGTGAATCTCTGTCCAGGTAAGCATTTCCTCTTCCTCCATCATTAGCCTCTCTTAAAACTTTGCCATGTTAAAAATACTATTTAAAAAGCTTCAGTAAGTTACGAAAGGGTCCATATCAACATAATCTGCATGAATATCTCTGTTCAACAGTGTAGAAACAAAGCTATCTTTGATGAGAACTGCATTGGTGCCAATCAAAAGAAAAAAATAATAATACAGTCTGGACCCCTTAGGTGCTGCAAGGGGAAAGCACAGTGCCCAATCCCCCAGATGCCTACCAGACACACCACACTACCAGTATAAAATGGAAGAGATTCCACAAATTATGCCCACTTAACCATTCCCAAAGAAGCAGTCTACAGGTACAACTACAAGATTAGCAGGCAATGTTCTGTGGCTGATGGCTGTAAAAGGGGAACGCTTCAGCCACAAGCCAAGGGCTAGAGGCTGCACGTGCTGCAGTGATCTGTAAGTGATTCAGAACCTTCCAGAAGCCTGGCTGCAAGAAAGCATCAACGGTCTTTTCAATTAACATCACACTGCTAAGAACAGAAATGGATATCAAAATAGATAAAAATATTTACTCATTTCTGTTTAGCAGAGTGAAGACAATTCTTAGAATTTATTTTTAGGTGTGACTTGGAGATGCTTGAACCCTCATATGTATGGTTGGACTGAAGTTACATCTTTGTGCAGGTGCTTTAGAGCTACCAAACTTACTACCATTTATGATGGAAATAATTTGATTATAGTAGATGACATTAATAATTTTCTCTCCTAGCTGAGACATAGGAAAAATCTAAAACCAACTTGCTGCTGAAGCCCTTAAACTGCAAGCGTCTAGATATGCAAAAGAGTGAGAGTTAAATCTTTGAATCCATCTATACCTAAGTGAAATGCATTGGAGAACAAGTGGCTCAGGAATGCAACTTCCAAATTAATGCATCCTTCTAGAAAAATGGTACATTTTCATTAAATCAAGGTCAAATTGTTATTTTCTAGTATATCTAAAAATAATTATTGTAACAGAGAAGGCCGTAAGTGCAAATTATTTACAGAGTAAACAAGTAAGAAGGAAAAACTCACTGCCTGTTTTAAAGAAATCATTGCTTAAGTAATTGCCATTTAGCAGTGTTCCATATCTGTAACTGTTCAGCTCTGATACAGATTCTAAAGAACTGTAAGCAGAAGTTTTCTGCATCTACATTTCTGCATTTACTGGTTCATTAAACACTGTCATTTTCAAAAACAGGTAACAGTAACAGTACATAAATTGTTAAGAATGGACAACTAAACTAAAAAATGTATCTTCAAAACCTTGGAAAGCAGTATCTTGTTATTTACAGAGTACTGCAGTATTATAAACACAGATTAAATGACACTGTTCTATACCTACAGAATAAGCACTGTTTAAAAACACTATAGCATGACAACATTACAAGTCTGAATACAAACAGGAGGAAATCAAAGGAAAGGAGGATGTTTTTCAAATTGCATCTCTAATGAAGTGCTCCTATAGTCTTCGTCATTTTTATTTACAATGATGGCACAAGCTATATATGCTGTTAGTACATAAAATCAGTTACAGGGCAATTATCATTGCAATCAACAGACCTTATTCACAGGTACTGAAATTGCCATTTCAAAGTAAAACTTGGTGAGCAAAACAGATGAAACTTAGAAAAGGATTAATTTATCTGATTCATTTGTCTTACATTACCAAGGGATTTTCTTTTTAGGGCAACGTGAATGCTCAGGGGCTGACCTCCTGACTACATCACTGATATGCAATGATTTGTATTTTACCAGTATTCTTACCATATCAAAAGCAATGTTTGGTATTCAGCCAGAAACTGAAATTTGTGTCCTTTCCTGAGGTTACAAGTTAATGCATCCCAAAGTGCAGCTCCCAGTGCCCTTTAAAACTCATGACCATATTACTGAAAATGGTGACTCCCAGTTTGGCATAGCTTCGCTGAGGGTCAGAATTTCCATCTCATGAAGAAATACTCTGGGAAAACAGATGAGGAAAGTCCAGTGGAACAAACAACGTTCCAGAGATGGTGCTTGTTTTCACCCTCCTGAGCAAGCACAGAGACCAGAACCCTGAGGCCAGGGCTGGCTCTGCAGGGGTTTTATGGGGTTTTTCTGCCCTGGCACTGACCAACTTCCTTACTGGCTGCTGTCCTCAGAGTTCCTTTGAAAGGCAGTTCCTGAGGTTTTTGGTGATTTACAGGAAATTGGTACACAGACAATCCTATTAGTTTTCCAACTCCCAAGTGCTATTTCAATTTTTATGAACTTTGTGCCTCAGCTGTACAACTGTGTACTGGAAATAAAGAGTCCTAGTACAGAAATCTAGGGAGGACTTAAAAAAATACCTTTACTGAAAAAACCCCAACACAACAATGGTGGTGCATCAAAATACAGGTGCTTCCTACGCTTCAAAATTATTCAAAACACATCATATGGCTACATGGACAGGCCCGCAGATATTTTTCTGGTGAAAGGAGGAGCCTTTCCAGAACTTCTTTATCTGAGGCCAAGCAGCTCATTCAGTAGTTTAACTGTGCTACAGTAAGTGATTATCTGAAGAAAGGCCAAGAAATACTTGCTGGATACTCTGCAGATGAGACATCCAAAAGACCAATTTATAAGCTGCAGGGCACAAACTGAAGTCCCCACCTCTATGATCAGGTAATTTATAATGTGATTCAGAAAATTGCGAGAATCCAGAGTTCAATGTCCTTTTATTTCCTAAATAGTTTAGACATTGCAGTGAGCAAAGAGTGAACCCAGTAACTCTCAGCCTTCACCCATACTATTCAAAAAGGTAAAAACTGTGACTCAAACTTTGCCTCACAGGTGCATGCCTGAACCCATTGGTTTTCCATGTCATGTAGCCTTGTACTTCTTTGCTGGACATTTATGAGCACTATGAATACGTTCCACAGGGCTAATGTACAAAAGCATCACCGCAGTGTGTTGTAGTGGCTCGCCAAACAACCAGTTTGGCCTTCAGAAGAAAGCATTTCTCAGAGATTCTCATATTTGTCCAGCGTAGCTTGTTTTGTTGGTGTTTTGGTTTTGCTTTGGTTTTTTGTGTTGTTGTTTGTTTGGTTTTTTTTTCTTTTAATTTCAACCTATGCATGATCTGACAAAAAAATTTACTTGGTTAAGCCAAGTAATCTGCTTTTAAGAATGATATATGAGTTATAATTGAACTTTTTAAATTGCTTATAATGATTCAGGATGATTCTTTGGGATTTACTTGCCTATGCATTTTTCCCATTGGCAGAACCAGAAACACCTTGAATATATTGCTTTTAAAGACACAGGCACAAATGCTGAAGGCACTTTCCCCAAAAAGCTTTCAAGGTTTTAATTACTAATCACACATAGGGCAAACTTTCCATCCTCTGTACAACGTCCTGCTCTCATATCAGAGCCCAAGCAGAGCTATCTGAACTCTGGTTACTGGATAGGTTTGTAGACTTGTTTGGTAAGTTAAATTAGCCCTTTTTCTAAAGGCACAGGATATAATTTTCATATGACACTTAGGCAGGGAATTCCCACTTCAGGAATCTTTAAAAAGCCTGTCTTGCAGCAGACCACTGGATTCATTCTTCTTCTTTATTCAAGAAAAAAAAAAATTACAGTTTAAAGCCTTTTTCATTGTATCTATGAATGGTCACACAGCCATGATACGATACTGGCCTGGGCATGGCTGCTACTCCTGTGATAATGCCCGTTGCAGGGTCATAACAAAGAATAGTGTCTGTGGCTTCACCATTTTCCCGTCTTCCACCAAGAATATAGATTTTTCCATTACACACAGACATGCCACAGTTCTCCTGTTGCAAGAAAACACAAGGGAATACACAGTTATTTAAAAAGCAAGGCTTGATTTGTCTGTATCTGCCCCAGTGCAGGAGGGCAGCGCTGTGACTACCTTTTGTGAACAGCCTGGCCTATAATGTTCCCTCCTGAAAGGGCCAGTGCAAAAAACACAAAAATTAGGGAAAGCAGCAGCACAAGACTATTTCAGGTGCAGGCCTTTACTACATGTAGCTCAGACAAAGGGAACAATGGAATACAACTGAACACTGTACTTACCACTGAAAGACCTGAGATAGGGAAAGGAGGAGAGAACAAAGCTTTTCATAAGAGGGACCACAGTAGGTACTATTAATGCAAAGAATGGGAAAAAGGAGAAGCACCTTAGAGGAGTAACAGATAATGAAGAGGGATGTAAATGTGGAGAAGAAACAAGGCATGACTAAAAACAGTGCACAAGAAAATTCAGCTATGTCTTACTTGAAACAGAGATAGGATTTTATTTCTTCCTCAAAAGCAGGCAAGGAAAAAAATACTCATTTAAATAAAGAACACAGATTAAAACAGAGGAACAGAGGGAAGGCTGGGAAAAAAAGAAAAAAATTTCTCTTACGGTAATACTATAGAATATGTGATTGGTGTTTTTAAAACATGGGGAAATGTAACTGCTGCACACACACTTCACTACTGAGTGGACTCATTCAAATCCTGCTCGGTGTCCCACGTGTGGAAATGAGAGAGCTCTCACTGCTGAAGTCAGACACTTTCTGTGCTATGCAGTGGGGCTTTTTCACACTGTAAAAACAGCCTTCAGTATTTCCTGGTACACTGAAAGGCTGTAATCAATTATAAGGAAATTACTCCCTTCAGTCTAAATGACAACATGCAAGAGAAGGTAATGCCTATACAGTGAAATCATCATCCACTATACTGTTCTTCAACAGTAACAGCTCTCAAGCAAAGCCTGGACTGACTAAGTGACAGCTGAAAAGCTACTGGTTTAGAAACTTCCTCTTCTGTGATGTTTTGAGTTACACAGGTGAAGAGGCAAAGCAAGAATGGAATCAGAGATGCAATTCTATCAGGGATAAGCAAATGTATACTTATTTAATGCCAAGATAACAATGTCAAAAAGTACCTTTCAGCTGTCTATGGGTTTTTGATTGGTAATTACCTGTCTGCTGAATGTATTCTGTACATGCATCCAGTAGTCCTCAATGGGGTCATAGCAGTAAATGGCTTTGGTGAGCCCACCAGCAACGTATATCAGGTTGTTCAGGGACACAGCCGTGATACATCTCTTGGCAATAGGGATGGTGGCACGGAGCAACCAGGAATTGGTATCAGGATCATACGACTGAACCTGGAAACAAGGACAGGCCTTTCAGACTGAGAGCCCAACTGAAGGAACAGCCTGGCATGCCCACACAGGTTACACAGGGAGAGACAAGGCAGCAGTGCCTCCCCAAAATAACCGGAGTCAACCTACATGCAGATTCATGTATCAATAATTTATACATATGTGCAATATTTTACATACTTTTCTGAACATTCCCATTAAAGAATTAACAGAACTTGTGAAGCCAATGACATATGCAAAGTATCCACGAGAAAGTAACAGTCGTCTTTAACGTTTTAACAGTGGCTCAATTTCTACTTTGTATTTTTCGTATTAGAATAACTCCACACTCCATCCAGCAAAAAAATCAGTTCAAGTAGATCTCCTACAGGACCTGGTTTTAAACCAGCAATCCAGTTTGCTGTGGATAGGAGATGCAACCCAACGGAGCTAACTGACCTTGTCAGAACAGGTGTTGTCATCAGGGCCACCCCCGATGACAAAGAGTTTGCCAACACAGCTGGTGACAGCAGGGGAGCTCACAGCCTCCTTCAGAGGAGCCACCTCAGTCCAGCGATTGGAGAAGGAGTCGTAGCACTCCACACTGCTCAGGCGGTTTTGCCCATCGTATCCTCCCACCACATACACCTGCACAAAGTGGTGAAAACTACCATCATTTCATGTTTACAGCAGGTATTACATTTAAATATAAAATTAAATTAATTTAAGGCTGATTTGCTAGTTTTGTCAAGGGACACATTCCTCACATTTTTTATTTATACATAGGAGGAGAAGAATATGGTCTACCAATAACAGGTAAAGACTCCCTGGAGAGCTCCATTCAGTCACATGTGGAATGACACGGCAAACACATGCCACAGCACAGTATTATTAATACTGCAGTATAAATTTCTTATTTGAATAGCATTTGTTAGAAAAGGCATTCCTCTGTATTTCTCCTTTTTTAGGTAACATTCAACAACAGCAGCAGCAAATGCCCATCTGAGTTTAACTTTGCATTTCTAGCATTTTGCTTTTCCCCTACTTGCTTACTGAATTATTTCCTCCTCTCAGTTTGTAAACTCTGCTTTCTTGTCTCTTCTTTCATATTTAGGACGCAGAGCTCCTCATTATTTGTGATTACCTTCTTCCCTCTGCTTGCTTAGCTGCACGTTCATCTCTAAGATCAAGTGACACCACATGCACATCTTGTCTAACTTTCAGTAAGGGAGTCCCAACTAGTGGTTTTATGGTCAGGCATGTTTGCCTTCAAAATATAGCAAAACCTTCCATTTCCACACGACATGTGTTTGCTTAATTTCAATATAAAACACTAAGTAAAACTGCTGACTTTCAGAGTAGTACCAGTTTCTGTTAATAAGTACATAAACTGTTAGACAGCACTTTTGAAGCACAGGCAAATCCAGATGCTTCTTTGCTTCCCAAAAAAATTGCTTCTTGGAAATAAGCCACTTCAATGATGAAAAAACAAAATCCCAAAAAAATAAATGAGCAGTAAGATGATTTTCATGTCCATGGGTAGTGTCTGACTGATGAAGAGCCTAATTGTTTGAAGTATTTCACTTGAAAATACATATTTTTTAATCATTTTACATGAAATACAAAGTAATACTTAAGTATTTTCTCCTCTGTTTTCTTATATACAGCAAACATACCCACGATTAAAAAAAATAAAATATACTTCTCTTACTTTACCCAGAAGAACAGCCATTTTATGTCTCCATCTGCCTTTATTTAAGGAGGCAACTCTGATCCAAATGTTAAGTTGAGAGTTATAAATCCAGACATCCCGGCTATTGATTCTTCCACCTTTAAAATGAAACATATGTCAATTTGAACAATTATTGAATGGATAATGCTACCTATTAACATGCCCCTCTTGAGTGGGCAGTGCAAACTTTATATCCTCTTTGGGATGTAATAAGGATCTATCAGTATTTAGACATTATACTGAATAAGTAATTTGCAGTGGATTTCAAAGATGAAATCACACAGTAAATTGTTTTCCTCACGCTTTCCTTTCCCATAATGTTGAAATCACACCAGATTATTTATTGAAGTTGGAATGCATTTTAATGGCTTTTGCCCAAGCTCTTTCCTGTAGTGTCACTACCCAGATGAGACCCTAGAAATGCCCTGCCCATGGCACATCCCTCCCACCCCCCTCCTCTGCCCGCTCTGTGAGCATCTCCTTGGCGTCTCACTTTGTTCAAATGACACAGGCACACACACCTGAGGAGACCATTTCTTTGGTTAAACCAACACAGAGAGCCTGCTGTCTGAACCATCAGCTGCACCCTGTAATCTTCCCTTGCTAAAGGTCTGAATGTGCTGCTAGGAAAAGCCTGCTTGGGATTTTTTGTCTGTAGTTTTCCCAGCTGTTGCTGCACACAGGCTCCTGCTGTATTTCACAGCAGCCATTAGCTGGTCTCTTTTAATACAATTGATGTCCTGGAATCAGCTGTAAAAAACTGCGGATTCATGCCAAACAAGAGCTCCAGAAAAAACTTTTGTTTACAGTAAGATTGTGCTGGGGCTGGTGTTCACAGCAGCAAGTGGCTTTCAGCTGAGCTTCTGGAAGTTCACACTACAAAGATCTGCCAAACTACTTCAAAAGCAAACAAAAATAAACACACCCCATGAACAGGACACAACAAGAATCAACCAAGCAAAGAAAGAAGTCTTGAATTTTTTACGGTTATTCACCTGAAACAAGAATATCATTCCGCAAAGCACACACTGCGTACTCAGACTTGGTAAACTCTGGAAGTTTAGCCAGTGACTTCCACTCTCCTGTCACAGGATCATAGCACTCTGTGTATGGCAAATTAAACCCTCCAACTCGTTCACAGCCTCCAACAACAACAATCACCTCAGAATAACCAGTTGATCTAAAAAAGTGAACACAGAAAATTAAGATGTAGGGGATGTTAGTACAGGGAGGACAAACAACATTGTCTTCAAAACTCTGAAAATCAGAAAAAATACTACTTAGCTTTAACTTCATAACAACAATGAAAAAAGAAAATAGAAGAAAGAATCATTTAGCAAACAGGTTTTCACTGTTTCTAGCTGTCTCATTACACAGCAGGTTACCACACTGACAGGAATCTTGTGTAAGTGATGGACTTACACTGCACAATGCTCTAGCTAAAAACCATGTCATTAAATAACATAGAAAGCCGTTACTATAATAATGTTTTTCCTTTGACTGTACACATAGATCAGAAATAAGAGTTCAAGCCAGGCTGAAGACAATGAGATAAACAATCTGCTTCACAATTAAATCAGTCTTCATTCCCCCTGCTGAGCTTTACAAAATTAGTAATACTTTACAGCACCCAAATATTCCAAGTGTTTAAAAGCAGAAGGAATGTGGTCACCAAAATAAGGAAAACAAAAAAGACCTTAGAGCCAATGCACAGTAAAGCAGAAAACAGCAGTGACAGGAGGAAACATAAAGGAATACTGAAATAAAAATTCAAACTTAAAACCAAAAACTACAACTCAGTGGGATTAAATCAGGCATTAGACAGCAATGTACCCAAATAGACCTTAAAGTTCTATTCCACACACTCATTATCCTTCTACTAACCACATTATACATATTCTGTATTCACAGCAGTAACAAAACTTATCTAACAAAAATTAATGCCCATTTGAATGCAGAGAATCAACCAACTATCTTTGATGTGTAAATCAAATTGTGACCACATTTTTTCCTCCTCTCAGATTTATGATTTCTTGTCAGCATTTGTCAAACTCCTTTCCTTTCAGAGCATTTTAAAATTAAAGCACTTTGCAGTGACATAGTTATTTCAAGGACTGCTGTCAGTTGATTAAAACTGAATGTAAGACTGATTTTATTTCTGATGAGCCTTTTTGTTGTGTTTTGTACTATGATCCCACTGTGAAGATCATAGGTATCTCATAGAACAGACGTTCATGCCACTGCTGAGTACTCCCAAACTCCCAACACTGCAGTGTTCTCCCTAAAATAAAGAAGAGACTTATGACTGGATTTGAGGTAAAAGTTACATGATCTGTCCCTAAAGTTCCTAACATGAACTTCTGCACATATTCACTTATAAATCCAGATGAGGCTTTCCCTGCTTTGTAACATCATGAAAGAAACTCATGAACCCATCTATCACCTTGTCACCACACACCAAATTGAAGTATTCCATATATGTTTTTACCCAGAATACTGTAAACAGGCAAAGGCAATGCTAAGTGCTAACATCCTACAGGATGAGATAAATGAGATGTGCCTGACAAATGGATCTTACACACCTGAAGCCAGCAGAAGAAATTCTTGTCAGCTGCTCAGCTTTGAAGTCACGTTCCTTCCTGGTTTCTATGTATTTACTGGTTTTTGCTTTTTTGAGGAACAACTCTGAAAAGAATCTCTCAAAGGGTAAGAGATGGGAAGTTCCTGTGCCAACAAAGCATTACCCAGGAAAAGAACTTCCATAAAAGCAAAACACTCATCTCAATTTGCCTTCGAAGCAAGCCCAAAGACACCAGCTAATTGTGTACGAAGAGGTTTGTCCGTGCATTACTTTCTAGATTAGAATTAAGGCCTCCATTCACTCACTGAAAAGATGACTGTGACAGATTATCTATCTTTGGTTTAAAACTAAATGAACCAAAAAACTTTGCTCAGAGAGAGGTTTTTATGAATTGCTGTAATGGAGTTTTTCAAGAAAATATTCATTTAGCACAGTATTTCAAATCCAAAGAGAAAAGATTTTCCTAACATTTTAATACCTATATGACCAGATTTTTCATTCAGGAAAGAAAAGTTTTCTCCATTTTATTTTCTTGACAGAGTCTTGCACTGTGCAGGTTTTATAGTTAGTTCCAATTTTTTTTTTCAAATGACAGAGCACACATCCATTTTTAAAAAAAGTAAAATGCGGTAGGAATACAGAAAAAGAACATTCAGGCAAAGGCTAATTCAAGAAAAGAACTAAGGATATATTTAAATGAAGGTTAGAAAAAGCTGTGACCTCAACCAGTAGTACAGGAAGCCCTTCTTGTAGCCCTCAGAAGACACAGTGTGAGAAAAGTAACACAGGTGTTAAACCAGGCTGTAAAGACTCCAGGAGACACCACCCCACCAAGAAGGGGTGCATTAAATAGAAAAGAGGGAGTGTCATACAACAGTGTCATACAATTCCATGCATTCCCAAGAGCAGGCTTTCCAGGGGTCCCGAGCTCCACACGCACCTCTAGATGAGGTGAAAACACCAACCAGCACAGCATGAGCAGGACTGAAGAACTTGTGGTAGCTCAAACAGATCACATTCAAAACCATGGTAAGTCCAGAAAACAAATTACAGAAATTCAAACAAACTACAGAAATTCTGGTAAATCACTACTTTTTTCTTCCTCTTCCTGTTAAATCAATATTGGGTAGTAAATGACAGAGCAGACAAAACGTAAAGTGAAATAGAAACCCATCTCCAAGTGGGAAAAATAAGGGACTACATTAAAGCTTTCCAAAGGCAACCGAAAAGGACATGTTAAAATGTATAAACATCCTAACTTCTGGTTAAAGAGCACACTCAGGTACTGTTACCACACAGCTCAACAGCAGCTTTGATCAAAGTTTGAAGGTAACTCAAAGCACACAGCAGTTTTGGGAATGGAAGTGTGTCACTGCTCACTGCCTGGTCTCAGCTTGGAGGTTTGGTGTGCAACACAACAGGAGGGACAGGACAGGCTTAGAGGGAGCAGGAGGCACAGCCTCAAGATGTCACTGTTGCAAGTCCATGACTGAAAGGCTGTCTCAGAAAGACCTGCATTTGCCAAAGATGCCTTAGTGGCAAAGAGAACAGTTAGGTCACACTTTAAACTTTTATTTAACTCTTAACTTGCCAGGGAACTCTTCACTGGCTTCAAGAAGAAAAAAAAAAAATCAACTTGAATTGCAATGTAATCTGTTCTTTGAAAAAACAAGTAGAACCCACTTCACCCACAGGTGCATCCATATCTATACAACTGGTAACAATTTATATCCCAAAGTTTCACTAAAAGCACTGGTGACAGAATTTTTAATCCTGTAGCCTGTCTCCTTTTAGAAACAGTTTGTATAGAAAAGACATTGGAGGAAGACAAGAAAACAGGAGAAGAACTCTCCATTGTCCTGCCCTCCCCTCTCCAAAGCCCCCCAAAATGCTCAGAAAAGGCTGATGAAAACATGGGGGAAGGGGACCTGGCAATTATTTCAAAACATGATCTCTTTTTGCTATAGGCAATGGAAAAAAACAGACAACAGAAACAAATGACAAAGAACTATTCCATGAATGCAATATAGAAAAGGGGAAAAAATTCCTGCTGGGATGCCAGCCAGTTTTTCTCTTTGTAAATTACTTCTCTTGTTCCTACCTACTTAAACTCCCACTGCAGTTAATAAACTCAGCAGTAAAACCAACAAACCCCCTGGCTTCAGAAATCACCTGTATTAGGCAAGGTACTTCATTTGCAAACTGGAGCCCCACTCTGGGGATGTTCAGAATTTCAAGCACATACATCCCCCACACTGACAGAACTCCTGCGTGTATTTGCCTTCCTCAGCCAATTGAATAAGAAAAGCAGAATAAACACCAAACCAAACACTGCAGCCCCCTCCAACTGTCTGAACTCCAGCCCTGAAACAACCAGTGCAGGAATTCCTGAACTGCCATGATCCAAATGCTTGCAAAGACCTCCCACAGCAGTTTCTAGCTTAGAAAGCCTGGGTGGGAGCAGGGCTGCAGGGACTTGAAGATGAATTTCGTCTCTCACGGCAGGACTGACGACTGGAAAGCCACTAATGGGGCAAATACTGCCAAGTGGTTTTTTTCCCCTTAAGCAAGCCTTTAACACCTGCCAAAAAAATAAAGGTTCCCTGCAGAGTCACTGTAGAGCAACCACATATGAGTAAGAGTAAACAAAGAGGAGTAACTCCTAATACAATCTGTCTAGACCATCATTGCATCACCTTAATATAACATATGATTTTATTAAAAACTGCTCAAATAAGCTGGAGTTAACTATGAATTAGCAACTGTACTATTGTTGACATGAGGCAAGGAAAATATTTTTCAGGAAAAAAAGAATCATAATAGCCATTGCTCATAGATGCCACTAATAGATTCTTCCTCATTTCTTCTTGCAACTTCAGCCACCTATTTGTGTAACACATTATTAAGCAGCAGCAATTCTGAATTATTAAAATGTCACTGAATGAGCACTAAATACTTCAGGAACTGTTTCATGATTCTTTAAAAATACAATATTTGGTTTATTTACAGTTAACACCCTGTTGTCCTGCTGTCTATTACAAATACATGTGCTACTCCATCTCTAAAATATTTGTGATGTAGCAAGGAAATGCTCTGAAAACATAATACCCCCATCCACATCCTTTGTGGTCTGCTGTACATTTACATGACTTTGCTTTTGCAAAAAGAAAGCTGGGGAAATGGAGTGGTTTTCCTGCCACAGCACAGTAAGATCTCTTCAAGACACTGCTATTATATGAAGTAACTTAAGATCTCCCTTAGCAAACATTAACCTTAAGGAAGTATTTTATTTGCAAGGTAATATAACTTCACTTACCTTTTTTCAGTGCAATAAAGTGCTCTGTGCAAAAAGACTCATTTATGCACATTCTCCAGAGACACGGGAGCTTCATGCATGTGGGGAAGTACAGAAGCATAACTGCAGCAGCTCCAGAGTTTAGCAAAGTAAAATAATCTGCAAAAGATTTTTCTCCAGGCATGCATATATCAAACATCTGTACATCAAATTACGTCCTTCTGCAGAAAAAAAGGTTAAAAGAATTTCCTCACCTGCGTGGCCTAGTTCTGGGAGACATCATCTCGTTTCCAAGGATGTGGTATCGCCTGGCTTCATGCAGCAGCTGATAGCACTCTGGGGAATTCTGAATCAGCTGGTCAACTTCTACAGTCTGAACAAAGTAGTTAGGGTGCAGGAGCGGGAGCCGGACATGCGTCAGGAGCTCGTGGAGCACGGGCCGGCGCAGCTCGACCGCGCGGTACACCCAGCGCATCACGGCCTCGAACACCATCTCCTCCTTGCTGATCACCAGCTCGTCACTGCAAATGTAATCAATAAGTTCGTCCTTCCCCAGCTCCAGGAATTCTTCATGCTGGGACACATCCTCAAAGGTCTGCAGCGCGAAGTTCCTGCACTTGGTGAACAGTGTCTTGAGCGAGTGCGTGTCCGCAAAGCGCTGGATGCCCAGGCAATTGCATGGATCCAGCTGCTCCTCCAGGAACTTGGCGCAGGCGTCACGCAGGACGCTGATCTGGAACAGACTCGACGTTTCAAAGAGATACTGCACGTTCTCCGTCGTGATTTTCACCTTGCCCGTGTACACGTACTGCAAAAAGCAATCCATGGCTTCAGCAAAAATGCCGTTGATCTCCACCAGCATCTCTCTGCTCTCCCTGTGGTCATTGCAGAACATAGCTCTGAAGTAGCTGCTGCAGGCCGAGAGGACGGCGCGGTGGCACGGGAACTCCCGGCCCTCCACGCAGATGATGACATCCGTGAACAGCCGGCTGTCTCGGAATTCATTGAAGATCTGGAGAATGCTTTCTGCGTGGGATGATCCCGAGGAGAAGTCGAAAAACTCAGGGCCTGACAACGATTTTGGGTCCATTTCAAAAACTTTCCGCTTGGTTGCAGGGGAATCTCGTATCCCGCTATCCTCTCTATTCAGTCTGCGTCCCAGTATTAGTACCATTGTTACATCAGTTGGCTATAGAGTCATTGAGAAAAACTTGCAGAGGTTCTCCTTCTCAGTGCAATGGTCTGAAAAATTAAAACACCTCAGTATTCAGTCTGAAACACTCTTAGCTGCATCACAGGAATTAGACAAGATACTTGTTTGCTCACTCTAAGAATTGCTGAAATTGTTGACCCTTCTTGGAGGTGGCACAGGGCAAATTAGTGTGCACCTTGCCCAGGGCAGTGCAGCACTGCCGAGTGTTAAATGCAAAATACACCCAGAAAACAGCTGTCTGGGACATTCTGGGCAATTTCTGAATGTCCCAGAATCGCTGGTACTGCATTAGTGCGCAAGAGAAAAAAATCTCAAGATCTCAGCTCTAGCAAATCACCTGGCTGACAGAAGCCAACGATCTCCTGGATAGTGGTCAAGAGCTTCAACTTTTCCCTTTTTTCAGTGTGATCCTCATTTCAGCTGGAGCCTCCAAAGTACTAATATAACAGCACTAGTCAAAAAGGGAGGCGGGGGGGGGGGGGGGAAGACTGAAATTTTAAAAGCAAAAATGTAACTGAGTAACTACTCCATTTTCATTATAAAGTCTATCACAATGAAGTCTTATAACACTAGAGTTAAATAACAATCGTGATCTCAACAAGTAACCTTGACAGTAAGTTTATACCTGTTCATTCCTAACATCTAAAAATTAGTTCACTGATAATCTATGATTCGATTAAAAATTAATGTAAACTGCTAGCACACAGATCAGAATGAAAGATGAACTACATTTTTTTTGTGTAAAACTACTGGAAATATGAACAAAGGGCAACTTGCTGAGGACAGGGAGATTTTCTGTTTCCAAAGCACTACTGGCAAATAATTATAAGCAGAAGTTTTTGCTTGAACACCTTCCAGTTTCAAGTACAAATGTAAAGGTTCCTCCCAGCATGCAAACACACACTCACATTATCAGAGCACTAAAGTTGCAAAAATCAAATACTTAAACATTTGCATGTGCCAATATTAAAGTGTGTAGGTGAAGAAAATGCAGCTGACTTTGCAAATAGCACATGTTAGAGGTAGTAAGAGGAACCAATCTACCACAACAGGGCTTTTTGGCTCTCCTGACCTTAAAAATTACCTGGATGAATGTACACAAAGACACCCTGAGGTAGCAAGAGGCTGGCAAAGCACCCTCTCAGGCCTGGCATTGGCACAATTCCAAATGCTTGTAATATTTATTTGTATGTCTACAAGGCCACAACTGAGTTTTTTTCAAGTTTATGGAAATTTTTTTCATGCCTCCCAAGGTTTTATTCAGTTTCCCTGAATCCACACTCAGGACACACCAACTCCTCTTGGCAACTTCATTTCCTGATGAGCTCCCATCCTCAGAGCTGCAATTACCCAGTCCCAGACTGGCCACGTCACCACTTAATATAGATCACAATGAACATGCTTTTTTTAAACAGCCTTTTTACACAGCACCTTTAAAAGGCACCATCTGAACAAACAGCAAGGAAATAATGCAGGCTGTCCCTTCACTCATTGAGAAAAGAGGTTCTAAAACTATCATGTTCCCAATAAAAATTTTTACACAAATTTACAAGGTAGATTCTTGGTCTGGGGCTCATTTACCCTACAAAATACTTAATTTTAATTTGACTTAAAATAGGACCAGTTGTCACATTGATGCCTGAAAAATGCTGTTGCAATGAGCCTATCTAACAACTGATTGCTTCAGAGAGACTAACAAGCACAAATGGACAATCTGATCTGTAGCTGACATTCTATCCCACTATTGCACAATCACATCACCCTGGAATGACACAGCCCTGATACAAAACACCAACAACCACTCCCAGCACCTCACCAGCTCTGCTACCAAAATCCTACCCCTGCACTGAATTTCAACTGCAACTAGCTAGGTACTACTTGTATGAGGAAGTGGGCAGAAACAAAGCAGCAGCAGCAAAGGGAAATATAACAATGCAAATACTTAAACGTTTAAGATTTAAATCAGATTAATTTCACAAAAGCTAATGGACCTTTTCCAAAGAAAATTAGCCTGAAATGAAAAGCAAGACCGTGATGTTGCATGAAAGGCAAAACACAGAAAATAAGTAAAAATTCTTCAAGATGATATCTTTCTCATTATGTGAGAAGTTAAGACAGCACTGTATTATGCAATCATTAATAACCAGAAACAAGGGCTCTGGGCTACAACTGCTCACTGAAGGAAGCAATGTCTTCTTTATGCTTGGAATATCACAAAATTAGTGGTCAGCAAATGATTTTTTTTTTATGTCCTAATAGTTTAAAGAAATGGGAGAATGAAAAAAAATCCACAGAGTAAAATCTACTCAAGGGAATAAATACTGTAAAATCACAAATAAGATACTAAAAAGGAGAAAGAACTCCACTTCATTGCAGAATGTACTGTTTTTAAATGTACTTTCCTTCACTTTCTGTCCAGTTAATTACTTCTGCAGGTTTGCTTCAGCAAAACAATTTCACAAGCCTATCAGTAACAGTGTCACATGCTCAGCTCTATCACATTTACGTGTTGCCTTCCTGCAAATCTTGCTCTAGCAGTTTTAAAATGTCACCTTCCAGCCGCCAGAATGGGAAATGCAGAGGGGAACCTGTGCCTGAGGCTGAGCTGGATATTGTGCAAAGGGGGGAAACACAGCAGGGTAGACCTGTCTGCATCTTTCCTGCACGCAGAGGTACTTACATGCCTTACCTGCCTAAAGACCCTGCACTGTAAAACACCAATCATTCAGAGAATTAACACTCAGATCTCTTCAATAAGTTTAAACAAAGCAAAAGAAAAATACAATTTTCCCCCCCAAATACAAGTACTGGGAATTATTTGGTCAAAATTAAAAAAAAAAAAAAATACAAAATCCACTGGATTGCTTGTCTGAGCAAGGGTCAACAAGGATAGATCTTAAGCATTCAGTCTGCCCATTTGAAAAACAAGAAAAGAAAAACAAATCACAATTTGTTACAATCAAGAGGTTTTATAAATGCCTTCCAAACCCAGACATGGCTCTGACATGGATGTTACCTCACACACATGTATTTCTGAGTTAAGCTGGGTTCACCACAAGTTCAGGTTTCTCTATTTCCTTCACCTACACCATCTGTAAGCTTGTCTACACAAGCTGTTGCTCAGAAATACCCTACAAGCCCAATTAAGAGGCTGCTGGAAGAAGTCTATAAAACGTTTGCCCTGACACCTTCTATCAGTAAAGCCTCTTACAAAGAACACTGTTATGTTGGCACTGAATTCATCCTTCCTCTACTGCAATCCCCCGGTGTGCGTTACCCCTCTCCCTTCACCCACAGCAGGGCCAGCGGCCGGGTTCCTGTGCCCCGTGTGTCCCTGAGCTCCGGGGCCAGGCCCTCCAGCGACACCTTGTCCCCAGGTGTGCCCGAGCCCCGAGCTCACCCTCGGGGTGCTCTTTCCGAGTACCTGAGACTGTGCTGGGCTTCCGCAGCTGCCAGAGAGGCGCCGTCCAGCCTGTGCCCACCGCTGCCAGCACCCGGCGTGGCTGGAGCGCTGACCGCCTGTGAGGGGAGAAAAGGAGGCGCTGGGAAGGGGCGGGGAGGGCAGAGCCAGCAGCACCAGCCGGTCCCGTGTGCTGTCACCTGCTGCGGTGTGAGCAGCAGCACCCCCAGAAACGAAACCCAGCACGGGAACGGTGTTTTCACGGCGAGGCCTGGGAACTGCAGCTGAGGTTGGGCCAGCGCCGGGTGTTGTGTGTTTTGTGATGGGAGATAAGGCGGTCGCGGCGCCTCAGGTGCGCGGTCACCTAGAGGCAGAAAACAAACCCCCGCAGCCCCGGGCGGAACACTGCACGTGCTTCTCGTTTGGAAAGGAAGAGGGCATGGGGAAAAAGAGCATAACCTTTCCCTCTGACAAAAAAACAAACAAACGCACACAACATTTTGCTTTCCTTCATCTTTCTTTGTGATATGAAAAAGACCAAAAATGTTGTTGGTTTTAAATAATTTTTAAATAAAAATTCTTGGTTTACAACGGTTATTGAGGATTGGAATGTCTAAGATGAAGTCTTTAAGAATACTGATTAACTAGTAAACAAGAATTGACCATGATCGAACTGATTGACATGGTAAGAGTTAGCTGAACTGCAGAAGTTATTTATTCTAATGTAGGACACTATCTTGATTTCTAAGAAAGAAAGAATGTCCAAAGTCAACAGTAATTTAAGCTAGTGACACACACACAAAAAAGCCTTAAGTGCCCTTAAAAGTCACCCAGCAAAAAACAGGAACTGATTTGGACATGAGAGTCGTGATTATTAAGTAAAACAAAACAAAAGCATTGAAAAGGGACACCTTGAAACTGCAGAACCCCTTATGTACCGTTTTGTAAACGAAAAGATCCCTCAGAGGGGAAAAAAACAACTTAAAAGGGGAAAGGAGGGGAAAAAAGCACACTGCGTAATATTATTCGTGCGTGGGGAAGAAACAGTGAAAAAATCCCAATCCTTCCTCTTTGGCTTCGCTGTCGTTCTCGCACGTGATCCAGATTTTGCTAAACCAAACCCGAGCCTGAGCCCCGGCCAGAGTGTTCCCAGGGCTCGGGGGTTCAGCCAGATGCCAGCGCATCCAACACTGGGCAGCGCCCGCCGGGCTGGAGCACTGCCCGGCCGCCCGAGCGACCAGGAACGCGGCCGGGACCCGTGCAGAACGGACCCACCCGCGCCCAGCCCCGGCAGGGCCGAGCAGGGAGCCCGCGGGAGCCGCTGCCACAGGGAACAGCGCCGCACCGAAACCCGGCCGAGGGAAGCGCGGCCGGAGGCGGCGGCACAAAATGGCTCCTCCCGGCCCGCCCTCCAGCTCACCTTCACCCCGGACCGCCGCCGCGGCCCCCCCGCGCCCAAGCCCCGCCCCCGCCCACCCGCGCGGCCAATCCGCGCCCGCGGGGGGCTCGCGCAGAGCCGCGGGACGGAGCGGCCGCGGGGGCTCCGCGCGCCCCGCCCGCCGGGCCCGGAGCGCAGCGCCCGCCGGCACCGCCGGCCGTGGGCAGGGGAACAACAACAACAGCAGTAGCAGCGGCGCACACCGCAGGACACGCACCGCCGCGGGCCCCGGGGCTCCAACGCTGCCCACATCTCTTCCCCAACGTGGCACCGCCGCCGCGCGCCGCCAGCAGAGCCCCGGACGCGCTGTCCCCTCCGCGGCGACTAACGGTGCCGGCCTACCCCGCGTCTCAGCCCCGCGCCTCGGCTGTCCCGCAGTGGCCTCCGCGCCTTCCCCGGGGGTTCCCGGCCCGCCGTGGGGCACCGCACTCCTCGCCCTCCCAGCCGGGAGCGCGCCCCGCCGCCCCGCACTCCCAGCCGGGAGAGCGCCCCGCCGCCCCGCACTCCCAGCCGCGAGAGCGCCCCGCCGCCCCGCACTCCCAGCCGGGAGCGCGCCCTGCCGCCCCGCACTCACAGCCGGGAGCGCGCCCTGCCGCGCTGCGCCCCGCGGGAGCCGCCGCCGCCGGGACCGGAGTCGGTCGGTCGGGCTAGGTGTGTGGGCGCGGAGCGGAGCGGTGCGATCCGGAGCGGTGCAGCGCGCTCGGGCCTCTCCGCCGCCGGTCGCGCTGCCAGCGCCGCTCAAAACAAAGGGGTTGGCGGGGCATGTGACCTCCGAGCCACTGCACATGATGTCACCGGCTCCGCGCGGCCCTGGGAGCTGTAGTTCTGCCGCCCCGCCCGAAGACGGCCCCGCTGCCGGGCGGCCGTCAGCGCCCCGGGAGGAGCCGGGGACAAACGGCGGGGACGGGAGAGCCTCGGCGGCAATGGCAATGGGTGGCAGCAGCTGCCGTCGCTACGAGCTCTTGCCATCGCCGTCCCTTTGCCGGGGCAGGGGGAGTACACCCCACGTACCCCACAAGTATACCCGACCCACCCCGTCCCGTGAGCAGGCAAAAGCTTCAGGTGCATCGAAGCAAGCGCTTGCATCGGGAGGGCACCTTCCAGCTGGACAGTCTCTTGTGCCGGCTCTAGGGAGCCCTACCGAAGCCCTCCAGCAGGAGAATAACACTCTGTCTTGGAGTGGGTGTTCAGCCTACATGACCAAAACAAAAAACATTACATTAAAAAAATTAACCAAGATAGAATCTTTGTCTACCTGAGCTACAGCTCCACCCAATTAATTCAGAATTTCCAGTTCCTCTTCAACAGTAACACAAAACAGAGTGTCCCTGTCTCTGCTGACCACGGAAAGCCAAGGTCATCTTTAAGCCAGGAACACTTAAGAGAGAGCTCTGCTGTCACAGCTGGGGGTCCCAGTGGTGGCAGCCAGTCAACTGCAAATATAAAAGCAGGACCCTGGTGTCATCGCCCTGCAATTTCAGGAGCAGGTCTGAGCCTGTCCTGGAGCCCAAATTCACTTCATATCCGAAGTATTTGGACACTGGCCCGTGCTCCAACACAGGCTGATGGAACATGCCTGGGAGTATGGAAATTTATTTTTGTTCTGCCCTTTAGCATAAGCAAACTTGTGAGCCCATAATGCAGAGCAGCGAGGCGAGGGCAGGGACATGCATGCTTAAATTAAGATCATTACCTGGTACTAAATGAGGCCTTATGCAACACCGTGGAGCTGATGTGGGCAGCTAACTGGCTGTGTTCTCCTTCCTAGAAGGATGACCTCCCCTTCTGGCCCCTTATTGCCAAGGGAAAGGAAGAAGTACAAGTTCTATTAGCTCCCCCCTACTTTGCTCTCCTAAACGTTGGATATCAATCCCAGGCATAATATATCTTTACCTTTTGGTGAACCTCCCCTGTCCTCTGACTCCAGGATATTCCCAGGAAGTGCACCCAGCCGTATGCTCCTGGCAGTAGCTGACTGTGCTCTGCCACTGAAACTTGAAGAAGAGCAGTGTGTACTCAGGACTCCAGGGCTGACCCCCTCCGGAGCAAAGCAGGCTCAGATTTTCATAGGCTAAACAAGTTCTGATTTCTCCCTGGGTCAGGTAAATTGCAGCTTTGCAAAGTGGTTAGAATTATTAATTAAAATTTAAAAGGCTGAGTTCTGAAAATAGACTGATAATATCAATTGATTGTGGTATGTAAATTGTTTTCACATAGATCTTAAACAATTGAAACCTTCAACAATTTTCCTGCAGAGCTAAAACTCAGAACTGCTTGACTTCATTAGAAGCAAGAGCATTCAGTCAATTTCTCATCCTCTGCCTGGAAAAGCAAGAAGGACCCCAAACAACATAAACAGCAAAGAGAAAATCAGCAGCAAGTTCACTTCGTAGAATACAGGTCTGTTGCAATAATGTGTTTCACCCACTGATTATAAGAAACATTAATAACCCGAAGTCTTACTTGTTACAAAGACATTAAATCTAAAAGTATATGACCTAAGAAAAATGTTTTGCTTAAAATAGATTTCTTATCCTTTATATCCCTTGTCTGCCCCAGTTCTTTGAGTCTGTTACTCTTGGGGTCAATATGAGTATGTAGAGTTCACCTGAGAAAACATAACTGGGATTAAAGGAATGAGTCAGAGGAAGGAAAAAATCAAAACAGGATCAAGATACCTCTGCACTGGCTTGAAGCAGCTATCTGAAGGGACTATGTTTACTCCAATAAAAACTGCACGTGGCAAAAACATCTTGAGTGAAGAGGGTAAATGCAGCATTTAAAAAGAAAATATTAATTAAAAATACCCATTGAGCAATCAATCATTTCATAATGTGCTCATGTATGCATGTGGCCACATCCAGGCACTTCCAGTTCTGAAAGCCAACGTCACTGGGGATGTCTGAAATTAAGAATACTTGAGTTACCACTACATCCTATTGCTCTTCATTCCTCTGCTAGCAGGGGCATTGGCTGTTCTTTGTCAAGCTGTGCCAAGCATTTTTCTCAAAATAAGCAGTTGTATGCTGCCTGAGAAGCTGAAACCAATTATTAAAGATTACTCATTTCTATAAAGCTTTGTTAATACTTTTTTAACAGTGTAAAGTACTTGTAAAGCATTTAGGCCAATGTTTTCCAAACAGGTTGGTGATTTTGGAGATTTTGAAGGCTTCTTCAGGGCACTGGAAAGGTTAAAACCTAAAATTAGAAGCCTGCGTGAAGATTTTGGCATGCATCCACCAATGTTCATGTGTTTTTCTGGTGGTGTTGGATTTGAATACCACTGCTGGGCACTTTTCAGACACATTTCATTGATGCACTGGGCCACCTAAATGGTCTGTGCATTCCTCCAGGTAAAGGTATTGGCTGTCTTGGGAAGTTTGTGCCAGTATGCTCCTGGGAACGTCCCTCTGCTGTGGGGAGCATGGTAGCTCTTTATCAGATTTTTCTAAAATTGAGGAAAACCCAAAGGTGTTCAAGTAGCTCATACACGGAGAAAAACCCAAAGAAAGTCCATGATTACTGCTCTTGGACATCTGTGCAAAACAGTCTGGGGAAGGGCTCAGATCTGAATGAGGAAAGAGGTGAAGGTGAGCCACAGCAACCAGAGGAGGAGGCTGAGGAAGAACAGGAAGTGAGAGGAGAGTCTAAGCACCATGTCCCTTACCCTGATCACGGATCAGAAAGAAGAGAGCAACATGTAACTTGGACAACATTAAAAACCCTGAATGCAACACGGGGAGGGTATCACTGGATAAAAGAGAGGATTTAGACATTTGAGAAAGATGAGTACAGACTGACAACTAATAACCAACACAAGGAACATTATGAAGAGCTGTGCAACAAATGGAGCAAGAGGTGAAACAAATCTGTCAGTACAAGGAGAGAGAACAGATCTGTCATTTGTATGAAAAGTTTTAGTGATCAGAAAGCTTAAAAAAAAAGTGTTGAGTGACATCACTGCAGAGCCTGATGAAAGTGTGCATAAAATGTAATGTCAGAAGCCATTCAACAGGATTCCAAATAGTGCTGAGCAAAAGGAAAGGTGACATTACTAGGAACTTGTGAGGAAAAGCAGAACAGGGAGTTCAGTAACTATTGCAGAATCTGCTTTTTGAGTATGTCAGAAAAAATCATTAAGGTGCATTAAGTAAAAGGGAAGAGATGTATGGAAATAGCATTAAAAAAAAAAAGGCTGGATGATATGAAGATGAAGGTACAGCAAAGTCTCTTCATGTGGTAAGGGGACAATTCTCTCCCTCTATTCTGCTCTCGTGAGACCCCACCTGGAGTACTGAACACAGCCGTGGTGCCCCCACAGCATAAGAAGGATATGGAACAGTTGGAGGAAGTCCAGAGGAGGCCACAAAGTTGATAAGGGAACTAGGCTACCTTCCCTGTGAAGACAGGCTGAGAAAGTCAGGGCTGTTCAGCCCAGAGAAGAAAAGGTTGTGTGAAGAACTCATGGCAACATTCCAGTACCTGAATGGGCTACTGGGAAGGCAGAGAGGAACTCTTGGTCAGGAACTGTGGTGATAGGACAAGGAGTAATGGGTTCAAACTGAAAGAGAGGACATTTAGGTTAGATATACAGAAGAAATTATTTCCTGTGAGGTGGCTGAAGCACTGGAACAGATTTCCCAGAGAAGCTGTGGCTGCCCCATCCCTGGCAATGTGCCAGGGGGCCCTGAGCAACCTGGTCAAGTGGAGGGTATCCTGGCCCGGTGCAGGGGTGTTGGAATGAGTTGATCTTTAAGGTTCCTTCCAACACAAACCATTTTCTGATTCCATGATTATTCTATTATTCTATGATAAAAGACATCTCACAGAAATACACCCCAAAATTTTCTAAAATTCTTCCCATGACTCTGGATTCTTTCACTGTCCTGCCAAAAGTCCTGTGGGTCACATTGACTTGAGCTGCTCTGCTGGCATAATCAGCAGGTACACCCATTTAGGCTGGAAGCATTTTTCCAGAACCAGTCCGTTTCAGCCTCTCCTCTTCCCATCACCTGTTTGAAATAGCACCTGCTATGGAAATGTCATCTGCAACATGGGTTCCTGCGCTGGTACTTGCATGGGAAGGGCCCTGGCAAAAAAATACTCCCCTCCTCTAGTTATTTTTGCCATTTTCACTGCCTCCTGGCTGGCTCAGTAGATCCTACAGACACTTTGTGCTTTGGACACTTATGCTGTACATGGTAGCTCTTTGCGCAAGGCTGGCAGTGCTTCCCTGGGTGTCTCTGCTGCAGCAGGGCAGCAGGATGGGAAGGAATGGGGCATTCTCCAGAGCCCGGCTCCATGCTCAGCCCTGCACACCCCATGCCCAGCTGGGTGCTGTCCCACTGCCTGCAGGCTCAGTGCTCACTCCTCAGCCAGGGAGACTCTGGGATTATACTGGGTTACTTCCAGTACACACAAAAGCCACTGTAAAACATCAGCATTGTGTTTACATATTCAGCACTGCAATTAGGATTGCCTATCCCACCCTGGTCCTAGGCCAGCCCATGCTCCTATCCCATGCAAATCCCCTCTCTTCCCACTCATCCCAGTGATTCCCACTCATCCAGTGCTCCAAACAAGGCCCATGCCAACAGTCCTCCTGTACAGAAAGTATGTGTCTAATTTTTTCCAGACACTATCTCCAGGTTCCAAGCCTGGGAGATGACTATGGGAATGTAAATTGCAGAGCTGAGAAGAATGAACATTGCATCACTGCTGCCATAAACACTGAGCTATTTCTTTTTGTATCAGAGTATCGAGACACCATGAAACCAATGCCTTGCTGGGGAGATAGAGTCAGTTGTGCTGTTGTTTGTCTGGTTCCTCTCTTTGGGGAGAAGTAAGAAACAAAGAAATGAAAGATATTTGAATTCTTGTACGTCCCACGGGTGATGACTTGAGGGGAGCTGTTCTTGTGGAATGGCAGACAGACACATGCAACCCCTAACCCAGCAAGAGAGTAGCAGGTACCTACAGAAACAGTTCCCTGAGCCCGTGTGGTGTTGTCACTGTGTTCCCATTCAGCCCTGTATCCTCAAGCCCAACTACAGCCCCACAAGTGTTTGCATTAAATATTCTCTCACAGCAGTACTTTTTCACACATCCTTACCCCACAGGCCTTCCCTTTATGCCATGCTGCCACGGAACACCCTGCAGCACAGCTCCAGCTCTGCCCTTCAGCCACACTAAATAGCTCTCTCCTCAAACCATTTGCCAATGCCAGGACCAATTAATAGGTAGGAGCATTGCACCTCTTCATCTCCAAGACCTTCGGGCATTTCACAAGTTAAATGAATCCTTTCTCCAGCCCAAGTAACCCTGAAAAGCTTTGACAGTGAAGAAAATAGGTTGCAAATAAACAGTATTTTGAATGGGCATATGCATGGCAGTCTCCCCAAACAGAGAATCTCAGACTTTCAAAGCTATCAGAGACCTCCAAGCTTGCAGATCCCTGCCAGCACCTGCTTCTGGTGCCCCTCTGGCAATAGGCTGAGGAATAGAAAGTTTAGAAATTGGTTAGCTTGGACTAATACCCTTGCTACCCCTAAGAGTGGCAGGGGACAATTTCCAGTTGCAGGAGCAGCCATTCTATGTGCCAAGTTCCTCACACTGGTCTGGGCTGCTGTGCCTTTGGGGTGGTGCTTGGGAAAATACCCACATGGTTTTTGTTATTTGATATTTTTGTCTACCCCTTCACATTTTTCATCAGAACAGCTTCATCAGTAAAGTTAATCCAGAAGAGGTAGTTCACCAGGAGCTCAGTGATTTCTTCCTCCTCTGCTTGCAGCCAGAGCTGCTGAATGGCTCAGCACCTGCATTCTAAGACACACTGAGCAGCTGCTCTATTACTGGCACAGGGGTGCCAAGCAATCCTTCTCCAGGCTGACTTGGCTCTCCAAGGATGGAGGAATCATGGATGCCAGAAGGACAACTGACAATTCTGTCCTCAAATCCCATGCTTCCTGCTCCCTGCACCTGGGAGAGCAGCACAGTAAAAAGCCTCCTACTACCCGGAAATCACTGGCTGGACTCACCAGCCCAGCATTCCCAGCCTGAAAGCTTCTGCCTTTTCTAAAAGTGCTGGCTGCCTTGGGCACAGACTGCTGGGGAGGGATATGGAATAGCTGCTGTGCCCAAACATCTGCTTTGGAGCAGCACCCAAAGTCCCAGCTCAGATCAACTCCCGGGTCACCCTCTCCTTTGCAAACAGGCTTTTGAGCACCTGTTCTGAGATCTAAAATGGGACCTGGAATAATCCTATGGAAAAGAGTTGTGTGCTTCTCTAAACAGAGCTCTCAGCTCTATTAAAATGCTCAGCCAGACTAAAGCAGCTTCAGATCACTGGTCTTGGAAAAACATTTGTCACATGACGACAGGAAAGAAAATGTTAGCCAAAGTAATCCCAGGAAAAACACACGTAATGAAGGTTTGCAGATTCCAGTGCAGCAGCTAAATCAACACCTTGCTTTGCCAAGAAAACATTGTGAAATCTGTGGTTTACTCTTTGATCCTAAGCCTTCCCTACCCATCTTTTCATAAGCAGTATCATTAGACAGAAATGATTGTAAACCTAAGATTGGTTTGTCAGTGAGCTTCTGATAAAAAAGAAATTGACTTGTCATGTCACAGATGGCTGCTAGACTATGCTGGCATACATTAACACGGTACTGAACCTTGAAGCAAAAATGGATTATCTAAAATATTACATATGGTAGGATAAGCTTTCTTGGACTTTTTAGTTAACATTTTTATGTATAGGATACAATATTTTGTAATTTTAAAAGGGGAGGGAATGGAAGTGAGGAACAAATCATTACTGTAAGCAGGAAGCAATACAAGGCAAATACATGTCTAATTTAGATGTATGCTGTATTTATATTATTCATATTTTTCCTCTAAAATTCAATAAACCTAATGATGTCCTTTAACTCAGAAACACACTAATAAGAGTGTGACGTTCTGAAGAACTTCTGTCTTTCCTCAGGGCAGATATTATGGAGTTACACTGGAACATTAAAATTCTCCATTCTCTTTTTAAGAGAAAATTTTAAGAGAAAACTTAAATCAATATTGGTTGGCGGAAAAATTACAGTAGCGCTCCTAAAGTTAAAACTCTATAATTGGAAGTGGCGAACTTTTAAAAGTTCCCTGTCTTCTCCAATCTAAGAAGGCTTTGGTCTCCTCCAATGCCACACTGCCAAAATGTCACACATGGCCAGCTGGGCTCGGGCTCCCTTCCGCGAGCTGGATTCCTCCTCCCGGCGCTGCCGCGCAGGATCTGTCACACTTTCCACAGAGGAGGCGTCGCGGTGTTCCCGAGCTGCCCGGCCGGTGCGGCTGTCCCAATGCCCTACATTCCAGACAGCTTCCCTGATGGATCGCAGGGCCCCGAGAGCCAGCGGGGGAGCTCTCTCGGCGGGTCCCTGGCCGTGCCAGCGCCGGGGCCAGCGCTGACCCTGCAGGCTCTCGGGGAATGTCAGCGCGGCAGAGCCGCAGCAGCTCCCCCAAGGACACCTCGCCCCCGCTCCTGGGCTTCCCTGCGCCCTCCCGTGAGGAGCAGCAGAGCTCACGGGCAACGCCGGCCCCTCGGATCCCTCCAGAAGGTGACAGGGGTCCTGCTGTACCCCACGAGGAGCTTTGTGCCACGCTCAGGCACCCGCCCGGGCTGGGCAGCGGGAGCCACACGGGACTGGGGATGCAGAGGGCCCGGGCTGGCCAGCGCTCGGTCCCGGGAGCCGGGCACATCCTGCCGGGCCTCCTTCGCACAGGAGGAGGAGGGCTGGCTCTGGAGACTGTTCGTGCTTTTCTGGCCTCTGCTGCCGGGAATCTGATATTCACTGCTACGGCTGTGTTAAGCTAAGATAACTCTGATCAGCTTAAAAACCAAACTAGCAAAGGCACAGGCTCCTAACAGCAGAACTCCTTCAAATTTGGTACACAGGCAGTCAAAGCACACTCAGATAATTCCCTTCCTCAAGAGGAAATACTACAACTTTTTCAGCACTTCCTCTTTTTATATTTGAAATCTTTGCCCTTCACGCAATACCTTTATTTGCATACAGATCGTAACAACTCACCTACACTGTTTCTAACTTTAGGTCATTCATAATTCACTTATGTAAAAGGCAATAACGGTTTTTGCTACTGGCAGTAATTAGCAAAATGTACATTTCTACAGCGTGATTACTGCTCAGATAAATAGTTTCCCACCTGCTCAGCTACTTAGCTAAAAATCTACCAACTCAATCCTTCTGTAGGCTGCAGGTAGCTGGAAGCAGGGAAACAGGGCTTATCCACATCCCCAAGATCCCTGGCTCACACCCTATGGTTCTAGTGGATCCATGGCAGGGACTGGAATGAGATGGTATTTAAAGTCTTTCAACCCAAGCCATTCTATGATTCTATGATTCATACAGAGTGAAGATTAAAGACCCTTCCTCTATAAGTAATGTTGAATTCTCTTGTCTAACAATGCTACCTAAAGACCAGTTTTGCACAAGTTTAAATTTCTTGCAAAAGAGAGAGTTAAGACACCCTGCTGAAAAACTGCAAAGGTTCCATTTTTTAAACAGTGTTTTAAAACTTGATGAAGCTTCAGTTGCTGTAATGATGTGGAACTAACTGAGAACTATAGTCCATTTTTTAAAACCAACATTCAGGTTCACCAGACATTCACTGTTCTTTCCACCATTAAATGGCAAGTTTAAATGTCAGGTTTGAGCTAAAGAAGTAGCTGTGGATGGAAAGAGTCAACTGGAAAATCAGATGGATGTAGGTAGTGGTTTTGTACAGGAGAGCACTTGTGTGTAGATGTATTAAATCAAATTGCACTTCGACCAAAAGTTATGTATTTGTTTATTGAAAAGTTGTAGATTTCTGTTTCTTTCTAGTTTGCTTCTTTCCTGTAGACCAAGCAAGGCTCAGCTTTCAGCAGTCACTTGTCAGTTAACCAACTGATTCCCCCCTTTATTGTGTCAGAATAAGAAACACAATAATTAATTACAGAAACTTTGGGATAAGTTTATTCCAGGGACAAGCTTATGTTCCAAAAGTAACAATATTTGCCAATGCCATCCTTATTTTTTTGATAATTAGACAAGCTACTAAATGACCCCATGTCAACCAGCAGTAGAAACGGTACCATATGATGGCCAAAAAAAAAAAAAGACTGACTGTGATCTGCTGCTGAGTGCACCATACAGAGTGTCACTCCCTCTTGAAAAGAGTCCTGCTCCCTTCTCCTGTTACCAGCTCCAGAAAAAAAAAAAAAAAAATCTCATTTGGCTTCAGAAAGTTCAAACTGGACTTAATTCTTTTTCTCTGGGTCCATGTGGCTTTCTGGTCTGATAGACTCAGTCCTGCAGGGAAGCAAACAAAGCAGCCTGGTGCAAGTCAGCAACTGGTGAGGATACAGGGCATGCAGACCATCACATTGGCTTCTCTGCTTGGGGTCTTCCCAAGTGAGGTTGAGAGGCTTTACAACCCAAGAAGGAGATCTGTGTTGCAAACTAGCAGAATCCCACCACAAGGAAGGTAAGGAAGGACCACATTGATTTTGGGGCCAGCATTTCTAAGCTTCACTCAGTTGAAAAACTGAAGCAGAATTTGGTCACAGCTCTGGAGCATCACTCAGAGTGTGAACTCATCAGTTAGGTATGTGCACAGAACTAGCTGAGATCTACAGGCCTCGTGAGAAATAAAAGTCAGCGTTGCCTTAGACATCAATCAGAGACTAGGTTCATTTCCCATGGTTTGGGGTCACACTGTGAGCTTTTCAGAGGGCCACTCAACAAATATTATGATTAGACTCAAGAATTCAAACTTTAGTCCAAGCAGAGTCCCATTAACACCAATCAGGCTCTAAAACATGGACTTCCACATAATTCACTGCAATGGCACCTTCCTCCATTTCCCAGCTCCTGCCAAGCAGAACAGCCCTCCTTCATTTCAAGAGCTGCTTTGTTGGTCAGGTTTTGTTAAGCTGTGGAACAAATGTCTGAGCTATAGTGCTGTCGCTCTTGCCAAGGCTGTGTTCCTTACCTTGTGTGCTGGATGCCAGAACCTGGCAGCAGCAGCACATCGAGGTGCACAAAGAATACAAATATCACTGAGGACAACAGGCCTGTATTTCTTCTAGCATGGACCTGATTCCTGCTGTCCAATTATGGAGATCAAAGGTATAATTTACTTAGAGGAGGAATTATTTGTGCATAAACAGCCACTAGCTAATAATACAGAGAAGATGCTAATAAATTCTAATGGGTGGCAGAGCAGACAGCAGTAGACAAGTGACCTGAGCATCTTGTTATATAAACTGAAACAAGAGGGAGTCTGATGCTGATGACAAAACCTTTTTGTGAGTAATGCTGGCAAAATCTTTTAGAGAATAACTCAACTCTAAGTTAAAAGAAAGTGAGGCTCTTCTTCCCTACTAGAAACTAACTTTAGGACCTTCTTTCCATTTTCACAAAGAACAAGAAACGGAAGTAACTGCTGCTATTTTTTGAGGACAGAAAAGGAGGAAGACTTTGTCTGTTGTCTTGAAAAACCTGCAGTAGTGACGAAAGGATATCCTTCTTCCAGGGAGAAGAAGGACTGTTCTGACTGGGGAAGGCTTGTTACAGATCTCCTCAACTGCCATGGCTGGCACCTACTGCATTTCTTCTGGTTCTTGCCTACAGCCACATTCCTGGCCTCAGCCCTTCCAGTTTCATTTGGATGTATCCCATCTTGGGCTATAAAATCTTAAAATACAGCACTGAGTGATGTCTCATCTTGCTCTGCCTGCCGCTTTGGGAGTGACCATACTGCACCCCCAGACTGCAATTCAGCTGCTTCAAGTAGAGCAAACACTCATTTAAATAGCAGCCTTCCTCCACCACTCCCTCAAAAGCTAATGAGCAGGGGATCAAAGATTCTTGAGCTCAACTGGCCCATCCACACATCAGGGTGACCTCCATAGCCTGTAGCACACGTGGGAGCAATATAACGACCAGACTTCAAATACTGAACACAAATAATTTGGCATTTACAGCTTGGTCAGCTGGGACCTCTCTGTTATACAAGGTGAAAGCGTGGTTTGGAGTCACTTATCTGGATTGTTAGCACAGTGCCTATCCCAAAGAAAACAATACATGGAAGCAGCAGTTTTTCTAAAAACATCCCAGTGACTTAAAAAACATGTAAAAACACTCTGTGAGCAAAAGATGGACAGGTAATAAATGCAACACTGCAGGGTAACACTGCAATCGTCTCTAAATAATTTTCAAGAGTGAGGGTATGAGAAAGGCCAGCTTCACAAAATCACCATTGTTTGCTGACTTTGAACAACTGCAGCTGCCCAGAGGGAGGGATATGAGAAGTCTCAGCAGTAGTTTTTGAAATGGAAGGTGTGCTGGTTCAGCAAAGGAAGTAAACTGCAATGAAACAAAGATTCCAGTTTGCAGTTTACAGAAAATCTGATCCAAAAGTTCTGTATGTATTTTCAAAAACTGAAATCCCATTTGTTCCCCCATAGCTAAATTAAGAACGTGCTATTTTGAGCTAGTGGACCTTATCCCAATGTACTGAAAACACAGACAAAAATCCAGCAACTTTCCAGGGTTGACAAGATTATCTCAGGCCTCAGCTATCTCGCTTTGCACTGTGCTAGAAAACAGCTGATGGTAAGATGAGCCCTGATACGTGTCCAGCTGCAGTCCCCACCCCTGCTCCCACACCAAGGAGCTGTCTCTGCCACCCAGCAGGGCCCTCTGTGCTCTGAAGTGTTTTCTGCAGTGCTTATTGGGATGCACAGTGGAAGCAGTTGCAGTGTTTTTCTACTGGAAGAAGTCAAAACCTTGCCAAGACCTTTCTTCTGCTGTCGTGTCCTTGCCCTCTTGGAGGCCAGCACCTTTAAGAAGGCTCTCTCCGATAAAGGAACGCTGCCTTCCACAGCCCTCAGGAAGCATGGTGAGGCCTGGAGACGTAGCTGTCAAAGTGTTGCTGGGTGGCTTCAGCTTTGAAAGCTGTCTGGAGTGTAAAAAGTGGAATAGCCTGGAACAGAAGCCACTTGGTCACAGAACACACAGACTTGGAGTATCATTTGTGGCAGCAAAATGGACGTGGTCTGGAATAAGAGGAAGAAGACAAACAACAAGGACCATTTTGTATGAGCTCTAGGTCAGAAATATGAAGTCATTGCCATCTGCAAGTTCAGCAACCTGCATATTACTTAGAGTAGGAAGTTTCCAGATCCCATTGTGATACCATTGTGGCTCCTCTCAGACTCATCTGGTCCCTAAGGGCTCTGTTAGCTAAAGTACAAGGATGTGGGAAGCAAAACAAGTAACAAGAACTGTCAGAAATAGGTTCCTGTGTTTCTGCCTTTGTTTAAAGAATACCTCAGCTCCTTGCTCTTGATCCATTGTTGGTGGGTGTGATTTCTTCTGTCCCTCCTCTTAGTCATGGCCCCAATTCCATGACTTTTTCCTGGGACAGCCTGAATCTTTCACTTTACAAGATGGGAACCAGGACTCCTGGCTAGTCTAGGCAGATTCATCTGTTGAGGTCAAGCTTTACGGGGCTGAAATGCCACAGTGATGAGATCCTGGATTTAGGAACAGACAGTTGAAAATGGGCTGGTGTTGGCTACAGATCAACATGTAAACGAGGAGCATGGTCAAGGGGGAACAGAAGACACAGAGGTGAGAAAGTCATGGCAGGATGATAAGCAGCCTCTGAACTCAGGTCAAATGTACTGTGCAGAGATTCATAGGTACCAGCAGCAGCCTGTGATGGATGTTACAGAGCTCTGTAAACTTGCTATGACACAAGTGAGGGATATACATTATTGACACAGTAATTCCAGCCAGGTAGCAAGTTCTCTCAAGCTGATACAGAGCATACACAGATCAGTTCAGTATTCCTAAGGCAAAGACAATAGACAAACAAGCCTTTACCTTACTTGAACAGACAAGCCTTCAGCTCTTACCAGTTCATTTAGCTCGCAGGTAATTCTTTACTGAAAGCAGTATGAAAGTGCAGACAGAACAAGTTTCTAAAGGCCAAATAGAAGAATGTATCTGGAAGCTTCTACCATGAAGTAACAAACTGGATTTACCCCAGGATTAAATAACATGTTGCTACTGCACTCTTGGGCCAGAGAGCACCTCAGGAGAGCAGCTGCCTGGTTGCTGGGTTTGTTGTTCCCTTATACCTGCAAAGACACCACACTCACGTCAGCATTGTCCTCATGCTAGCCCAGAGAATGAAACTAGTTACTGCATTTGCAGATTAATCCCTGAGCGAGGGGTTCTCTGAATACAAGGCAGCCCAGTGTGGGCCACAGAGGGCACAGGTTCTCACTGGAATGTACTAGACTGAATTTATAGCTGTTATTGCAGTTCAACTAGTAATGAGCAGGCTGCTGTGCCTGGGACTTGCTTGCCTGCCTGTAAATTACCTTCTGGTGCTCATTGGTGGTCGCTGCTGCTGTGCTGTGGATGCACTGTGCACTGTGTTGTGCCTGGGAGCACTTTGGTGACAGCCATGGTGATGGGCCTGGGCTGGCAGGTGGCCAGGGCATTGCTGCTGTGTCTGTGCTGCTGTACTGGGCAGGCTGGAACTCTAGTGGGAACTGGGGTGGAAAGGACTGTGACCTGCGGAGGAGTCCACGTCCAAAAAAGACCTGGGGTGGAGATTGTAATGGATACACCTTTGTTGTAAGCCATGATTTGAGTTGTATGTTACAGGAATTAGTATAACAGGAATCACCCAAATAAATGGAGGAAAAGCCTCCCAAGAAGCAGCTGCAGGGCAGAACTGACCTGACCTAAGCTGGCCTTGGTGCCCAGGACCTCTACCTTACACAGCACCTTTCCTGTCCCAAGTAACCACCAGAAGAGATGGAGCCCAAAGTCATGAACAAAATTAACTCAAAGGACATTTTGTGGACATTTGTGGACATTTTGTGGGCATTTTGCAAGGGAAGTCCATAGACTAAGGGATTGACATCTGTGTATTACATCCAAGGGTGGAAGGCGGGGGGTGATGGTTAATGAGGGTGTACTGAGTAGTGTGGGACCTGAGCATGATGTGAATGATATGGAGTACGGGTGGAATGTGTTTGTTTTGCCTGGGGCAGAGTTGATTTTCTTCACAGTGGCTAGTATGGGGCTTTGGATTTGTTGTGGTCAGGGTTGATAATATAGAGATGTTTTTGTTATTGCTGAGCAGAGCTTACACAGAGTCAAGGCCTTTTCTGCTTTTTGTACTGCCCCACCAGTGGGAAGGCTGTGAGCGCATGGGAAGTCGAGAAGAGACATAGCCAGGACAGGGGACCCCAACTACATGGGGAATATCCAAAGGGATATTCCAGGCTGTGTGAAATCATGCTCAGTATGTAATGTGAGGGGAAGGAGGAAGGAGGGATGTTTGGAGTGATGGGGTTTGCCTTCCCAAGTAACCATCATGTGTGATGGGCCCTGCTCTCCTGGAGGTGCTGAACACCCACCTGGCCATGGGAAGAAGTGAATAGAGTCCTTGCTTTGCTTTGGTTATGTGTGTGGCTTTTGCTTTGCCTATTAAACTGTCTTTATCTCAACCCATGGGTTTTCCATCTTTTGTCCTCCCAGTTCTCTCCCTGTGCTCAGTGGTGGGGGAGTGAGCAAGCAGTTGCCTGGGGCTGGGCTGCTGGCTGTGGTTAAACCACAACACCATGGCAACAGAAGAAAGGAGGGGAGGCGCTTGTCAAGAAAAAAAAAAATAATTTAGGGGTTAAAAATACACCATATGGGTTAGCAATGGCACAGAAGGAGACAGACTGTGGATAATGATTACTGCTAATAGTCAATAGTTCATTGAGCTGCCAAGGTCCTTCCTGCAGTGCAGTTACTGACAATACCACAGCCATCGACCTAGTTACTGCAGGGTTTCCGTTCCCAGTAGTCACAGCCAACACTGACTTACTTCAATTTCACAATTATTAATGCTTTGCTTAAAGCTTCAGCAACTGGAATCAAGTGATCGCTGTGGAATCTCACCTTTCGCTTAAACAGATAAGCACAATGTGAAGCTTCTCACCATCAGAGAAAAGCCTGATAAGATGAATTCCCAAAGGTCAGAAGTCATTATGATAAACAAGGAGAACCCAGCCCAAGATAGGGTTAAAGTATTGTGATTTTTAAAGCACACCTAGTACTTTTGAGGAGTTCTCATTGTATTCCTACAGGAGTATTTGGGAAAGAAGGGACTGGCATTAGAAAAGGAAGCATTCATTAGCAAAACTTAGCACAAAAGGCAGCAGGAACACATTTAAATCAGCTGGGAAAGGAAAAAGCCAAAGGGCTTCACAGACTACACAAAATGAAGAAAACCCCATTACAAGGAGGTAGAGGAAAGCAGGCAGGATATTTTTTGCTTTCCTTCCTCTTCATCTTCCAATCTGACTCTCTCAGACCCTGCTTTCACCTCCTTCTGGAAGAGGGGGAAGCCAAGCTTCCCATAATACTGTGAGCTCAGCTTTACAAGCTGGAGACAAAAGAGGAAACCAAACACACAATAAGAACCTGTGGATTGGCCAAAGAAGGATTCCTAGAGGTAATTATGATAAAGGCAAGATTGGTTAGCATTCAAGCTACCAAGGTGAGGATTGGTCCTACATTCCTCTCAGGGGGAGATAAAGGTGTGCTTTTCTACTTCCCAGTGTGACAGTTTCCTAAGCAAGCCAGGGATTTGCTCTGTTACTCTCATTAGGCTGTGTTGCTTATTAATTCGGCTTGGATCAGGTTCTCATCTAAGTGATGTCCAAGTAGATCTGGTACATCCTTAGGTGACAGTGAAACCTTCAGCACTGTGCTCTGTGTGCTCCTGCTGCAGGCTCAGCCCAGAGCTGCCCTGCAGTGTCCCCACTGCCAGATGTGCAGCCTTAGTCCCACCACTGTCCGTGTCTGTCTTGGGGACAAGTCAGATGCAGCTGTGCCTCAAGCTATGCCCATCAGTGAGGATGGGGGGGATGAGCATGGGTACACTGCTCCCCAGGCTCTCTCCCTGAGCTTTCACTGCTAGTCAGAGCTGATGGCAGGGCACTGGCTGCATGGACCACATCCCTGTGCCCAGCAGTGGAGCCTGAAGACCGTCAGCTGTGAGATCTTTGATGCTGGTCCATGTCCTTGAGAGAGTTGTGCCCATTTAGCCTTAAAGAAAAGCCATGCAATGGTTGCCAGCTAACAAGTCATGAGGGACAGAAACATCCACTTGGATGACTTTCTGAATATGCAAGCATATTACTAAAAACCAAAACCAAACCCCAAACCAGCTCAGTTATTAATAATTGCATACCTTGAAAAAGAAATACAGAATATTACTATTTTCCCCTTAGCAGCCCAGTCCATCAGGAGTGCTTGATAGTCATGTGGTGCACCTATCAATAGAACCAGCAGATAACAGTGAGGGACTGGCTTGAGGGTGGGAAGCAGTCTGTCCCTGTCACTTGTAATCTTCTCACATCCAGAGGCATCTTAAGGCCTTTCTAAACATGCTGATACTGCCTGAAAATCACTGAAAAAACCCACCCTTTGTTTGTGTTAACAGGATGAGAAAGTGCAAGGCTTCCTGTTATGTGTGTGTGACAGCTACAGATAAGCAGAGACCTCTGGACAGGAAATCCGCCCAACTTCTGCAGTGTGATTTGCCCAAAGCTGCGGAGCTCTTTTTAGATCCAAGCACCCACAGAATGAGACAGGGCTGGCCAGAAAATGGGGGACACGCTGGAGAAGAGCTCTGAGGAGCCCGAGATCTCTTTGAACAATGAGTGTTCGACGAAAATGGGGGACCTGGTGGAAGTCTCAAGTGGTGAAAAGGTCAAGTTTGACGATACAGGTCTCTCTCTGGTGCTCCAGAATGGCCTTGAGAACCTTCGGCTTGAAAATTCCCTTACTGATGTCATCCTGTGCGTGGACAGCAGGGAATTCTCCTGTCACCGAGTGGTCCTTGCTGCAGCAAGCAATTATTTCAGGTAAGGTTTGTAACAAACAAAACCATTACACTTATTTTGCTTCATAGACTTGAACTGTACGTCTCCAAGGAGTGCAAACTGGGTGTTAAAGTCTTTCAGCTTTTTTAAAGCTGGAGACTTAAATAAGGCAGGTGCTAAGTCATGGATTTGCTGGAGTTCTGATGCCAGCACTCAAAAAGTCTGCTGGAGGCATGCAAAGGAAAACAGAATATTGGCAGACAAGTGCATGAGAAAAGGGTTTTTTGACCAAGTATCTTTAGCCACTTGTCTTGTCCCTTTGGGACCTGGGCAAAGAGGAATACCCATTCAGATAGCACGGTATTTTTATTGAAATAGGAGTGGGTTTCTAGAACTTGCTAAGCTTTCCTATTACCATTCTGGGGTAAAAATATACATTGCATTAAATTGTTGAGGAGGAAAGAGAAGGAATTTTCCATCTGGAAATCAGCTGCAATGAGAAATATCTCCTTGAAAGCAATTTTGCCACTTCACCTTTTTTTCTGGTCTGCTTGAATTTTTCATTCTTTCAGTGTAATAGATATTCTATCTGAGACTACTGGCCAACAAGAACAAATTTTAGACACACAGAGGAACTTAGTATCAGTTTTAGCACAGATTTTCCATTATCATTTAGACGATATCATTTAGACCATCACATTTGCATGGCTGGGTTTTTTTTTTTCTTTCTTTCTTTTACTGCTAAAGTGGTCAGATGACTGAACAGCTACAGAGGAAACACGAGAAAAAACAACCTGTGACCATTTGTGACATGAGCAGAAAGCTAATTTTAATGGAGTCTGGTAAGCTTTGCTGGTAGAGCCTGTAAAGACAGTTCTGCTTTTCTAATCTAGAATAGAGACTGTGTCTGTGAATATTTGGAGACAGGTATTATTTCTACAGAGACTACATTTATTGCATATGAGAAAATATACAGCTAAAAGCAGAGATGCCCAAATATTTCTTACCAGCATTGTGTGTGTAATGGACAGCAGATGCACAAATTAAAATCAAAATTATCATAATGATACTTGGACAAAAAACCCCAATTTCACTATAAATAAAGATGCTGCAATCGGAAGGATTTCCCAGTTAAAACTAGGCAAGATAGTTTTATGAGAACAGCTGTTGGCCAGCTTTCCAGTGAGCTTTTCCTGAGCTACAGCCTGTCCCTTGGAAGGAGGGGGGATACCTGGCTGGAGGTCATCTCATCTCAAGGCAACTGCACACGTGTGCAGGGTCTGCCCCTCTGGGTGCTTCTGTTTGGCTTGGCTTCCCACAGAGATGAGATTTATTACATCTCACTGTCTGCCAGTGCCTCTTGTCATGACTCTTTGGGTTAGTTTCAGTCACATTTGGCACAGGATGGAGATCTCAAACCTGAAGTTCCTGTGAGTTTGATGGAAATTTGCAGCTAGGAGAGGAGAGATGCTGGGCTGGCACCCTTGGTGCTCTGCAGGGTAACGAGCAGGGTGTCCTGGCACACAGTGCCCAGAACAACCACACTGCCCTGCCCTGCTGGGCACAGCCAGCACAGAGCTGAGCTCCTGGGAGGGACCCTGAAGTGTGTGAGAGGAATAAGGAGGGAGAATGGAGGGCTCAGGAAGGGGAAGCTGAGGTTACTGTGAGGAGGGAAAGAAGGATGCAAGTCTGCAGGGAACTGATCTTCGCTGGTTCTGCTGCTCACAAGGAGCCTTCATTCATCTTGCCATAATTCTCTAGAAGCTGCATGGCCCCAGAGAAAGAAGGAATTCTTAAATCCCACTGTTCTTTTGAATACTTTCCACGCTATTACAGGACTTCTAACAGCCATGCACAGGAGCAAAACAAAGGGACCCAGTGACTCATGGGCTTCATTGCCCTGCCTGTTACACAACCCCTTCCTGAACGCTGGGTGCCACAGTGTGGGCAATCCACAGCAGCTGACTGGAACACACTTAAACAAAGCTAACCATTTCTAGGTTAGCTTTGTTTAACTACCTTTGTTTAACTAACTAACTTTGTTAGAAGGCTTCTTCTGGCCTTTTTCAGCACTACTGGAGAGTAGATGGACTAATTCTTGTGGCATCCTGCACCCGTAGACATAAAACCAGTTACTCTCCATTTACCTCCATGATGGCAACAAAGCAGAGAAGAGAAATACCAGCTGACTAAGGTGGAACAGTAGTTCTTTAATCAAGCACTGCCCAAGAGTAGTGGGAGAATGGGGATGCGAGAGGTTGAAGCCAATTCCCAGATCATCCTTGAGCTCCAGCATGGTTGTTTGAAGTCAGGTTCATAATTCCAAGCATAAGCATTCCAGTGGGAGAGTGCTTAAAAAGTGCTTCACGAAACTGCAACCCATCATTTATTTTGCTGGGATTTCTCTGATTTTAAATCCGAAAAAACTTAGAATTTTTTTCTAAAATTACCCATTTTTGGGTATCTAAATTTGTCACTGGACCCTCAATTCAGATGTGCATTTCTTAGAGTACATTTTGGTTTAAAGGTGCAGTTTAGAATTACACAGGGACAAGACCCAGGGAAACATATAATGGAATTAGTAGCCACATCTGAAGGATCTAGAGCCTCTTGAGGATAAGTTCAGAAAGATTCAGAGACATCATTTTAATCCCTAGGAGAGAAGCTCAGCCTGATCTGAATGGTGTCAGGTGCTCCCCCTGCCAGCACACAGGGTGGGAACAAGAACCACTCCATTCGAGCAGAAGCGAGGCCACAGGAGTCAGCTCTCCTGTGCAGCACTGCCCAGTTCACCCCTGCCATGATCTAGAGCAGGGAACTGGTGGGAGAGTGCCATGCTCTAGAAGTGTGATTTCTGCAGCTCACAGCCACGTTACATAAATCCACACACTATGAAATTGGGAGTGGATGGCAGCTCTAAACCAATTACAAAGATTAGGAGACAGATTGGCCAAAGCACTTTGACCAGACCCTGTGCAAAGCCACCAGCAGAATGCTGAGCCTGGTTTCTGGGCAGCCTTGCACAAGTGTCACACTGGGTATCTCTGACTGACCCCAGCAAACTCTCCGGTCTGTGGGACAGAAGTGAGACTCTCACCTCCCCAGCAGGGATAGGTCAATACAAGCCTGGAGTCACCAGCTTAAGAGATGAAAGGAAGAAGAGCAGACACCACCTGCACCCTCCATGGGCCTGTTTCTCATTCACATGAAACATCCGTCACCCGTCAATCCCGCACGACTGAAACAGCTCTCTTGTGCCAACCTCCCTCTCTGGGCTGAAGCCCATTCCCATGGAGAAGTGGGAACTGAGGGCTGCTGTTTTCAGATGGCCACCTCTTTGTGGGGATGTGGCCCACGCATCCCCTCTTACATCACTTGACAGTGCCAGAGGGAGGGAAGTTAAATGAATCCCAGTCTTGTGGTCACTGAAGTTAAGGAGCATTTGTCTAAATGCCTTTGAAATATTCTGATTTCAGTAGCAGCAGAAGCTGGACCATGAGGCAGGGCAGTGAAACAAAAACCTCTAATGAGCTGAGTGAAAAGAAAAATGAGAATTTTGGCTGAACAACTTTTCTGACAAGTGACTTCTCTGCCCAAATTTCCTGCTTAAAAGTTAGGCCTCCCTATCCAGAGGCAGTTTTGCACACTGAGGTAACTAAGACCTTGCTATAAAATTTCTGCTGAGGTAAGGAATAGGAAGTTCTTAGAGCGAGTAGCAGCTGGTATCTTCTATCCATTTGTCATTCATTGTGCCTAACTGCTTTGCAATAAAATCTGTTTACATCTTGGCTCCAGTAAGATGTGTCAGTCAGGCAGCTTAATTCAGGCACTTCTTTTACAAGAAAAGCATGGCCTAAGTCTTGGGACCTCTAGCCATTTCCCAGCTTGCATTGTCCTGTCAACATTGTGTATGACTAATAAAAAAGGGCTTGGAATGCAGGGTAAAGAGTGCTTCTAATTACACTTTAGATCTGCACGTGTTTTTCACCAATGCAGTTACAAGTGGACTCATTTAATTCTGATCTGTTGAGACAGATTCCAAATAATGTGACATCTTGTTCTCTGAATGCAGTGAACAAGAAGGGGCTGATCAAAATCCCAAGTAAAAGCCAAAAGCATTGGAAGAAATACTTAAATCTATGAATTGAAAATGCAGAGGAAGATGTGAGTGTTTGTCTTCCAGCTGTCACAATGCAAAATGGATTAAAATAGTCCTTAGAAAACTTCTGATTTATACCCCACATGAAATATCTGCCTTGTGCCAAAGGTATGTCTGGTGGTCACCTTTCAGATGCAGTATTATTCACCAAAGAAGAGTTGCTATCTACATGTATGAAATCACTGCACTTTCTGCCTAACAATAGTTCCAATTCATGCAAATTCAATTGCTTCTCTAGCCAAGAGGTACCAACTCTACAATCCCAAAATTTAGCAGAAGAAGAGTCGGACTCTAAATAAGAAGAAAGCCAAAAGCCATTCTCCCTTACCCACCACTGGTATTAATGTGGTCAAAGACACGTTGGGAAGCTGAGAAGTGAGGCTCTCAGACATGTGGATTTGCTCTGGCCTCAGGGCTCAGTCCCAGCAGTGTCCTGCAGCTCGGAAGCAGGGGGGTATTGACCTGCTAAGGGGTACAAAGCACACGGGCTAACGAAGTTTGGAGAATGCCAGGCCTTAACGAGCTGCACCTGCACTAGAAACAGATGGAGCAAGAGGCCAGCAGGTGAGAGACACCAGCGCTGCTCCACAGCACCAGTCCAGACTGGGGACCACTCCCACCCAGGCAAGGTCCCAGCTGCCTTTTGCTGCCATGGAGCCCTAGGTCTGCTGTAGAAGACAGCTTGGAGGAATCCATCATGTGTGTATGCCTTATCAAACTCATGAGTATAGAGGAAGAAGAGCAACAAAAAGATATTTTCTTGTTTCTTTTCAACAGGAGTAATTGCATAAAATATGAAGCAATCAGAGTATTCTGTGTTGAAATCTAAATAGCCCAATGTTTTCAGAATGCCTCATCCTGACTGGAATGGAGTAAAAGATAAACGTCTTTCTTTCCAGGGCCATGTTCTGCAATGATTTAAGAGAGAAATATGAGGAGAAGATCATACTAAAAGGAGTTGATGCAGAAACCATGAATATACTCTTGGACTACACTTACACCAGCAAGATGCTCATCACAAAGCAAAATGTACAAAAAGTCTTGGAAGCCGCCAGCCTTTTTCAGGTACAGATAACTCAGATGCACTGACCCAATCTCACTGCTCTGGCAACACCGTGCCTTACCCTGGTTAGCACACTAAAAACTTCTCTGATTTCATGGGTTCTGGAAGCATTTTGCTTCATATTTACTTACATTAAGGTAAAAAATGGCAGTGGTAGCCATGTACTGGAATTTTGCTGTGTTGAGTGCCATGCAAACAGGAAAAAAGCCTGGCTGTGCCTCCAAGAGCTGCTCCCATGTGCTGCCTGCCTGGCAGTGCTCTCCAAAATTCAGGTCAGCCTGTGAAGGCCAGACAGAAGGGTTAGTGGGCAGCAGCTGGCATGGCTGGCCAGAGCAGGAAGTTACTTTGCTTCTCTGTCTCCCCTGCCCTGAGATGGAGGCTTGCCAGCCAAAGTTAGCATCCTCCTTTGTAAAACTCGTGATGTAAAGGGTTTTAGTCATGACCTGGGACTTGTGGGAGGCCGGAGTTGGGCAGCGTTACTCAGCCTTTGGTCCACAAGGTATTCACGTGCCCTGTAAATCACCTCTGAGGTCTACCAAATTGCAGTGTCTGGTTCCATGCTGCAAATTGCTAACAAATTGAAACCAACATAACCTGCCAAGTGCCAATGTGTGCGTGTGTCCATTCCTCTCATTAGGGAAGGTAAGAAACACCCAACTCCGTGATCATTGTGGCTTATGAGGGAATTAAGATTCTTGAATCTTACATGGAAATTTTGCTCTGCAGTTCTGGAACTCTGCTTTCTAGCACACCAGTCCTGTGAGGAGCAGCTGAGGGAGCTGGGGGTGCTCAGTTTGGAGACAAGGAGGCTTAGGGGGTACCGTATTGCTCTCTTCAACTCCCTGACAGGAGGCTGTAGCCAGGTGGGGATCAGGCTCTTCTCCCAGGTAAAAAGTGATAGGACAAGAGGAAATTATCTCAATTTGTACCAAGGGAGGTTTAGATTAGATATTAGGAAAAATTTCACAACGGTAGCGTTAATGTCACCTGGGCCTGCAGTGCATTTTCCACGCACCAACACTACCAACTGGTAGCATTAAATAGCTACATTTGGTTCATTTCCAGGACACTTTTCTGTCTTGTTTTTGTTTTCTTTTGAACCTTTTTCTTTAGGATCATTCCTCAGCTTTTTTCTTTTTTCCTTTTTTTTTTTTTTTTTTCCTTCTGGAAATATCAAAAGTATAAGCTTATGGTTTTTTCATGTATCCTCCCTACTTTTCATTAAAATTAAGATTAAATTTGATTCCCAAGCCTGGTGCTGTAAGAAAACCATCAAACTCTGTTAGAATAATGATAAAATTGTGAGAGTACCGTAAGTAAGAAAAGTAAACTAGAAAAAAACAGATAAACCTAGAACACCAGGAATGTTCAGCTAAAAACAGTGGTTGTCTTGGATACGATCAAGTTTTATAAGGCCTCATTATAAATTTATAAGGCCTCACATTATAAATGTGAGGGTTTGGGCTGAAAATGTGTTTTGTGCAAAAAAGATTTAGTAACTACTAAATCTTTAATAATCTACTACATCAAGCTGACACAACTAGAGTTCTGCCAGATTGTCTGTGCTACTTATGCAGAACAGAGTTGAAAGAGTCAAATGTTTCATTTGGGTATATCAACAGCTGAAAAGATCATTTCTGCAATTTACTGTAACATTTTTGTTCGATAAATTCTTTCAAATTAGCGATGTGAGAAATCCAAATTCCAAATAGAATCTTTTTATCTGACTAGCAAGAGCTTGTAGCAGTGCCTCTTTTTAACGTTGTGGACTTGGCAAAGAACCAAAGAAGAAACACCTTGCTCAGTTCTAGATATTGTAGTATAGATATTCCAATATAAATTATCTATTTTTCTCTAGAAACTGTTTTTGAAAAAAGTTATACATAATTATGCCTTTCTTTACTCCCTTCTAGTAAGTTTTGACCAAATGCAGTCAAAACTGACAGTAGGAAGAGGTGGAGGGCTTTTTGGAGAAAGCAGCATCCCGGCCACGGTGGGGGAAGCAGGTGAAGGGTTTGGAACAGCTGAACAGCTAAGCCTTACCCTCAAGTGAGCCAGACAAATTTTTTCCACCTAAAGCACAGTTGCAACATGAGTTCAATAGTCACCTCCTCTGTCTGGGCTGATGGCTGCCCAGACGCTGCACTTGCAAGGTTGGTGCCCACCCTGGATCCCGCCCAAGAGCCTCTGCCACCCACACTGCCTACAGAGCTGCTCATCCTTTCACCCTGGGAAGGGTCAAGATCCCAGCTGCTTCCCAGGGCCATGGCAGGGAGCCCTGCTTCCCTCACCAGAACTCAGCAACAACCTCCAGACCTGTCTGCACTGCTCCTGCCCTCCCAGGAACCTCTGTATTACCCATTCCCTCGGCAGGGTTTGGGTGAGGGACCACATCAACTGTGGTGGTGGAAGCAAAGAAATGGTGAGAGGAAAGCAGGCTTCTGAGCAGATGGAAAAGATGTTGTCACCAAAGGCTGTGATGCCCACTGCCGTGGAAATGCCAAAGGCTGTGATGCCTAGTGCCATGGAAATGCCACGTGCAGTGGGAACAGTGGAGGATGTCCCGAGCTGCCCCCTCTAGGCAGAGCAGGGCTGCCAAAGCACCCCTCATCCCTGGATTTATCCACTTTACATGAGCAGACACTCCAAGGGAAACACGGCACCAATACCTGACAGCCATCCTGAGGCCACTGAGCAGGGCAGAGCCAGGCTGGCAGCTGCAGGCCACGCCGGACAGGAGGGCACCATTTGCTACCAAAGGCCTTCAGGGCAGCTGTGGGTGGGAGAAGGGCTGGCAGGCTGAGAAAGCCTGCACTCCCCGGAGAGCAGCCCTGCAAGGGGGCTGTGCCCTGCAGCTGGCTCCGGCCGGGGCTCCCTCGGGGCACAGGTGTCACCGCTGTGCTGTGGCTGCAGGGACAGCAGCTGCAGGGTGCAGGATCCGGCCCCGAAGTGTGCTGCATGCCGAGAGGCATTATGAATGAGAGACCTTTCAGTCCCCATTCCCTTCCCTTTCTGGAGGCTCTGGCCAGAGGCAGGGCTGCTGGCACTGCTTACACTCAACCACTGAATCAAAGCTGGGACAGGCGAGGGCTCATATGGGGAGAACAAATTTTACTATTCAGAGTGAAAGCCAACTGGAGGCCAAGTAAGCATATGGGATGTCTCTAGCAAGTGAGAATCTGGATTCAAATGGGTATTAGGAGAAGGACTAACTTATTGAAGAAACTGTTCTCAGGGAACAGGGCTTTTAAAGTGCCTGGATTGGCATTAGGAGGGTTAATCACAATGGACAAACAGAAAATTCAGAGCTCTGCCAGAATAATCAGAGCAGATGAAGCAGAGGCTCAGGGGTATCTTCCTTCTGATGCTCTCTTCGGTCAGCCACCTGCTCTCCTGGGACTGACTGACATATGCCCAGCAACTTTTGGGGGAGTTTTGGGGGGAATTTAGTGTCTAAATGCAGGCAGTGGTGGAGAGACAGTGCAGCGCAGAGATGAGGAGCAGAACCAGGGAAAGTCCTGCCTTGATTCACTCCCAAGCAGCCCAGCCTCTCTGGTGAAGCTCTCAGCGGGGCTGTTTCTCACACCCACACCTCGCAGTTCTGCATTCGCCTGGCCACAAACAGCCCCACAGTGAGGGAGTGGGGCCTGCTGGCCGTGAGAGCAATGTGCACCTCTCTGTCACCTCGTCAGTACCCAGTATTGCTCTTAACAAGCCATGTGTAAATAATTAGACAACTCTACAGAGGTTTGCTGCAGGCTGGTGGCTTGTTTTGGGGTCTGTTCCCAGACTCACAGATAACTCAATGAATGACCTTGGCAAATCCTAGGCTTGTGGGGTTTTTTTGTGGTTTTTTTTTTTTTTTGTTTGTTTTTTTGTTTTTTTTTTTTTTTTTGTGTCTCATTACTGACAACTTTGAATGATTATGCTTAATAACCTTCATAAGGCTGATGCTTAACCTGCCTCAGGTCTGAAGCCTACCTGGTGGCAAAGTCCTTTCAGATCCTCAAAGAAATGCCTTGGTGAGTTCAAAGTGCTTGCCTTGTGCAAAGCCCTGAGAGCAGGCAAGGTGAATGTGGCAGGTGCTGCAGAGCCACTGTGGGCCACTGATAAATTTTTATCACAATTAATGTCAGTGGCAGCAACACATTCTGAGACCTTACATAGCCTCGTTTGTCAGTTGCATTTCTCTAAACTTTTGACCACATCTAAATGTAAAACAGGAACCAGGCAGTCTGTACACAGCGTCTGCAATCACTCAGCTCTGATAAACAGCCTAAATATGTCAACACGACACTGACAGGTCGGGAAGATTCTACCCTAATTACTGAAACAAATCTACATACTACAGTGTTTAAAAATGTTTCGCTTTCTCTTTGCCCCTCAATTACTATTGCACAACTTTCCCCAGTGAGAAAACATAAGTTAAAATGGTTTGCTTGCTGACACTGGATGGAAAAACAACCCAAAAAGCACAGATGGAAATGCACATTAGCTCTGACCCGTCTTTATTGCACTGTTCACTGGTAGTATTTGTACCTGAAATCACAAAGGTGATGGAAAATCCATTAGGATGAAGCACTGTAACTGATCAGTTCTACCCAAAACTGGTTCTCAATTCCTGAATAATCATCAGCAACCCAGCTCAGATCATAGTTTTTAGAAATACCCCACAGACACCTGTGGCCCAGAATATGTGCATTTGGGACCCTCAGGTGGGGTTATTTTGCCAAGGAAATTTATGAGAGTAGTTGTGATGCCTTACTGAATGCAAACACAGCCAGTTCTCTGATTAAGGAGACTCTGTGCATAAAATGCATATCAATATTTTTTTTCAGCCAATGGTGATGACAAAGGTCATTAGACCCTCTGAAGGCCTCCCCCACAACAGATTCTTGCCAGGAAGCCCTGTCTGTCAGGAATCTCAAAAGAATTGCTGATGGCCAATCTCTTCCTGCCACTCAGCCCAGTCTAGGACTGCTGCCCATTCCTTCTGGGGCAGCACACTGCTCCAAACCTCCCAGACCTCAGCGCTCATTTCCCACCACTCTCACACGGCCTCAGTTGCATTTGGAGTTTGGATGGTGGGAGCATAAATGCAGACAGTGGAGCCACTTTCACTGCAAAACCAGACTCTGTTCTAGTTGGTCTGAGCAGACATGCAAGATGAAGCAGGGGAAGCAAATTGGATGCCTGGGATCCTTATCTGTGCTTTGTAACTCCATAATTGCCAGTGCTTTGAGATCTCATGGAGGAAAAGGGAATAGCAGGAAACCCTTTAGTGAAACAAATAAAATTCATGACTGTCACAGGTCTTCTGCATCCTGGCAGAGGGGAAAGGAGCAATTGGATGCAGAGGGAATAAAGACAGAGGGAGGAAGAAATTCTTATTTCAAACTCCGGCTCTTGGGAGATACCTGTGCTCAGATGATCTAATTCTTGTCCCCCTTTGCTCTTTGCTGTATTGGACATAGCTGGTTGCTCCATAGCTCTCCTGTGACAGTTTTCATTAACCCTTCTGTGCTTATACAAGCTTTTTCTGCCCACAGTTCCTGCGCATGGTAGATGCTTGTGCCAGTTTTCTCACCGAAGCACTCCAGCCGGAAAACTGCGTTGGCATCCTGAGGCTGGCTGATGCCCACTCCCTGCACAGCCTCAAACAACAGGTACAGAACTACATTATCCAGAACTTCACCCAAGTCCTGAACTATGAGGAGTTCCTGGAGCTGCCGGCGGACATCCTGTGCAGCACGCTGAAGAGTGATGAGCTCTGCGTCACGGAAGAGGCGCAGGTGTTCGAAACCGTGATGAACTGGGTCCGTTACAAGGAGTCAGAAAGGTTTTCTCTCCTGCCGTACGTGCTGGAGAACGTCCGGCTGCCCCTCTTGGACCCTTGGTATTTTGTAGAGACTGTTGAAGCTGATCAACTCATTAGACAGTGTCCAGATGTCTTTCCTTTGCTCCAAGAAGCAAGAATGTACCATCTGTCAGGCAATGAGGTGAGTAAAAGAGGAAGGTATTAGCCACTCTTTGTAAACGTCTCATGCTTCACCTCAAAAATTGATTTGAAAGGAGCAGTGCCATGGGGCAGAAAAAGGTAATCACACTGAATTTCCACTAACTGGTGCTACTGAAAAGTCAAAATGGGCCTCAGAATTTATCCTACTGTCTTAGACAGCTCAGACGATTTTGGTGGGTTGTTTTAAAACAAAGTGCACAGCTTCCTGTTTATGAACATCTGAGCTTGACCCTTCATACACACCCTTGCTAAATGAAGACCCCAGGTAGCTTCCCTAGTAATAATGCAAATGGTGTTAGCCCTGACACCTCACCCTCTCAGCTATTACTTCAAGCCCAAGAAAAGAAAAAAATTTCCCACCAAACTGTGCCACAATCTGTAATGACTCTTTCAAATGTGAATATATAACACCTTCCCCTGTTACTTATGGGGGGAAATGTTTCATAAAGGAAATATTCTTCCTCCTATGAAGAAGACAGTCTTCTTTGCAGAGGAGAGGACTGCCCGTCTGCCGTTTGCAGAGGTCCCTGCACCCAAAGAGACAGATTAATCCTGACATCCAGTCGAGTCCTGTCCTGCCTGCTTGGTGCAGGCTGTGGTGGATCTCCAGTTCTTCCATTGCCTGTCCCCTTTCGAAAGTTAGGTATCATTCACATCTCCTTAGACAAAATATGGGGGAGAGGGGAGAGCAACTAAGAGGTCAGATTTCACAACAGGAGCAAAGTTCTTGAGTGTGTGAGGAAACGTGTCCCTTCTCAGCCAGGGTCAGAGGAGGGCAGGAGGGTATTGTGGGCCCATCACTCATGGCGGATGTGTCACCTGTGTCTCCGGCATGGCGAGGGGGGACAGACCAAGCACTCCTTGTGCCGGTGGCTGCGTAAGACACTGCTCGGTGACCTGGGACAGTGCCAGCCAGTCTGGTGGGAGCTCCCTGAGCCAGCCTTGTCCCACTGAGCAGTGGTGTCAGGTGCATGCAGACAGGTAAAGGGAGCGTTGCCCCGGGCTGAGCACGCATTACACTCATCTTCAAAGGGACAGCCGCAGGAGGCTGTGCTACCAGCTGCCCTCCCCCGGGGCTGACGCCTGCCAATGGTGGCAGACAGGTTAAAACAGAGCCCTGGAAGCCGGCAAGTTCTGAGACTCACTTTCTATAAAAATGTGCCTATTCATTTTCTGGACATAGTCAAAATGCAAGATTTGTGTCTGTGTAGATAATCTTTTTTAATATGGATAAATTATACCAATTTATAGAAACATGTTAAAATCAGAAAGAGAAGTAAAACTTTAAGCAAGTTGCCTCCTGACACAGCATTTAACCTGTGGGTCTTGTTTGCAAGCATTTCCTCCAAGGAGGACACAAGTTTCCAAGCACCCTTTACATTCTTTGCTCCTGGTGAACATCTACCTGGCAAGTGAACTTCTCCAATGTCCCTGAAACAAAGACCTGATCAATAAACTGAGCCAACAAGCAGTAAATTAGAGCTAAGCACATTTCAGAGCCTGGCGCTGGCTTTAAATAAGTCTTCTAATTTTGGCTTGAAGTAAGAGCTTATACACAAAGAAACAAATAAAAATAACTCCTCCACAGTTGAGAATTGTTATTTTTCGGACACTAACATATCTCTTCAGGACTAATAATGAGAACACTTATTTTCTGCTAGCACTAACTGCAGTCTTGCTCTCTCCAAACTCCCCAAGGCATACACAAGCCTTGGGGCCCTCCTACCCTGCCCTCACTCTGTCAGCCCAAATAAAACCTGTCCTTTTCAGCTACCCAGCCTTGTCACTACTGCTCACCTGCAGTAGCTCTTGGTGCCATCCTGGTAATTCCTAAAAGGATCTGAAAGGATCTTAGTAGGTAGGCAAAAGCAACTAAGTTCAGAGTTGGAAAAATCCTGCTGAAAGAAGGATACAGTAAGCTCTACTGAATGCTTCTAGGATGCTTTACAGGCTTTCAACTTAGAAAGTGTTGGCTAATTGGTTCAGTTGATGTAAGCCTGATGTGATTTGAACAACAGGTAATCAAAGAAAAGGTCACCTGGCCTTTCTGTAGTTGTAGGTGTAAGTGCCCTGTGTACTCACTCTGTCTCACTTGCATTTAGATTATTACAGAAAGGACCAAGCCCAGGATGCACGAGTTCCAGTCTGAGGTGTTTATGATCATAGGGGGCTGTACAAAAGATGAGAAGTTTGTAGCAGAAGTGACTTGCCTGGATCCTTTGAGGCGAAGCCGTCTGGAAGTAGCAAAATTACCAATCACAGAGCAGGAGCCGGAGAATGAGAATAAAAAATGGGTGGAGTTTGCATGCATTACTCTAAAAAATGAAGTCTACATATCGGGTAAGGAACAAGACATTGCTGGGAGTGCAAGAGGGGAGCAAAGCATTCTCATGATTATTTCCAGCTTTTATCAAGATCATGCTTGAGGCAGCTTTAGAAAAATTAAGCGCTACAGGTATTTTAATGCTTTGGCTTTGGACATGCTCCAGAGGGCACTGGATATGTAAGGACACTGCCTAGCTCTGAATGAGCACAGGATTCATTTTTAGACAATATTGATCTATATGCATGGGCACTTGTGTGCAGCACCCTGAACAGTGATTGAGGTCTCAGGAGGGTTCTTGTTTACCAAACATAAAATGACAAATTGCTTCAGCATCTTCTCATGACAAGTTCATTTGAAGCTCCACATGCATTAGCAAAATCCTGCCAGAATCCTGAGTCATTCTGCAAAAGTCAGACAAGAACCTGCAGGGAACTGTCACTGATGTTTGGCTGCCCCCAGAAAGCTGCCGTCCCAGAGGACTCTAGACCTGCCCACCCACAGTTATTAACTTGGCAGTATAAACTGTCAAAGCCAGAGGAAATCCCATGCTCCAGACACCCAGTGTGGGTCTGAACAACTCATGTGCTGATCATCATCCTAAGAGCTCCAGGAGATGTATTTAACTTCCCACACAAATACAGTTGAGCTCCACACAGTGGTTTGATCCCAGAGCTACAGAGATTTTACCCTGACAATCAAAATGTTAAAATCAAGCTTATTAGCCAATTTGACAGCTGCTTTTGATGGCCTATCAAAAAAATAAGTTTGATGATCTTGTTCTGCTTCCAGAAGTAAAGTGACAGCAAGTTTTTCATCACTGTGCCATTACATACCATGATGCAGAGCAGGGCCTTCATTAGTAGAATACATCCTTTCTGCAAAACTGGCCACAAAATTCCATACTTCATTAAAACAGAAGAGTAGAAAGGAGGATAGGAGGCCAAAGTGTGAATGCTTTGCTTAAGTGTGAATAATGGTCCTTTATTCAAATATCTTCCTTTGCATTCTTTCTTTTGGGAATCCACAGATTTTTGATACTTCATTCCAATTTAACATTTATTAAAGCTTTATCCTGGGATAACAATTAGATTACTCTTCTTTAACATTTATTAAAGCTTTATCCTGGGATAACAATTAGATTACTCTTCCTATAACTATAAATAAAAGTATTTCCTTTCAGTCCACCATAGAGAGTTTCTGGCATTAGCCCCTCTGTTAGAAGGTAGCTGTAGAGAGGAACCTAAGTCAAACATTCCAACTAGGGAATATTCCCCTCATCTTCACACCCTTGAGTTGAGAGGTCATTTTGCCCTTTGCCTTCGATTTGTTACCCTTCCATCTTTTTCAAGGCTTTTTGCATTCTTTTATTCCTGACATCTTTTCCAATGTCTCTTCTCCACTTTTATTTTATGTTCTATCAGGCTACCTCCAGGCCAGGCTAACACATTCCCTGCTGTGGTGAGTCTAAGCTGGCTTTCCCTTTGCTTCTGTTTTCACAGCTTCTCTTTCTTCCTTCTCTGCTTACTTTCATATCTCTGAGTCCCTCTCTCCATTCTCTCTTTGCCTTTCACCTTTTTGCCCTTTGCACATAAATAAAAGGCTGAGTGGACCAAAGCCATTAGCATGTTTTTCTCAGCTAAACTATTTATTAGTGTCTCAATCCTGATTAAACAGCTGATTCCTCCTGCATGTCTTTCTACTTTTGTTTTCTTTCTTTAGCTCCTCCAATTTGCTTCTTCTCTAACTTGACTTTCATTTTTCCTAACTTCCTAACTACCCCTTCCATGTGCTCATTTCCCTCCATATCTTGGTACAGTCTGGAGTCTTCCCTGCTCCTTTAGCATCTGAAAAATAGGAAAGTCCTTTGCACAAGATTATGACTACTGTTAGATTATGATTTCCCCAAAACAGTTTCAATGTTTTGAGTGGATGGCCTGAAACACTACATTTGCAGCATAATTAAAAATGACATGAATTATCATTTACCATTCTAATGCTTTTACTAATTTAGGTACAATTCCTCTTCAAATTAGAAAGAATTGTTGTCCAGAGGAAAAACAGAAACAAAATTAACTTCCAGTTGTCTCAAAAATCTCTCCCTGTCCCCTGATGTGCAGCAAATTCACCCACTGGTCCAGCTGAAGCTGCTACATGAGTTTCAGCCTGTGGAGGAAAGCACAAGCTCAAGGGAGAGTAAAGGGAACACCTGCAGTCTCTCAGCCACATTGTAGCCATGAATGCTGCATTCAGGTCCTTTGGCCACTTCAGCTATTTGAGTGCAAATAAAATTCAACAGATACATGTGAAAAATACTGGGACAAAAGCATTACAAACGACTCTTTCTAGCATGCTAATTATCTCCCATTCAATCTGCTGTTTGGCCCAGAGATAGGCTGCATCAGTTTGCAGTGATCTGTCTGCAGTACAGAATACCAATGAAGGCAGACATTTTCTTAATGGAATATGAATTCTCTTTTCAGTATATTCACCGGTGAAGCAAATGTTTAATCAGGTTGCAGATGACGGAATAAGCTACTCAGTCTGTAAATGTGGTTTCAGGCTTAACTAGATCTGTTTGTATTACAGTTACACCAGAAACTGTTGGCAAACAACAGCTCTTGTTTAAAACACTGCTCTCTGCTTTAGCACAAGCAAAGATCCAATTGCAGGTCAGCTATAGAATGAGTTTTCAGGGTCCAGTTTTAGTGTTGAAGCTATAAATATGTAGCTTACCCAAGTCTGTAGAGAAAGAGACCAGAAGGAGAGGCACAAAAATGAGATCACAGCCATATGGTCCCAGGGTTGAACAGTAAAACTTCCAAGTCCTGCAGGACTCTTGTTGGTAGGAGTTCAGTCAGGTCTTTTGGTTTACGATAAAAACCACAGGGCTGGCAGTTTTCCCAGTGCAGGCCTGTCTTCAAGGGATTTGGCACTGCCAGCTGCAGCATCCTCTACTATCTTACTTAAATCACATTTGTTTATTTGTCCCTTTGCAGCAGTTCTGCAAAGCCCTGGTGTTCACAAAAATCTCCTGCATGTCACCCTGCTGTGTGGTTGGTCTCACACTCAGTATTGAAATGAAAGTGGTTGTGGTCTGGTAGAGTGAGGAACAGTGATTTATCTTCACTGAATATTTGGCTGTAGAAATTGTTCAGTTTCCTTCACTATTAAGTAAACTAAATGCAGAAATTTTCTTCTGTTGTAACAGGACCAGTTAACAATCAGTAATAATGATTTACTTTCCATTTTGAGAGAACACACTTAATTTTAAACATATTGGAGTTTTAAAGTAAATACAAGCTGTGCTATCATATTTACACCTGTCATGTACACTACAGGTGGCAAAGAAACAAAGAACGATGTCTGGAAATACAACGCCTCCATCAACAAATGGATACAAATTGAGTATCTCAACATTGGGCGCTGGAGACATAAAATGGCAGTGTTGGGTGGCAAGGTGTATGTCATTGGGGGCTTTGATGGCATGCAGAGAATCAATAGCATGGAAGCATATGATCCCTTTCATAACTGCTGGTCAGAGGTAAGACACTGCATCATGCAACTTTTTAATAATTTGGAATATTTTAATCAGAAAATCTTAGGGTTTGGATTCATCAAAATGATCTTGTATAATTCTTTTAAGTATTTCTGGTCTTTAAAAACCCTAAATATTTTTTTTTTCTATAGAAATGCATATCCTTTAGAAGGTAAAAATCCCTGGATTGCCAGCCAATCATTTCCCATGAGACATCTAATGCCTAACTTCCCATTTTTTATTTGGCTTTTAAAGCTAGTAGTCCATAAATCAAGGAGTAAGAATATAGTATGCATGAGCCAGAGCACAGGCTGAAAACTACTGCTCTTACACATTTTATATATATATAAAATGTGTCTATCAAGCTGCGCCTTATACATGGCATGGGTTATGCATTAAAGTGAAAGTACAAGTTTGAAGGTAAACAGGATTAAACCCACTCTCCCCCCCCCCCCCAGTTCTACTTGCTGTACTTCAAGCAATGAGAGGAGAGAATTAGGCAACCAATTAATCCATGACAGTAATGAGATTAGGCATTATAATAGCAGATACAACCCATTGTCTCTAGATTATACAAAGCAATGTGGATGACTCTAACAATCACAGCTGCAAGTAGCAAGATCAGTATAAACAAATTCCTTGTGCTTTTTTGCAATGTATGGAAGCATGTAAAGAAGATTTTTGGCATTTCTGATATTTCCTAGCTTTTGAATTATTGATAAAGTAATTTTAATTTCAGCATTTGAACAGAGCATATTTTTGTTAAGGGTTTTTGCAGTCTTAAGAAAAAGCTGAAACATATTTCTCCCTTATCCTTAGAAACATCATCTTCTGAACCCTGCTTAAAAAGGGATGTCTGACTTAAAATTCCACAGGCTCCCTCCCAACAGCCATCAGTCTGACTACTTCACATGGTTACTAATGATTCTTTTTGGTCCCCAGGCTGCTCCTCTGATGGTCAACGTGAGCTCCTTTGCAGCAGCCAGCTACAAGAAGAAGCTGTACGTGATTGGGGGGGGGCCCAACGGGAAGCTGGCCACAGACAAGACGCAGTGCTACGACCCAGCCACCAACGCGTGGAGCCTTAGGGCTGCCATGCCCGTGGAGGCCAAGTGCATCAATGCTGCCAGCTTCAGGGACCACATCTATGTGGTGGGTAAGTGCAGCACCTGTGGCTCTCATTGTCTGCACCCAGCAGGGCTTGGCCCTGTGCTTCTGTGTGGAAGATGGCTCTTCCTGGTGAGCTTAGCGAGGGGTGGGAATCCAGGATGCTCATAAACACCAGGGAAAGGTCTCCAAGTCAGAATCCCTGTTAGCATGGTAGCTATCTTGGAAAGCTGGAGCTAGCCCAGAGACAGCTTAAAGCCATCCAAAGATGTGTTCATAGTGGCAAGGGCATGATCTCATGGCTACATCGTGTCCCCTCTTCTCTCCAGGGGCATTACACAACCCACTGCATACAGGATTTATGCTGGGATAAGAGTACGAGGAGCAGGTCAGAGGAGCAGAGCCACTGAGACCCAAAGACCCAGAGCTCTTCACTAGATTGCATTCGGGGTTAATTCAGTCAATCACCAGAACTGGAAGAAAAAAATGGAAGAACAAGAGTTTGAGCTGAACTATGGGGGGAGGAGGGAGCCTGCACACATCTCCAGATGGTACTACAAAAAACAAAAGAAAAGAAGAACATTTGTTTCCAAATCAGGAGCTCTGGAATTTTTCCCCTCCCTCTTTTAGCATTGGAGCAGGGAATTTCAATATAATCAATATGGTGCTGAGACCTGGCATAGAGCTGGAGTATTCACCAAATAATTAATTAATGGTGCTCTGGAGGGAGATTTGTAATCTGCATGTGTGTGCACATATACACACACATCCACCCCTTTTGTGTACATAAATGCCTCATGCTTGTCCTCAGCACTGGAGTTGACCTCACCCTGTTTGTACAGGATGACAGAGAGAGAAGGCACATGACTTATGGGCTAGCTGATATAACTCCTGATAAAACTGACATGATACTCCAGTCACATTCATTCAGCATCTTTCAGCCAGCAACATCCACTAGTAAATCTCTAGTTTATCTATCTGAGAAACAAATCTACTCCACTTGGATAGAAATCAGCCCAATCTGAAGTTCAAAAGCTAAAAGAGCATTTGTATCCAAAGCAATCAAATTACCCAGACTGATGAATTATCAACAGCCAGGTGAATCACTACAACTAACAATGTCTGTTTTCAGCCTGTTCCAATTAAGTCACCTCTGAATGACTTGATCACCCCTCAGGTACTGCACTAATATTGTCAAACTCAGCCTCTATTTTAAGTACCACAGATAAATGCTTACTTTGCCAGCAGGGAGGATCCCAGGCATTGTTGCACCTCATCAATAAGACCATGGCTTCAAGGTTTCCCTATCCAGAAGGACAGTGCCAGGCTCTTTTCAGTGGTGGCCAGGGACAAGACAAGGAACAATGACCATAACTACAACATAAGAAGTTCCACCTCAGCCTGAGGAAGGACTTCTTTATCTTGAGGGCTGCAGAGCACTGGAACAGCTGTCCAGTGAGGTTGTGTAGTCTCCCTCTCTGGAGACATTCCAAACCCACCTGGATGCATTCCAGTGTAACCCGCTCCAGGTGACCCTGCCTTGGCAGAGGAGTTGGACTGGATAATCTCCAGAGATCTCTTCCAACGCTAACAATTCTGTGATTCTGTACAGCTAATACAGAAGACACATTCAGTGCCTGCAAATTTCAGAATAAAAACCATTTAGCTGTTGGTAATCTCGGGAGGGCATGTATTTTCATAGCCTTTCATGAGAATTGAGGTATTGACCATTTTCTCAAAAGAAAAGCACACTGCAAGATTGAAAAGGTGCACTAAGAACCTTTACTAAGAATCATTAATAACTTCAGTTTTGGGAAACACAGAGAAACTGAAGGTCACTCTCTATTTAACAAATCCATAGAAAGATTATTGATTGAGTCTGACAAACTCTAAACAAGGAAAGGTTTTTGAAAGCAGCCAGTTCCAGGAAGAAGGAGGATTGAGGGACAGAGGAATGAGTGGAAAAATCCGGTACCCATTTCTAGCAGTGATGGTTTTCCACAGCTGGTCCTCCATGATCTAAGTACTTTTAAATAAAATAGCATTTTTCTGAAGTTCTGTCCTTAGCTGGAGCAGCAGGTATGAGAAAGATCTGTTGCTAGATGCACTGCGGTCACACTGAAGTATCACAGCAGTTTGTTCTGGCCCTAAATTCCACAACCTTATGAATAATAAGTGTCCTTCTGCAGATCAGGCTTTCAAAACAATAAAGTATCCTGTGACCTTGTTTTTTCTTGGCTTTGGGGCAAGAAACCATTTTTATGAATGTCAGGAACAGAGTCTTGTTGAAGTGGATGGTTGAATTAAAATCCTTTACAGGAATGGCCAGTGCAAACCAATATCCATTTCCTTCCCAGGTGGGGCAATGAAAGCTCTGTATTCCTACAGCCCCCAGGAGGACACATGGTGCCTGGTGACTCAGTTCACCCACGAGAGAGCCAGCTGTGGGATTTCTCCTTGCAACAACAAGCTGTTCATCACCGGCGGCCGAGATGAAAAGAACGAAGTCATTGCAACAGTGCTCTGCTGGGACCCTGAAACTCAGAAGCTGACAGAAGAGTGTGTCCTGCCTCGGGGGGTGTCTCACCACGGCAGCGTTACCCTCAGGAAGTCGTACACGCCCATCCGTAAGGTTGTGCCCGGGGCGGTTTCTGTCTGACCAGAGGAACTCCGTGCCTCCGTGGCACAGACTGCAGTGAGGATGGGTTTGAGTTTCGGCAAGCGATGGATGGGAACACCACCACAGGTCCTCTGGGGGCTATCTGTACATGTGCTCGGTCCTTGTGTTTTCTTCTGTACATTATATCCTTAAATTATCTTAATTCCTTCCCTCCACGGACCAGCTGTACTTTACTCCTGCCAACACAATACATCGACTCAAAGAAATGTAGGTGGGAAATTTACTTCCCAGCTATATCTACCCTGGAATGTGCTTGAACTGGCTCAGTCTGGTCCCAGAGTTTGGTCAATTATTTATTGTGTTAAGCTGGATTTGCAATACCTACTAGTGAAAAAAAAAAAGAAGAGGCTTTTGGAATTAAATATTTATAACTTTGGCAGGTCATAATGTTGTGTCTTCCAAAGCTGTGCTTTTTTTCTCCCAATGTTTGGCACATTAGATTAAGTTTGAACCAGTGTGTTTGCTTGTTTGAAGATACTTTGCTGGTTTTTCAGTTCTGCATGACCAAAAAAAAATCCGTCTCAGTTTGCAAACCTTGCTGTCATTCCCAAGAAAGAGACTGCACAGGCTGCAAATGTAAATGAACGCTAAATTTTTTCCACGTAACATTCACTGCGGCTGTTTTCTAAATAAAACAGGCCAAAACGTAGTTTCCCTTTCCTGTGTTGTGTGTCGGGTGAGTGCTGTGCCTGAAGGCCTGTTCCTCCCGCACTGCTGCGCGCAGGCGGAGCGGCGGAGCGCGGCTGCCCCGTGCCTGCCTCCGTCGCCGCAGGGTGGCGCTGCGCTCCCAGCGTTTTCCTCGCGCGTTCTGGTTTCCTGGAACGCAACCGGACAAAACGGTCTGCTGCAGAGAAAAACACTTCCAGGTACTGTTCCCAGCCTGTTCATGAGACTGTCACATGCTGTATCAGAGGGGGCAAATGTTCAACAGGCCAGGAGGGCCCAAGTCTCAAATCCCAGCATCTGGGTCAGTTGTAGGGAAAGAAAAACAAACATGGAAGAGGTCACGCCCGGGACACCCTGGGACACTCTTGGCCAAAGACTGGGAACATATTCCCGTCCCTCCTCCCCTGCCTAGTTGCTGGAAAGAGCCAACTCACTATTAAATCAAGGCAGAAAATACAGTGCAAAACAAATCTTTCCAAGCAGAGAGCAGTGACTCCTTCCAGCCTTCCCTCCTTCTCTATCTCCTTTTGCCTTATACAGTATTAAAAATAGTATTTCTGTCATGTTAGGCTGGGAGAAAACCACGGGTTCCTGAATTTCAGCACACTAATGCCAGAGTCCTCAGTGGTTTGGCAGGGCCTGCAGGCAGTCCTGGTGCAGGATGAGCAGGGTAGACACAGCCCATGGGGCGGGTGCAACCCTCCAACAGGTCTCCACTGTGTCCTTCCCTCAGAAAGACTGCAAGAAATCCTGTTTCTTCTGCAATTTGCCTCATGTCTTGAACTCATCTCTGTAATTTCAGCCAATCCCCACATTTTCTTACTAATTCTCCCACAGGCCTTCAATTTTCAACTACTTTTTAATTGCTCCCCTTCTTTCTTTATGTTCCTGCTGTTCTGCAGGGTCAGCACTTCTCACACTTCCATGCTGGCTCCCATTCTCCCATCTCACTCTGCTTTTCAGAGGGCACAAAGAAGTAGTCTCCAGACAGAGTATTTTATTTCAAAAGGCTTTTCTGAAGAACAGTTACCACCTTTGCCTTGGTTGGTAGCACTGGCTGGTCTAGAGGGACAGAGAAGATGGATTAATTGGGGGGGGGTGTCTGCCTTTCCTCTTGAGGAGTTGCATTTTTTATCTTTACCTATTGGATAACTACTTATAGCAGCTGCTGAAGCTCACTAGTTCTTCCTACTGAGAATCATCCTAAAAACCAGCAGCCCTCAGGAACTGGTTGCTGATTTTCTCCCTGTAATGTTCATAGCAAAAACTTGTATTTTATTTTATTAAGAAAGATAAACCACTGAATTAGAAAAAAGTTGTCCAAATAAACTTCCTAATACAAATTTTAACTCCACATCTCAAAGGCAGGAATCAGCCTCTTGTCTGTCCTAAGGTGGTTCCCTAGGCACATGTGCAAACCTTGGGCAATCATAAGCCAAAACAGCCCTCACTGACAAACACGAGACAGCACAATCACAGCTTGGCTCCTTTCCCCTCTCCTAACTCATGAATCGCTCACAAATTCTGACATTTTAATAGCAATGAGTGAAGAGTTGTGGTCATTTGCCTCGCTGCTCTTTGTACCTTCTGGATTCATGTTGCAATCCGGAGGACTTGAAGTATATTGAAAAACAAAAACATTCAAATCAGTAGTTTTGTACAGACAACAAAAATCATAAGGTTGTGAAAATAATGGTTGCAAGAACCAGCAGTGCCGGGCACTCATTTGCCAGCAGCGAGGTGGGGGTGGAGACAGGAGACAACAGAAATCAAGTTTCAAAACCTTGCAATTTCCTTTTCCTATCACAGGCTCTTTCTCATCTGCCGTGCATCCCCCTCCCCTCCCCCCTCTGGCAGGGAATGACCACAACCACAGTTTCTGCCCAAGGAGCACAGAGTATCAGATGTAGAAAACAGTGACCAGTGAAACACAGAGCTGTCCCTGCAGGAGCTGCGTGAGCTGCCTCGGGGCAGCTGGTGCTGTTCCCCAGCACTGGCACAGCCCCAGGGTTCTCGGGCTGCCCCCAGTGCAACCAGGCAATGGCACTTTCCTTCTGCCCTCTTCCTATATTACAGTTCCAGTAGAAAATGACACACCCAACTGATGGAGCAGAAGTAGACACTCTAACAATAATTACTAAAACTGCAGGAGGTTAATTAGTTTTACTGAGTAATTACTCAAATGCTTGCCATGACTGCACCTCAAATCCAAAGCTGTGCACTTGTTTACCTGCATGGAGATTCTCTGTATCTCCTGACAGTGAAACTGATCTCATTTGAGGCACAGACCTATCTCTGATGTAATTATGTCTGCAGTGATGTATGGCACAGCCCCAGCCCCTGGAATTCAGGTCTGACTCCCTTCAGTCTGCAGGTTACAGAGAGCAGACTGCACTTTAAATCCAGCTGCGAGAGGGAAGAGAGCAGAGCTAAACGTTGTGACAGTATTGGCACAAGAAAAGAGGGGGAAAACTGACCAGGAATATATTTAGGCTATAAATTAGAATACCTTTAGTGATTCATGCTGTTGCAATTCATTAAAGGATTACTGCCCCCAGCTGCCAGATCACATGTTAAAGCAAACTGCTCTCCATTTCACTTCAAATTAAAATGCAGGGCAGCCAAACTTCTTGACGTCGGAAAAGTTCACTTATGTGACCCGGGAGAGGTCGATTACTGGTAAACAATCTCAGTTTGAATTTCCAGAGCTTATGTGGAGACATCCTTACAAGGCTGGTGATCACTACACCCAAGAGGTTCTGGAAAATTCAGAAGCCTACATTCTTTGAGACAAAACTCACAATATTTATGAAAAGCATTATAGGAATCTAGTGCTTGTGACATTGCCCTGGTGAGCCCTTTGATCCTATTCAGACAGATTGAGGAAATCCTAAAGGCAAATGGTTCAGGTACATGGTGTTTTTCTTGTATCCACACTATAACCTGCTGCTTTTGTACCAAACAGCACAGTAATATTCTACGGGAAGAAGTTGTTTACAAGCAGTCACTTAAGAAAAATGTACCTATCTAATGTTAAACCACTTTAAAGAGAATTAATATCAGCTTTCTTAGAAGACCATCTCCACAGAGCAGTGTTTTGTTTGTCTGGTCCTTGTGATGTCACTATGGGCAGGCTGTATACATACATAAACTTGCCACAATCACTGATTCGTGTGCTGTCTTTCAGCATCCTTCTTTATGTTACCAAACTTCTTGTTCTATCTGAATATATCCAGTACATGTGTATGTAAGAGAGAGTTACAGAATTGGCAACAGAATCCTGTCCAGATTATACCTTCATAATTGTCAGAGGTCAGCACAAAGACCAAGTACTGTTAACCTGGTGTTACACTAAGTCACCTATGGCTCCATATAGAATTACCTTACTTTATGCTATTTACACAGTTATCTTTACTACTTATCATGACAATTTCCAATAGGGGTAAACATGAATGGACCTTGCATGGACAAAACAACTTGTGAGTTATCAGCATCCTTGTCATTGGGCTCTGGCATAAGAATTTGACCCAGGATATGAAAGCCTGGGGATTCACAAATGCGTCTTCCATTTTTGATCTTCCCACATGCCAAAGGGATTCAGCAGAAAGAATCTGATCCAGTATGCAGACATTTTCCCCATCCTTCCTATGTGTTATGGAAGACCCCTGTTACAGGTTGAATATAAAGTATACAAACTATACAAAGTATAGTTTGTGTGACAGATATCCATGGTACATTCATCTTGGAGAAAAATAAAAGCGGCCAGTAAAAACAACTTATAGATCCTTTTATTGAAGAGGATTGTGAGAAGCACAGAACCATGGTTAAAGCAAATATGCAATATTACAGTTCATTCACTTGCCACAATTTTACCTTAGAGATACTTCTCACTCAAGAAGTGTCCCATAGTAACAAAACCTCTAAGGTGTCCCTGCTCATTCCCCCCACCTCTGAACTGGAGTTTGTTACACCCTCAGTTGTGCTGATGCAGCTGTTTCCAGAACATCCTATAAAAGAGATTGCTGGGATAATCTCAGTTAAAATGAAAACACCACTTCTCTTTGAAGAGATATTTTTAACCTGCAACCTCAGAAGCAGTTGCATCAGCAAACAGGAGAGAGCAGACACTGCAATGTGAGGAGAGTAACAAGCAGTTTGGGAATGAGGAGAGAAGATCAGCAGGAACTGCTCGAACTCACTTTGCTGCCAAAAACATTTCATGCAACCAGACGCCGATCTCTTCCTGGCTCACACTTAGTGGAATTCTTCAGATGAGTGTGAAATAGCCAAAAGCTACATTCAGCACTTTCTGAGTATCACTTTAAGCAAACAGAAGGTGGAGAGAGTCTGCACAAGGAAAATACTGCGCAGAGTGAAATCAAGGACCTTTTTAAAAGGTCCTTTTATACATAAAACATAACAAATTCTAAAAATATTATCCTTAGAAATACAGAACTATTTTCTCAAGTCCAAGGGACAGAACAGCAATTTAAATTTCCCACAAAGATGTTTATATCTAATGACATTTTGGTTTCTTCAAAGGTCAGATATATGTTTTGTCTTAGGTAGGTGGCTGATCTGGAAAACCTAAAATGCTCTTACAGGATCTCATTTTTCTTGCCCCGATACACCAACCAGCTCTGCAGCCTCTCCTCCTGACCTTCCCAAGGTGGCAGGTACCCAGCAGCAGCTCTGACATGGTGTAGCTGTAAGCTGAGATCAGGCTGCTGGAGGAGATTTTTGTGAGGCAGAACTGGGATCTGCCTCAGCAGAGATTCAGAAGTGGTGTTCATGCTTAGTCCCTTGCCCTGGGTCCTGTCTGAGCCACGGTGTGGGTGCTCCTGTGTCCAGCCTGGCACCTCTCTGCTCCTGCCCTGCTGCCCCAGCTGCTGGGTTCAGCCTTGGCCGAGTCACCTCAGCACGGCCCCAGCAGGGACTCAGGGTTTGGGCTGCCCCAGGCTCCCACAGCACCCGCTGGGCTCTGTGGGCACAGCAGTTCCGCACCCAGCAGGGAGGGAATGCCACCCAGTGCCCCCTGTCCTCTCTCACCAGTAGCACGTGTGCACCTCTGTGATGCCTGGCAGTGCCATGTGCTGGGCTGCCCAGCAGACACTGATCTAAGGTGCCTTCCCATCAGGAGGAGATTTTATCAAACCATCAGTGTTTTGCAGAATGTCAGATGGAATCCACTGCACAAGCTGAGCAATGGTGTTACACCAAGTGCAGCAGTTTCCAGAGGCACCTCTCAGTGCATGTTCTCAAGAACAGGACTTTGGCTGCCAAGCTTGCAATATACTGTGTGAAAGAAATGGTTGTTGTTTTACCAGCACATTTGCTTAAGGATCCTCTGCTGTAGGTGATGCTGTTACGAGACCTGTGGTTACTCCTTTGCTTTGCATTACCTATTTTTAATTTTCTTTTTTCCAGAAAGGCATCTGCAGCAGGTGGGTGAAAATGACCTTAATTCAATATCTCCTCCAGAAGGTCCTGCCTTTCAGAACAAAACTTGGAACTTCATCCAGGGTAGCATCCACTGTATTCTCAGCTGTGTCGTGATCAAAGATCTGTGGCCTTTTGGCACGAAAGAGGCAGTGATGAACCCATGTCTTCTTACCATGGATTGATCACTTCTCCACTTCAGAAGCTGGGTGATTTCCATCAGTCTTGCACGATAACAAGGTGAGGACAGCTCCTCTGCTGTGACTGTGCTCTGTGCTGCCTCAGGATGGTGGTGGAGCAGGTGACACCAGGTGAAGCTGCCTCCTCCTGACAATGGATTTGAGAGAGGTCGAGATCTCTCTGTATCGAAGCCCATACAGAAAAGGGAATAGAACTTTAGGAAGAATCATGAGGACATTGCAGACTGTCAGGGAGACCAAGATTCCTGTCTGCAGTCTGATGAAAACATTAACGCACAAGAATGATTCTACAAAAAGGGCCAAGAGTGGAAAGAAGTAAAAAAATAACACAGTGTTGTGCATTACGAATGTTACACTGGCTCTGGAGCAGATGCTCTCCCATATACCTGAGTGTTTGGTTTTAAAATATAGAATAGCATAGCAACAAAATATTACAGACAGGCAGAGAATGATAACTGTGGTAGAAAGCCAGAAGCAGAGTTTCACAGCATCAGTCCCATTCAGAGTTAATGTTAGTATTACTGGAACTGAGCACGTTTCCAGGACACAGGGCACAAAGCTGTGGGTATTCCATAGCACCAAGAAGAAAATCCCAGGGAAAGCTCCGGAACACATCCACAGTAATACAATGATTTTTTTAGTCCGTGAGGGAGGCAAAATAGCAATGTAGCGCAAAGGAAACAAAACAGCAATGTACGTGTCCAAGACTATTGCAACAGCTGTGAACAGTCCTCCACAGTAAGCCACTGCCAGCAAAAATAAGAGGAGGACACAAACTTCCTTTGGGAGGTGTAGATGTGCTGCATTGAGAGCAGCTGACAGGGTATAGAACAGCAGGTAGATCAGATCAGAAAGCAGAGCATTTCCCAGTAGCATGTACCTTGTTTCCTGGCGGATGTTAAACCGAGAGAAGATCACAAATAAGATGGTAGGGATGATGAGGACACCTGCCACAAGACAGACAACTGGAGAGATTAAGAACATCTTCGTGTTTGTGCCTGATGGGGTGAGAGACCATTCCTCCAGCAAAAGTAACAAAGTTGTGTCATCCAAATTTGAGGAACTGTTGAACTCTGTCTCCCTGAGGTGGATCACAGTTCTGTTTGCTCTTCTTTCTGAGGCACAGCCAGGGAAGTCCATTTCCTTAGGATTTTGGGATGATTGTATGACTTGGAGAAAGCAAGATCTTCTATGACGAGTCCTTAGAAAGGCAAATGAAGCAGAGGATGCAAAAAGCCCATGGAAGCAAAGTGATTTCTGTAGCTAATTCTACCAGTTCTCCTCAAGGACAGAAAGTTCAAACGTGCAGGTGAATTCTGTGGTGCCAAAAGATGGTTTTGCCTACAAAGGAGATTTTATTTTCTTTCTGCAAAATCTAGTGTTTAGAAAAGAGAATGAATGTCTGGGTGGCTTAAAAAAGACCAAATCCCTCAGCTAGCTCTTTGAACAGAAGTGAATGGGTTGATCAGTTTCAGTAATTTCAGTTTTTCTCATGACGTTATCAGTCCAATGAGGCAGATGAAATATTAGCCTGATTAAACAAATGCATGATGATACAGATCAACATTGCACATGTACTGATGTAGAAGTCATAATTGTGATTGGGTGGTTTTGCATCAATTTGTATGCAACAACACAATTGATTTGAAGTGATCAATAAAAAAGGCTCTCAATCCTGTTGTAAAATTGTAGCACAATCACTCTAGTGAATGAAATTATCTTATTTGCAGATGAACACCATTTTTGGTTCAGTGAATCAATTCATGTTATTCATGAATGATAAACCTTCCCCTGCCTTTTTTCATGCATGATATACAAATACTGAATTCTCATCTGTTGCAGTCTTCCACTCAATCTGTGCATTGTCTGGGATGAGTGACATACACTGTTCCATACCAGCATACCCCAGGGCAGACTTGGCACTTCCAATGTCCATTTGGAGACCAATTCCTGGTTTCCTGGCCCACACACTGTTGCTGCACTGTGCTGCTTTTAATGTCAGATCTCAGTATCAGAGCTGGGGGTGCAATGAGAAAATTGTGAAGGATCTGGACTGTAGAGAAGGAACATTTCAAGTTCTTCCAGGCATGATGTGATCAAAAAAAAACTGATTTTTTTTTAATAGGCTCACTTAACCTGGCATTATTGTATTGATTTTCTTCCCAACGCTACCAGTACACAGCAGCGCAGCTTCCCTCCACAGGAGCAAGGACACAGCTCACCACGCAGAAAGTCACAAAGTCCTGCTGTGCCATGGATGTGCTGCCTCAGGGCATGCCAAGTAACCAAGCAGAGAGCTCATGAAACTCAGCATCAGTCATCAAATCTTGTGTGCATTTCATTTCCTGTCACACTGATAGCTGGCACCCAAGGAACTGGATGTTGAGACAGTTGACAAGGTGTGCCATATGGAACAAAAAGATAGAAGGAAAAAACAATGATAATTTTAAGCACAGCATTTCAGTTGCTATGGTCTGGGGTAGGCAAAACAAAAGGTGATTTTTTTTGCTCACTCAATCCTGCATCCACTGAAAAGTGTGTGAGCAATATTGATGCAATTAAACATTTGGTGTCAGGGTCATGCCCTGCATCTCTAATTGAGTCACGGCACAGGTACTACCTTAAGCAGACAGTAGCACTCAAAACTGTTGAACTATACTCTTGTTGCAAAATGGAAGGGAGGGAATGAAAACTCAGGTGCATAAATCACCTCCAACTGTAATTTCAGATCTCTGTTAATAGTGGAAGTGTTTGCTGCCTCCCAACTCCTGGCACTCCAAGGATGTCCTATTAATGGGCAGACTCTCTAACTTCCATATAAATCCACAACTGTATTTTCCACCAACTGCTTAGGATTCAATGTGAAAAAACAATAGTTCATTGTCACATCAGCTGCACGCCTTTGTCTGACAGAAAAATAAATCACAGAATGGTTTGGGTAGGAAGGGAACTTAAAGTTCATCCAGTTCTAGATGAGTGACTGAAGGCTCACTCAGTTGACATCCTCATGACAAAGGGGAGGCATCTCACGACTCACTCCTTCAGCCCACATACACAGAGTACCACAGAGCCCACAAGGCAGCACAAGTGCACAGCCCTTCGTGTCCTGTGTTCAGCTATTCCTCTGCTCCAGCTGGCAGAGTCAGCCCTATGGCATAAGCATCTTCAGTTTTACCTGTGCTCCTGTAGAAGCCTTAGGAGGGCTTTAGTTTTACAAAAATAGACAGCAGCAAATAACTGGAAGAGAGATTCAACCCTATCAGGCCTGGGCAGATCCAGCCAAAGCCACTCCCCTCAGATTTCCACAGGGGCTTTTAACTGCTCAGTAGAGCTGTGCTAGATTTAGAAATGTGAAAGGTTCATGTCTGGGCTCACTGATATAACCCAGAACAGGTGGTTCTGAAGAATATCTGTTTGTTGTCCCCTTTAATTTTCTTGACCAGGAGGCCTTTCCACATCTGGGCATTTGCAACGGGCTGGCAGCTCTGAGCACCACTCCTGAGAATTCTGATCTGAGCTCCTTTTGCCATTGCATCTCAGTGTTCAATAGTTTGTGGTGCCAACCTGAATGATCCTCTTGAAATTTCCTGTAAACCTGGCCTTAATGCTCTGGTTATTGATTTTTTAAAATGCTCTTTAGTAAATTTATGTTGGGTGGACGCACTTTTTACATATCTTGCTGATGCAGAAAACACTGTATTAGCAGCCTCTCTTCTGGCTCTTACTCTGGTTCAATACAGTCTGAATTGATTTTCAAGCTGAACCACACACTTTATTTTATTTGTTTATTTTTGTTTAACATTTATATGTTAATTACTTTACTAATTTCTGCTTCAATAAGCATCCTGCTGAAAGCTTAGTTAATTATCTGATGGGTTTGGGAGATCTCAGGTTGCATGCTGAGCACTGTTACTCCTGCAAACACTGCATTACATTGTGTTCTGTTACTGACTATAAACAGGCATTGTCAAACTGAGTAGAAAAGGTTAGAAATGTTACTGTCTTACAGCCTTTGGCACACACTTAACTGCATACACACCTAGAGAAGCTTCCTGCTTCACAGAGTTTACCTGACTGATTCAACAAGTCGACAGGTACCCTGCTGCTGTGACAGGGAGCACCAGACAAGAAAGGGGAGCAAACAGAATAATGCTAGGATTTCCCCAGCCCTTCATCCCCAGAGATTGTGTTAGAAGGGGACACCCAGAGGAATGCTCACATTCACCTCTGAGGCTCCCTGGGTGTCATCATGTCACTGTCTCAGTGTGATTACAGAGTCTTTGATGTGGCTGCCTATTCCAGCAACTCACATGATGTCCCAGCCTAAAAAATCTATCCTGTGCTGTGGGTCTGCCCCAGAGACTGCTGCTCCTGGCCAGGGGGTCGGGGAGAGCAGGGTAGAAAGGCTGCCTCACAACTCCTCAAGCAGAAGTGTTTTGGATGAGACAGCTCGGTCCAACAAATCAATATTTTTACTGGAATATTGTTTCATGGGTCTATTTCCAGCCATATTTAGCAACAGAGCCTTGTCCTCAGGAGCCTTCATGTGCTATTAGAGTTTCTTCAGCTTCCTTCCACAAATGCCCCTGCCCCTTCTAGGCTTATGTAGGGCCAGAAGGCACCTCCCTTGCTGGTGAAACTTTCCCAGTCATGAACAGCCAAGTGCCCATGAGCAGGCCAACTCCTCCCAGAAGGGCAGGAAGAACCGGGTTTCCTGCCTGTATCCATATTTTCACTCTGGGCAAATGAGCTGCTGCTGTCAGTGAAGAAAGTAATCCAAGCATTTTAACTGTGGTGTTTTTCTGGCTGAGCCTTCCCTTTTTCTTCTTTTTTAAACAGAAAGTCATTTAGAAGACTTTGCTACACTTTTAAGATTCCCTCTAAACTTTTCTGCAAGCCACAGGGAGAGGTGCAACTCATCCATGCCTCAGCTGTCTGTCCCCACGTGGCTCCAGAAGGATTGTTCAGTGCCTTGCTTGTTATTTGCTGTAGATAAGAGACATGCACACTGCTCTCGTAACTGTACAAAGTTCACAAATCAGGCAGAGCAATTACTAAAGTAAAGGAAATAAAGAAATGGGTGTGAAAACTAAGCTCAGATTACAATGCTTTGAAAGGTCAAAGGAACATGGAACGAAGAAAACAGGGATTAGAAAGTGCTAGTTTGAAGACATTTTAATGAGGCTCCCAAACAAAAGAGGACATTGAGAGAGACTGAGAGGACTCAGCATTAAATCCATACATCATTTTTTCTAATTCCAAATACCATCAAGCCATGGTGATGACAAAGTCAAAATGAATTTTGTACAAAATCGGTCTTACAGGTGCAATATTGAGAAATAAGCTGGATGTCAGAAGAACAGAATGCCTAAATATTTGACAAATATTTCAACAAAAGTTTAGAGAAGGAACAGCGTAAGTCCCAGACACCTCCTGCTTTCCTGCAGGTTACTGCATGGCCCTGACTGCTGCGAGCTGCAGCCAGCAGAACTCACCCATTTTCATTCCCCAAGCCTAGCAAGGCAGAGAAAGACAGGTTTTCCTCTTTTGTGCTGGAAGGACACACAAACATGTTTTCCTGTGACAAACTGCAGATGTGACCAGAGATTTATAGCAAACAACTGCTACTTTCATGGTCATTTATGGACAGACTCACAGGACTCCAAGAGAAGCCATCCTAGACTGTTTCTTCAATTTAATGATCTCTCCTGCCTGCCTACTTCTCATTGCAATGTATCTGTGAAACAGGACAAATAGCCTACTAAATAAGGCCTATTTGTAAAATATTAGTTTCTTTCCTGAAGCAGTTTAATGTATAAGGAGACATCTTGCTTAAATTTTGAACACTATACAACTACAGTGGCGCTAACAGGAGTTACCTGCAGAAAACTAAGTCCTTTAGATAAACAAAAATAACATTATTCTTATCTGAGTATTTAGCAGCTATCAGAAGAGATTAAATGAATTTTCAATACCACACAGAGTGATGAGCAGAACTAGAAATATACATCTGAATTTGTGACTCCTTGACTCCTCTCTTAAAACAGGAGAAAACTCCTTGTTCTGAGAGAAAGTTTCTCAAATGGGGGAGGTACATCCACCAAACTCCTTAGAGCACCCATCCACCTCAGGCTGTCTGTCTTTCTGGTGGTGGCTGGCATCAGAAGTTTCATGTTCCTGTCCTGTCTCACCTGCAATGATCTCCAGCATTGCCTAGGAAGGGCTGCTGCAGGCAGGCAAAAGCAGAAGTTATCTGGCTCCATCCCTGTCTTAACTATGTTTTGTCTCACGTAAAACGCCAGGCAGCACAGGAGAAGTGTAGCATGATAGTTCCTTGAAGGATGGCTTGCTGAGAAGGGATACAGATGGCTGCAGAGTGTTAGGTGCAAGTTAGAATGAAATACCAAGCCAGAGCTGGAATTAGAAAGGGTGGAAGAGATAGGTTGGCATATAGAGGCTGACAGGGAGGACCCCAGCCACAGCTACTCCCTGACAGCCAGGAAGTGCTCACCTGACCATACAACCTGGGGGCAAAGGCAACACAGGAATCAAGATGGAAGGAAACACTCTAGAAGTGGAGTTGAAACAGAAGAGGGAGGAAAAACACCATGTAAAAGAAAATACATGATATGTCTTCCTATTCATGCCTTTTGATGACAGGCTGTGAATGAATGTCCATGGCACAGAGTAGCACAAGGCACAGCACCACCCTGGGGAGGAAGGAGCCTCGCTGCCAAAGTCAAGATGCTCCCTCCCAGTTCCCAGCACTGCACCTGGGAATGGCAGTGGTTCCCAGGTGGCAAAGACACTGAAGCAGCATTGATTCTCTGCAATAACCGTGCCCACAGGGAGATGCTGACCTTATCTCACACTGATGGAAGCAGGTGCCAGGCACAGCCACCATATGGCAGAGAGATTAACTGCCAGCATGTGCTGAATAGTCACAGTCCCTTATTAGCCAAGCAGGGAACATGCCGTGAGCCGCACACACAGTGCCATTCACAAGCTTTGTTGTCCCTTCCCAGCAGCTCCTTTGTTACTTTTACAGCACAGGTGCTTAAAAATCAGATTTTCTCCACATGAGGCCTGTCTCTGCCTTGTTTTTCTAACTGTGGCTTTGTACTGCTCCCACTCATTTCCATAGCAATACCCTGTCCTCTCACACGGGAGGTTCAGACTTCATGACAGGAAAACACTGTTAGGGTAGGAGTACGAACACAAAGGTTCCAAACTTATAAAGAAAAGGGATTTTTTAAAATATTTTTTTTTGGGGGGGTGTCATGGGTGGGAGAGCAAGATGTCACTTTACTACTGTTATGTAAGCCCACATCAGTCTTACTCTCCTGGTGATCTCCACAAGCACAAAGAGGAAGGCACATCACCCCCTGGTATGTCCAGAACTTCTCACCAAACTGGCAGAGGTACAGCTCACAACAGGGAGAGTTTGAGCCATGGACGGAACAGCAAGCTGAGATCTTCACTAAAAAACACAGTTAATTTAATTTCTAGTTTAATTATTTGTTTCTTTCTTCTCCAATCCAAATTCCTGCTCATTAAAAGATATTCATGAGAAGCACCAGAAAAGAGACATCATGTCTTTTCCTTTACTATTATCCTAAGCAGCACCTGGGGCCAAAAGCAGCTCCCAGCTGCCTCCAGGTATCTCAGAGGTAGCTCAGCTGTTCACAGGCAAATGAACTTGTAGTAGTTCATTATGTTTACAGCTACTGGGGTGACTAGAAACCAGACTATTTTTCTAATCCATTCTCAGCATTTTCTCAGGAAATCCGAGGTCCTTTTAATTGAGCTGGTTTTTCCTCCCATAAAGGAGCAGTCTCTTGCTCCAAAGAAAACATTTCAATGCAGCCCAGCACAATGGATAGCAACTAAGGGAAATATAAACATGCACAAAACTTCTATAGGTCACAAAATCTTCAAGGCAAAATATACAGGAAGAAAGCTTAACTGAATTAGCAACCCTTTTTAATAAGCCAATTTAACAAGCTGTGAGTTGAACCATATCAGAACTGCCCCAGTCTCTCACTGAAGTCTGGCAGTGATGCTCTGGGGCTATTCAGGGGCATATACCCTGTGCAGTTCCCATTCCTGGAAGCACTACCACCATCAGATATTCTGGTGCTCACCCTGATACCAGCTGCCTCATGACTCCTCCCGCTTTCAAACACCTGGATTCCCTGAGAAGCCCACAATAGTCTCATGATTTTGGATCTTGGCTGAGCTGTGTTCAAACCAGAGCAGTGACATCAGTGCCAGCTCCAGCTCCAGCACAGCAGCTGTGGAATTATGTGTGCCATCCCCCAGAACACCACCTCAACCCCTGCCACTTGTGTCTCTTCATTTCCTGCCAAGTATCATGCCAATTTCTTCCACATCAATTTCTAAGCTGAGACCATTTCTCTACTTATGTCTCTCTCCTGCTTGCTATTGGAGATTGGAATGATGGTGAAATGAGACACACAGTGCCACTTTTCATCCCCAGCTCTCTGTCCTGATAGTCTCCCACAATGCTTATTTGTGTACCTCTTCAGCCCCACTTTTAATTGAAGCCATCACATGTCTGAGGCTGTTTCTGCTCTTGGCAGCCTGGGAAGCTGAGGAGTCAGCATAAGGGGAACCCCCCTGCTCCCACAGCTTCAAATCTGCACCACCAGTCTCACAGAATCAAAGAATGGTTTGGGTTGGAAGGAACCTTAAATACCATCTAGCCCCCCTGCCATAGGCAAGGGCACTTTCCACTAGACCAGATTGCTCAGGGCCCTGTCCTGCACATCATTGTCCAAAATCCCTCTTTGAGCTCCTCTGGATGCTGGAAGGATTTATAGGGTCTTCCTGGAGCCTTCTTCAGGCTGAACAATCCCAATTCTTTCAGCTTATCTTCATCAGAGAGGAATACAGGATTTTCACACAAGTCAGGAGTTCTTGAACCCCAGCTGTGTGCATGGGCTGACACAGGAGCTGCCTCCCCCGTGGTCTGCACTCGGTTTCACAGCCAGTGTCTCACCTTGACACTGTTAAAAGCATCACAGAAGCAGTGACCTCAGCCCTGAAGGGAGAGAAAGGCATGGAAGGACAGGCCAGAGGAAGGCAGGGGCCCTTGAGGCTACAGCCCAAGCTATTTACTGGCAAGATTCCAGGCCCACTCTTTCTGTTCCCAAAATAGAGAGAAGTCTGTCCCATTATTAACGATCAATAAACACCAGCTTGGGGACTTTCTCCCCCATCAGGCAAAGCCCTTCAGCCTGCTGGGGAACAGCTTGCAGTGAGTTAAATCCCTCTTTGTCAGACTCAAAATGGGGTCCTTGGAGCCTTGCAGGGTGTCTGCAAGGATACAGAATTATAAAAAGGTATTTGTTTTTGTAAATGAACTGGAAGAGAGTCAGCCCTCCTACCCACCCTTCATGCTGTCCTTTCTGGTTTTTAGCATGCTATAAATGACCAGCTTCTCTGATAATTTATGCATAATTGGGACTGATTTCAGCAAGTGGCCCAACAAAAGCTGCTCTGAACTACTAAGTAATTTACTGATTTTGTTTTCAATTAATATAGTAGCCTTAGGAACAAGCAGCCTGTGTTCCTTTTTTAGGTACAAGATCTCCAGCCTGATGGAGAGACATCCAGAGCTTAAGCAGAATCTAATCAACTGAATACCAGGAAGAAACATGTTCCCACACTCATGTACCTTATTTATTTTTCAGAAGACCCCTCCTAATCTAGAAATTTGTATCCATTTTTATCTGCTTTAGAATTTCCCTTTTTTTTTGTCTCCAGACTATCCCTTTCCTCTTCTCATGGAAATACCATTCCTGCTCTGATCTTTTCCTTGGTTGGGTGTTGGGGATTATTTTGGGTGGAGGGGGTGGTGGAGGGAAGGGCTTTCCTGTGCAAACCTGTCCTAGGAGCTGATCAGCCCACACCTCCTGTGTCTCCATGCAGTCCAACAAAGACAGCAACAAATGCAATACCCCAGTGTACTGTGCCTTGCAATCTGTGCAGGAATCAGGCCAGCCATGAGAGGATGCACATAGGAGGAGAGAGAGAAATTGTGGCTAATTCAGTGTGCTCTGAGCAGGTAGAGCACGGAAGGCACCTCCAGCTGATCCAGTTACATTTCTGCACTCTGATCCCTCGAGGGGACTGGAGAGTGGATCATGGCTGCTGTGAGTGGCACAGAAAAGCCACTCTCACCTGTCCCCTGCTACCTGCATTCCCCCTGCAGGCCAGAGCACAAAGCCTCTTGCTACTGAACCCCTCAGCAGAGCTGTGACTGGCTCTCCAAGGCTCATTTTGTGTGCTGAGGTGCTCTTGGAACCACATCTACCTTGAAATTCTGAAAAGGATGGCCCAGCCTGGCTTGGGCTGGGCACAATTTGTCTTTTGTTTAACAGACCTGGCCTGGGTTTGGCACTGCTACAGTATGAGTGTGATGACATTTATTATGACAAGCCAAGGCTGTGTACAAGTATACTTCTTCACAGACCCAACTCCCATAATTGCAAATGTTGGGTTAACCCTAAAGCTTGTCTTTCCCTTCAAAAATTCACACCAGCAGCAGCACTTAAAATTATTCTATCCGCAATTCACATGCCCACATCTATTCTCGGCTTCTGTTTCCAGCCTTGAGGTTGTCCAGATTGTCCCTTTGTCCTTTTAAGACCTCTGCACTAACCACACTAATCCTCAGTAAGCAATCAAATCTCCCCATCTGTGCTTTTACTATTTCCCTTGGCACCATGCTATGACTTCTCTATTTTAATTAACTTGAGACGGATGCCTTGTCAAGACTTAGCTGCTCTGATTTCTCATTATGTTATCATAATACCATTTAGCAACACCACCCTTCTCAGCAAGGAAAACTGATTCCAGCCCCTTGAAGACAATGTAGTGAAGCACAGAACACTCACCAGGGCCCACAGCAGTATTTGTTCTCATTTTTGTTAACCTGCTGCATTTCCTTCCCAGTGAATGCACGACTTCTGCCTACTCACAAAAGAATACTTTAGGGTATGTTTTCTTCTTTTGTTTTTGATAGTCATGATCACTTAATTTCAACTTTTAACCCCGCTGAGCACTGCTTGAATGCCAACCACATGTACCTTATTAAAAGCAGTTTTAATTTACTCATTGCCAGCTGCAGTTGGTGGTACCCCACACCACTGTTTGCCCTTTTTCTGCCAAGCAACTCATTACTTCAAATTGTCCTGAACCTTTTTCATATTTTGCAGCCATTTAAGACCTGAAGTCCACAGGTCACATCACAAATGAGAAGGAAGGCTTTTGCTTTCATGTCCTTCCATACCTGCAATGCCTCAGCCTCTGTCTCTTCCTCAGGCCTGTTTTCATCTCTTAAATTGCTGTGTGATTGCTGCAGGTGCTGTGAGTTGCCATTTGTGCACAAAGCACCAAGTCGGCACCAAGGACCTGTTTGACACAAACTCCTGGTCAGCTCCTTAATGAAACTCCCTTTGTGAGCACTTGCACAGCAGCAGAATTAGACATTCTGTGCTATACATCCCCCCTCAGGCTGTACCCAGCTTTGTAGTGGTTATGTGCACCTAATGGGCTGTGAATTGTCCTCTGGGAATAAGGAGCACTGAAAAGGCTGTTCAGGCCTCATGGCAGGAAGATGAGACTTGTGTCAAGCATGCAGCAATTTAATGCTAGGCAGCATCAGCAAAATGCAAGGAAGGGCTAATTTGGACAAACAGCAGGGTCTTGGAGGAGCAAACACAAGGAAGTATTCTCTGGCACACTCTAAGGAAGACACCTCCAAAAGCAGCCTCCTGTGGCCTGTCGTAGGCTGAATCAGAGTCAGAAGGGATCTCTCACAAAATTCCTTGACCAAAATCAACACTGAGGTTGTTTATTGCAGTTCTTTAAATGTTAATAATCCTAGTTTACATCCTCTGAAAGTCTAGTTCTGTGTTTTTCCACCCTAGGAAACCCTGCCAGATGTAAATATTTTAAGCAGGACAGGTGCAAGAAACCAACTGAGCAGGATGTAGTATCTCCCTTTTGTTCATGGACACACGCATGAGAATTTCACAGCCTAAAGTCTCTGGTCTTAATTTGTTATACGTGGGTGAAAAGCACATTTAACAGTCACTTTTATAGCTCCCACTTAGGAGAAGGCAGGATTTTAAGCATATATATTCAGGGTACAGGTTGACAGTAAAAAAACCTCACGGTACATTACGGTAGGAAGGCTGCCCAGTTTCAGGACTTTAGATGACTTGAGTTTGCCCTATGCAGATTGTGGAAAAGATGGTTTGTTGACAACACTAAGTGAAATTCAGAGCCAAGAAATTATTTCCGTGCGCTCACAGACACATTTCCAATGTTGGATGTGCAGGGCCATCTAGTGGGAAGTCTCTGTGTGCAACAACAGCCCAAACACAGGCAGCGTTTTATAGCAGCCTGAACAAAGACATCTTTGGCTGTTACATCTCAGAAATGCATTTTATGAGTTTTCCTCTCCAGATGGAATGCTTCCCTGCTGAACCACTAGAGCATCCTCAGGAGAGCCTGTGGAATAAGGAATCGAGCCTGTCTCACTGTAGAATCCTGTGCTGCAAAAGTGTGCATTTCCTAAAATTAATTTCTTTTAACTAATGACTTCGGGAAGCTTTGCTCAAAAAAAAGAAACAACAACAACAAGACCCACCACCCCCCCGCCTAACCCCTCAGTTTCAGGTTTTTTTCTCATTAATACAAGTGCAAGAAAGGCTCAGTGACACTATCAGGCAGCACAGTGATGGAGAAGAAAGGCATTAGTTTATGTGTAACACTCCATCTCTGGTGCTGGATTGAATTAATCAGATAGAGGTGCTGGCTGGGATTTCAGTAATTTTTCACAGAAATAACAAATGTTCTGAGTCAGATTCTCTGGTCAAATGACTGTGATAATCCAGGAAATACTGGTGTCCCTTTGCATTAATTCCCCCATCTGCGCAGCGAGGAGGGTGAGAAGTGGGGGTCTGCAGCACTTGCAGGGTTACCTAAAAATCCCACAGTGAATCTGGAAAACAACTAGGTTTTCCAAAAGCATGGGAAAATAGTTAATATTTAAGTTTTTACCATTTTCTCATGTTTTATTTACTACTATGTTAAAGCTTATAAAAGTGTTGCTGCTTAACAAACAGGTTTCCCCCCCTCTCTGATTTACATATGAAGTAATAGTTCAAGCACTGTAACAAAGCCTTCTTTTCTGGGAACTTGTTAATCAATTGCTTTTGCTAAGGTGTTTACCTGCCAGCAATGCAGCTTTTCTGCTTTCCAATTAAATTGGAGTTTCTTTTCCAGCCTTTTTCCTCCCATGAAGCCTATTACACAGCCTGTCTCTATCTAGTTTCATAAAACCATTAAACAAAGGCAGTATTTTCTGAGGCCTCTCTCAGTATGTCAAGTTAGGCTAAACCTGGCTAATAGTTGTAGAAGTTATTCAAAGGGGGCAAGTAGGTAGGTGCAAAGAACAAGATTTCATAAATTTTTCTGATCTGGAAATTAAGCTAAAAAGAAGCCATAATACTAAGATGAATATTCCTGTTAAAAACTCTTTAATGCTGTGCAACCAATTATTCCATGAAAGCTGACATAGACTATTTACTTCTTCTTTGCTTCAGCTTGGACACTCAAGGGATGTGACAGGCCAGCACCTCGATAATCAGAACTACATCAGACATTTCACCTGGAAACAGCAGCACACATCAGGTAGATCAGGCAAAAATTCACAACTTCTAATACCTGTTGTTGCAAAAAGACCATAATGGCATGGGGAAAACAATATTATTGTCAGAGATCTAGAAGCCCTGAACAGAATGTCTTGGGAGCATGACGCCAGGCACACAGACTCACCTGGAGGCAAAGCAGGTGATTCCTGCCCTCCTGGCTGCCCATTCCTCCTCTCACTGCCACAGGCTGCAGCACTTGTGGGAAGAAGATCACAGCAGTTCAGAGCTGGCCTCCTCCCTGACTCGTGCTTCTCTGCATATTACCTGTGTTCTTCCGCTACTCAGGTTTTGCAGCACCTTGGTATTTTAGGTAATTCTAATTACTGGACAATGCTTCCCAATCTGGAGCAGACTAACCTGGGTTTGATCCATGCTGGCATTAGGGAAAACATCTGTAAAAGAGCCAAAGGCAGGGAAAGCTGCCTCCTCCAGCCCCATCTGGCACTCCTCTGACTGGTTTGCAGGGCGTCCCCACAGATTCCCTCCCCATTGAGTGGGGGGATGCAGAAACACTAAAGCAGAACTTCATACTAAAGCAACAAATGAGGAAACCGAGGTCTTTCACCCTCATACAATTTCTGTGACAACACACGTGCCTATGTGCAAACCCAGACTTCATTCTTCACTGGGCAACTCATTTAATGAGCTGAGGAAGAGGTTAACTCACTTTGTGGCTGGCTTCTGTCCACTTTGGGATACCACTCTGTCAGCTCTGAAAGAACCAGGCTCTCTGAGACACTGCCAAGCTCCAAATGACTTCACAGCTATAACTGTGTGCAGCCAGCAGCACTCTCCACTTCACTCTCATACAGCTCCCACTCAAACTCTGCAATCATCAGTCACCTGCTGCCTTTTCTTTTTACACATAAAATCCCAGCATATCAAAGGCTTTGAAGCACCTTAAAGTGTCTGATTTTCAAGAAAAATTAGACTCCCTGTAAGGTGTTTCAAACCAGGCACATAGAAACAGGTGTATTAAGAATAAACTACTCTTTTTCAAAGGTGCATTTTAGGGCAAGAAATTGCCCTCTCCAAGACCAGGTTGGATGGGGTCTTTGAGTCATCTGGTCTAGTGAAAGACGTCCTGACCATGGCAGGGAGGTTGGAATGAGATGATCTTTAAGGTACTTTCCAACCAAACCATTCTATGATTCTATAACCTCTGTATTAAAGCTCAAGAATAATTTCTGAATCTCTTACCCCAAATCAAAGTGTCTTGTTTACAGGCTTCTCACCCTCCTCAACACACAGCAACAAAGAACAGGGCATCCACCCCACACTAACACAGCCCCACTTGCATGGCCTCACAAGGCTTGGCTCCTGGCTGTCCATCCTTCCAACTACTGTTCCTATCTCCCAGCCCTGCACTGCCACTCGACTACTGCCTCAAAAATGGCTTTTGCACATTTGTTAGAGAAACATGTAACAGATTAATATGCTTGAGTTCTGCCTAGGCCTATCAGCTGGCTCAGAAACATTAATAACCCCTCTGTGAAAAATCAAACCATTGTGAGAGGTTGTTTTGTTGCAGAATGATGGCAGCAGCCAGAACCATGAAAGGATAAACCCAAAGAATAGTACTCAGTAAATCATCCTTCTCTAAATAGCCTGCCAGCTATAAGACACATAAAATATAATATTTTAAAACCTGCTGGTAATTAGTGTAACTGCAAACCAAATTATGACCTTGGCATTGTCAATACTCTTGATCCATTTAGTCAGATGTTGAGTCCTTTCAGTTGTACTGCTTTATTTACTGTTACTGCAAAAAAATATTAATGGTCATATTTCACTAGCATAAGTGCCATGCTCTAGCACAAACAACGTTTGATGATTTCGAGGAGCAGTCAGAGGTTTCACCTTCCAGCTGTGATGGCAGCTCAGGCAGCAGCAGGCAGAAAGCTTCTGGAGTTGGCCACTACCACCCAGGATGTGGAAGGCAGGAGAATAAGAGCAACAAACATTATCTCTAGGTCTGCTAGTAAACTGCATTTAAAACTGTGTGTTTTATTATCTTCTAAGATTTACAACTTGCCACTTCAAAATGAAATCTGGCCCTGACATTGCCACTAACAACATATATCAAACTCACAGATTTATTCCCAAAATGTGTGTTCCACTGAGTAAATCAAGCAGAAGCATTGCTAACAACATTGTTACCAACTGCACTGCTGGCAATTTCAAAGGCTTCATCTCTCATCCATCTTCCAAATGTTCTTTTGTTTGCCTGCATTTAAATACTGCCTGGCAGACCAGTGGGATTTTTACACACAGCAGAGGGCTACTTCTCACAGCTCACAAACTGGCTGTAGCGCTCCTTTTCCTCGAGGACCAACCAACTGCACTCAGTTAAGACGTTTCTTCCCTCAGAACAGCACTTGTGATTTGGTTCCTGGCCTCCATACCAGCCATGAGGACTCCTTTACAAGACCATATGACAGGTATATCTTCTGCAGTGTGAGTAAGCCAGCTGATATGCAACACATGATTATTTATTTCACTGGGATGTGAAACAAAAGCATACAAGCAGTGCAAGGGAGCAGCAGCCTGTCCTGCTCACAGCTCGGTGTACCACTGTTCCTGCATTTAAACCTGAGCCTGCTGTGCCATTGCATTCACCTTCACTAACTTTATCTGACTACTCACTTCTCTCTTATTTAAGCAGTTTTGCTTTTAGGCCTCCTTTGATCCCAACTTTATCATTTGAAAGGCTGTCCCATGAAAAGTACTGGGAGAGTTGCTGGCTCACTGATAGACTATCTATTATTTGAAGCTGTGTATCTATGGCTACTTACACTGATATCTTTCTTTTTCCAGCTTCCTGACTGAGTCTTTAACAAAGTCTTCAGAGCATTTGATCTATTCAGGCAGAGAGCAATATAAAATTAAGCAGGGAAACCAAATCACACAAAACTAATAAAATATTTCCTATAACCTTCCTTCAAGGCATCACAACAGCATCTTCCGCAGCAGAGCTGAGAAAATTTTGCTTGTAGGTTGCACTGGGATGGTTGTGGAATAGCACATTTTGCCATTCTCATGCTTTATGCTGAATTCTTATTTTGCCTTTCAGACAGCAGTGCCTGTTAATGCAGTTCAATAAACTGGAGCTATTCTTGCCTCATCTGGACAGATGTCTATGACACACAAGCATATCTGGAAGGAAGAGGCTTCTGAAAACCTGCCTTGTATATTAACATTTCTGTATTCAAGTCCCTGAGGCCTCTTGTCTCTCTAAGATGTTGTCTCTGGTCTCTAGAGCCTTGGAGTTTTTCATTATTTGGTGAAACAATGCTTTTGACATAGTTCTTCATAGCATGTAATGCAGATAATTTTTCCATATTGATTTTATAGACAAATATTTATTACTCAAGAGCTTTTTGTTTAAAGCAGAAAGTTTAAGGGCAGTCATGACTCCAACACAAGCAGCTGGAGAAATGTCTTCAATACTTTTTTTCCTCAAAAGCCCTTTAAATTCTTTGGAGCAACAAGCAGTTTTAAATCAGTCACCCAGAGTTCCCAGGATAGCAATGATGAGACTGTGATCAGTCCCATTTTTGAGGCACTGGGCACTCCTTCCTGTCTCTGTCGGCATCATTATTGGTGCTGGGTGGCAGCACAGCCAAGCTTTTTAATACCATAATTTGCTCTGGTGACCCTACCTGCTGCACCTCATCATCCCCTTGGCTGCAAATATGGAAACATCAGTGCTTGACAGGGAAGACGAGCAGGAGATGTTGAAGCTGAGTACCCTTGCAGAAATCTGTGGATAAGAATCCTTTCATTTCCTTTGCTAGGTACTGATGTTATTAACAGCAATTCATGATTCTAAAATTTGCAGCATACACTAGCTCACCAAGCAACTGAGAGTGGCAATTAACTTAATGAAAGCCCTAGGAAGCAGTCAGATAAGTAGCAAGGATTGCTCCCTTCAACCTAGGGCAGGCTCCTGCTAGCAATCTGGACAGAAAAAGCTCCATATCCCATTATCAATTCTCTTTGACATGCAAACCCAAGAAATACTGATAAGAATCCATGAATAATTAAGTTTAAACTGATGTTAGCAGAAACTGGACTGGGGATGTTAGACTCTTCGTTAGTTCACTGGTAGGAAATAGCCTGGATCAAATTCAGTCTGTAAGCAATTTCCTGGATACAAATAGAGCTAATTCAGCAAACACTTTAGTTCTGAGTCTCAGGGTTAAAGAATCTGCTACATTCTTCCATGGCAGAAAATTAAAAAGTTGTATAGATTGCTTTTTGTGAGTTGCTTATGCTAATAGTTGTCTTTAATCACTGGATGTAAACATTTCCTACCCACCATGAGGAGACTCAGGCTACCATGTTCTGGGAGACTAGGCCTGCTTCATCTAAAAACTCCCTCCCTGTGTTTCCATACTGCCTCTCATGAGGATTTTCCTCCTCCTTTCCCCAAGGATCCCTGCCACCCCATTCTTCCCTCACCAGGGACTGTGCATTCCTTAGTCCCTCTTCCCTCAAGGGCCCTCCTACTACTCAGCATGCCAAGGGCTGCGTGCATCTGCTAAACCGATGGCAGCTGTGCCACGGGCCCCTCATTTACAGGTTTTTGATTTCCCTTCCCTTTTATGCCCACTGATGCCCTGAACAATTCTGGACAGACTGAATGAGTCAGAATTAATCAGAGAGGATGATTAGGTTCTCCAGTTGCCAACATTTTGAGCCAAGCTGATCAACAGCCATGGTGAAATAGCCTGAAATGAAGTGATAGCAGAAAAAGATAGTTTAGAGAACTGCAAGTTGAGGACTATTTAGGATGTAATAAAAGCTCTGCTGTAATGCATTAGGGCTACCATGGATCAGCTGCTATTCAGCATCCTGTGCATTTATCAGTGTGTACAGTGACACCATGATTTAGGTCCATGCAGGTTATGGCCATGGACAGCTGTGGCCATGGATGGCTGATGGATTTAAGCTACTTCTCATGAAGAAGGGAAATAAAAGGATCTAAAGCTGGAAATTTCTGCCCAAAGGAAACATCCTAAAACCTGGAGATCTCTCATCACAGAAGATATTTTATATGAATCTCCAAGAACAGTTTTGGGTATCTCATCCAGGTCTAGATGGATCCCCTCTAACTTCTGTAGCACAGGGACAACAGCTGCCATTTGTTAGAAATGGGGACACTACATGAGAGCTTTCCCAGTTCCTGAGGAGCAGCAACAGGCTGTTCTAGAGACTGCATGTATGGAAACTACCTGAAACAGTGTTGAAGGTAAGAGGTCCTCTCTGCCCAGGTTATTTTCTCCAAATCTTCATTTCATTGTGCTCAGTTTGAACATGAAGTAGGCCTTAAATGAAATTTTAAGTGTTCTCTGTTGCCTACATCCTTCTTCATATGGCATATTTGGGTATATCTTTACTGATGCCTTTACCTTTAATGCCTACGCTTCAGAGTTCAGAAACTCAGCTCAGAAATTGTATGTATTAATAACTTCCAAATAAAAAAATCTAAGCTCCTAGTTTTGATCAGACAATACGAACACCAGCCTGGAATCAGTGCCAGAATCACAGAATCATTAAGGCTGGAAAAGAGCTGTAAGACCATCCAGACCAAGCAATAACCCAGCACCACCATGATGCTCATGGCTAAACTGTATCCCCAAGTGCCACATCTGCATGCTTTTTGAACACTTCCAGGGATGGGGACTCCACCACTGCCCTGGGCAACCTGCTCCAATGCTTGAAATTCTTTTGGTAAAGAAATTTTTCCTAATATCTAATCTGAACCCTTCCCTGGCATAACTTGAGGCCATTTCCTCCTGTCCTGTTCCATCCCTTTTTACCTGGGAGCAGGGCCCAACCCCCACCTGGCTGCAGCCTCCTCTCAGGGAGTTGTAGAGAGTGAGAAGATTCCCCACAGCCCCCTTCTCTCCAGCTTAAACACCCCCACCTCCCTCAGCTGCTCCTCATCAGACTTGTGCTCCAGCCCCTTCCTCAGCTCCATTCCCCTTTCTGGACACACACCAGCCTCTCACCATTTTTCTTGAGGTGAGGGGCCCAAAACCAGTACTTGAGATTGGCCCCACCAGTGCTCAGCACAGAGGGATGGTCACTGCCCTGGTCCTGCTGGCCACGCTATTGCTGATAAAAGCCAGGATGCCATTGGTCTTCTTGGCCACCTGGGCACAGGTGACAGCTGTCACCTCTGATTGATTCTCATGTCTATAAGCACTTCTAATAAGCTTTGGTGTTACTTGGCTTTAAGAAGGACTTCAGCATTTTATAGGCCTTCTTCTTTCCAAAACAAAGGGGAGGCGCTCAAAAGCAACATCACTGCAGAGCAATGAGGTACCACCTGAAAATTTGGTGGCTTCATATATCACTAATGAAGAAAGGCTTCCTCCTATATTAAAATGAATATCTCATGCAGAATAAAACCCACCAAATCTATTTCTAATTAATGTGTTTCTTCTCATGATTGTTCTTTATCTACTTGCCAGAACTACTAGGATTCACCCACATCCTGTTCTTTCTTCCCACCAGACTCTTGGTAAAGTCACACAAAGGGTTTCTCCATGTTGTGGGTTAGATTTAATCCAGGGTTTTTCTCAAGATGTAATTTTCCCGTCTCTAACATCAGAGACACCTGAGTGGCTTACTGCCTGACATTCAGAGCAGGAGCACTCTGTCTTGCAGGCTTTAAAGTTAACAGGCTGATTTTTCAGCTTTAGAAGCTTAGACAGCACAAAAGTTCAAGCTCCTTTACTCCCCTCTCTCCAAGATTCAGCAAAAGCACACAACGAAAAGGAGGATGAAAACAGGTAGCGGGTTAAGGCTTTTGATCCCTTTCTGCTGTGATGTGGGGACAGTAGATATTAGCTCTCTGACTGATGCACCTGCTCCAGTTGCGAGGGAATGCTCATATTCAGTTCATGCAGAGCTGGAGGTTTTCTAAATGCCTGCAGGGATTGGACTTGTCTGTCTCAGCCATCCAAGAGCTGCCTGTTTGCTGCCCTAGAGCAGCTGTGAAGTAGCCTCTGCATCAGGAGGGCTGCTCCCCTGCAGAACACCAGCCTTCAACAACTGCCATGTTATCCTGAGTGCAGCTCTAAACTCACAGGAGAGCTACTGAAGTGGATTAAGCCACTGCTTCATGGCATCCACTCTGGCTTTTAAGAGGCTCCTATTATGCCCCCAGCAGAGGTGTTTCAATAAGCAGGAGGCCTAGAGAGGCTGATGTAAAGGACTGAGATAGGAATCAATGGGACAATCAAGATACGATCAGATTGGGAGCCCTTCAAGTGGAGAGGGCTGGGGGAAGGATGCCAGCTTTACACTTCTATGAAATTAGAGCCCTGGTGTTTCTGATGGTAGTAAACTCACCTATATAACAAAGAATGATGTTGTAACATCAGATCTTGCCTTTGCTGCACCCTGAAGCAGCAAAAGGAGAATTTGGTAAATGATTTTTGTTGAAGGCAGTATGAGGCTAACAACAGGCACTCCAGCCTTGGGCAGCTGAAATAGTCACTCTTTCCCCTCACACCACTTTGCTTCCACATGAAATCCCTTCTAATTTCAGCTTTTACTCAAGCTCTACAAAGGGTGGCGCAGTCCAATAGCCTGCATATACTGCCGGTGAAGCATCACACTAACCAAAACAGATTCAGATAATTTTTCCTGAATCCTAGTCTGAAACAAAACAACATGTGAGAAATGAAATTAATTTAGATGTATTCCTCCCTACTTAATAAGCAGTCATATAGAGAGGAACCAAAATGCTGGCTCAGAAACTACCGAGCTTACCTCCTTGCTTTTATTCCTAAAGCAAAGGAGGCATTTCCATGGCATCAAGCAGATGGGGGAAATAAGCATCTTTCCTATATCAAGCTCCATGTGGAAGCTTAGAATCTATGTAAGGTACAAAAAAGCTACAAGCTGGAGGAATGAGGGGGTGGGGATAAGGAAGAAGGAGGAGGAAAAGCCAGGGGGTGGAGAGTAACGCTTGAGAGCAGCAGTGGTCCAGCCCCTCAGAATCTGAAAAGCATCACAGGAGTCTCTGGATAAAGACCAGCTTCAGGAGCAAGGCTAGGAGACAGAGGATTTCTGCTCAGTGATAAAACATGGTGAGTAGGATTTTTGTGATCTGCCTCGTTTGCTCTGTGCAATGGCATTTCTTTTGCACTGACACAGCGACTCTGAGTATTATTTTGGGATGACTGCTTGTTTTTGAAGCATTGCTTTTAACTTCTTTTGCCATACATATGGCAAGTCTGTGCCTGTATTTATAAAAATGCACATCCTATGTCATTTTAAAGCAATAAGTGACTGAGGACAGCCAAAGCTGTCAGTGTTAACACTTTGCTGTCTGGTACCAACAGGCTGTTGGTCAGGGCAAGAAAAAAAAGCCCTGTTTCCTTCTCAGGTATGCAGTGGAAATTTCTGCTCTGCTGCCTTATCTTAGCAGTACAGTGATGATTTGAAAGCTCACTGCGCAGGAGTTAAAGCTGCCCTTTACATGATGTAATTGGAACATTTCAAGCCAGTTACATTTCTTTCAGCCTCAGGTATAGAAGAAAACTGAGAGAGGGGTGCAGAGGTTTTGTCAGAGAAAGAGCCTCCTTTTGTCATGGGCTCAGCCTCCTTCTGCCCTGCCACACACCCCATGCGTGGCTGGGGGATGCTGTGGGTGCCCCACATGGAGCCAGGGGATGCTGTGGGTGTCCCAGATGGGGCTGGGGGAAGCACTGGGTGTTGCTGTGCCCCCAGGGATCCCTTCTGTCAGCACACAGCAGGACAGTGAGCTGGAAGTAGAAACGTGGTTAATTTTACTATGAAAAATCCTGAGCTCCACAAAACAGTTGTCAGAGCTTAAAGGAAGGTTCAGACTTCCCTATAGCACATTGCTAATAAGATTAAGCATTTAACTACACATCTTTCTAGTATTCTGCTGGGAGTGTAAGATTTTACTTTGTGTGCTCAGTGGAATGAGGGTTGAATTAAAAACACATCAGTGTGCTTTTTGCTGGTTCTTCATGAGAAAGCCATTGCCTGACCTAAATGTACGTGCAAATAATTAGGCATCCTGGGTTACCCAAGAGAGACAAATGATTAAGGGGAACGGTAAGATACAGCCACTAAGGATGATGAGAGGAGTACTCCTAAGGAGAGGCATGATCTCAATGCAGGTTTGTGTGTCACACAGGTGCCTTTAAAAATAAACATTCTGCTGTTTCCTGAATCACGGCTGTCCCTGATTACATCTTCCATCCTTTCCACCCTGTTCTTTTCTGCTTTCTAATGGAGATGAGATGGTAGCAGGGTAATCAGTTTAAGGGAGAAGATGAGCCCTGCTTTAAAATCCTCTTTGCTTTTTACCAGAAGAACTGTTACGTTTATTTGCTTGCTAGAAACAGTGTTACAATAACTGCAGTTAGAATATCACTGCAATTAAAAATCAAATTAACAGAATGGAATATATGTTCATGATTATTAGTAAGTATTCCCCTTATTAACTTTCATCTTCTCAGATAGAGAGTTAATATTTTTCCCTATAAATAAACAGTCTTATTCCAAAAATCTCCCTCCCACCATACACTTTACTGGGAGCACCAGCTGTTTCTTATGCACTACTAATTGATTAGATACTAAAGATTAAAATTAGTGTTGTTCACTGACTTTAAAAGTAGCTGTGGCTTTCACCACCTCATGCTTGCTTTTTGTATTGTGTATTTGTTTTGTGTATTTTAGGACTTCTAACTGGTGGCCAGTAAAAATCCTCCTGAGGTTAAGAATCAGGAGAGCCTCCCAGAGTGCTCTGTTCTTTTCCCCTTTCCCATTACATGATTTATCAAGAAATATTAAAAAAAAAAAAATCATCTTAAAATGCATGGATCTGAATCTTAATGCATGTCCATATACCCAAACCAGAGAGATGCTTTCAGGAAATTTAATTATGCTACAATTTCTGATGAAAAAGCAGGGTAACATTTTCAAAGGTACCTCTGAAACTCAGCATCTTAAGTCTGATTGATATGAAGCCACTTGTGGAAAAGGGATTTTGGACTCACTCCAAACTTGTGTCTGAAAACATAAAAGCAGTACAAAGAGAGATTTTTCCTTATTTTTTAATTAAAAAGCCTGAGAGACTATTCAGTGTTTATCAACTTTTTCATTTAATAAAAGGAAAATGCTTGGAGCAGGTGAAATTCAGGTGCCAAGTGACATGCAGAACACTGCTTAGCAAGATACAGCATGGCACCACCTCCACAACCTGCCAATTGTAAGAGTAATATAAATGTAAAGAAAGGACCCTTCTATCTCTCCTTCAAAACCACTATATTCTGAATTTTACCTATTTCTATCTCCAAGAGAGATGATTATATATAAATTACACATCAAACAAGCAAGTAAGAGAAGTCGAGGCTGGATAGCTGATAAGATTTTCAATTAAATGCACCTCAATTACATTTTTTCCTACTTGAGCAAAATTATTTTTGAGCCAAACTTGCCAAAGCTGGAGACTTTATCTAAATTTCCTCTTTGTAATAGTACTCTTTCTATCCATACAACCTCACTGAAACAGTTACCTCTACTTTCCCAGTAAGATGGTATTCCTAGAATTACATGCAAGAGGACTGACGTTTTTCCTTTTCTTTGAAGATAGCCTAGACAAACCTTTCTACTGAGTTATAAGCTAGAAAGATACAACAGCTTTGACCCAGCCAAAAACCCAAAGTAAGGCTCTCTCACACCCCCCACAGAGGGAAACTTGTAGATGGCTGGCAGAAAGTGCTGGGGCCAGGGGAAGGGGCAAATGTGACCCTTCTCTTTGACTGACATGACAGAAGCAACATCTGCACAGTTTGAATCCTGCCTCCACCCATTTTCCTAATGAATATCTGGCTCCATTGCACCCCTCTTTGGTCCTTGTATGTTGGCCTAGACTTAGGGACAATTTAGGCCATCTGAATATGGCTCTTATTAACCAGATCAGTTACCTAACTGAGTCTTGCTCAGGTCCTCATAACCCAGATCCAGAAGCAATTGCTTTGATTGTCCTAAAATCAAGTCTCTTCACCCCACAGGAATGTGTTCATCTTTCCATTCTAAAACTTTAATTTACTTTTAGATGAATCACAGACACAGTAAAACCTCCTGGTTTTATGAAAAGGCTGTGATACACCCTTCACAGATGGAATATGTTTGAGCATGAAGCAACTCTGCATTTTATGAGCAATATTATCCAAATTTACAAGAAAACCTTACTTCCATTATAGTATCAGCCTCAAATCCGTGTCTAATTGCCTGCTTAGACACCTGTGAAATCCTAAAAGTAAGCAGCTGGTCTGATCAAGACAGATAAAAAGTACTGTTTACTGTGGATGGGAAACCTCAATGCATCTGCTGCACCCAATCTTGTTGTAAAAGACAACTAAACGGTAGTCCAGTGTAAGATTTGAGGATGTCCTCTATTTATACACATTCCATAAACAATTCTGCAGATCGTAAAAAACCATTTTGTTATTAATGAAGAAAACATGGAGACTCTCAGTACACTGACTGCTAGTTTCCACTGGTTTCTATTCTTTACAGTGACTTTTAATTGCAAGTTGTATTTCCTTTGCAAAGATGGAAATCAGGCCCTCATATATCTTTTATCCCCATGGAAGAAGTGATATCCTGCAAGTCCAAGAGAAGAATAATTGAAAAGGAACAGATTCAGGCACTAGTGTAGCTGAGTGCATGGCTCAAGAAATCCTAAAAAAATGTACTATGTTTTAAATGCCTGTAATAATTTTTTATAGAATTTTGATTTAGCTTTATGTAACTACTGGAGGGTAACTTTCCCTTACAGCACTTTAATCTGTTTCTAACTTCACTGGTACTACTTCTGGGGGTAGAGACAGAACTTGTGTCCCTGCAGAAGAGACAAAAAAAAAAAAAAAAAAACCCACAAAAGGGTATCATGGTATAATTCATTCCATCGAAAAGGGCTAAAAGTATTAATGGATATAGAAAGACAGAATCATCACATAAATAGTTCTGGTCTATTTTTGGAAAGAAGTTCATTGATAGTTTACATCACATGAGTATGAAGAGGAACTCAGATTATGGGAAGTTACAAAACAGCATCTAAGATGAATGTTTTAAAAAATCTGCAGACTATGGTAGTCTGTCCTGAGGAGCCCTCAAAGAGTTGACTGGGGAGGTCCTCTCTTTCTTTTGTTAGTTTTAAATAATATTTTTAATGGGGAAGTTTTACAAAGATATGACTGTCTTAGAATAAGCAGGATGGCACAATGAACTAGATATAAGTCTGGCATGAATCCTGAAGGACTATTAGAAATAGAATAAATAGTAACATTAAATAATTAGAATGCAAATTTGGTGATTATATATATATATATATATATATATATATATATAAGATTTAAAAAAACCCAAACAAACTCAACAAACCGAACCACAAAATCCCCACAAAACCAAAACAACAGCTAACACTTTTTTCCTCATCAGAAGAAATTGAGAAGGCAGCTACCATCAGTGTATCTTACATTATTATACTACAGATATTCTCAGTAAATATGTTACTTGGGCCATTTTGGCTTTCAAGATAAAACTGTTCATCTAATCTATAAAAAAAAAGACAGAACAAGCCTTGAAGTTTCTAGACCCAGTTATCAAACTGTTTATCCATTGTGTTTCTTATCAGGGAGATCCATTACTTTATTCCAAAGATTATCTAATTTCATCCTAAATTCTTAGCTTTAATATGTTGCATACTTGACAGTAAATAAATCCATCCCCAAAAGCCTTTTTAGTGCCTCTGCAGAAAAGTTCCCAATTATGCAATATCCCACAAAAGTGACCTTTGCTGAGTATTACTCAGAATGGGCAGAAACAGCCGCAGGATTTCAAAGAGTCCTACATAACATTGTTGTAAGGTTGGCACTTGCCAATGTCACAGACCTCTGAGGAACTTCTTGGCAGCATCAGGGACACAGGGACACAGTACCTATTTCTGCACTTGCAAAGGACTGAGGTGTCAGACATTCTGTTTCTGGGATATTAATAACTGGTCTTACATTAGGTTTTTCTGATTATTTTCACAACTCTGCTGGAGTTCTGCATGTTGAATTGCTTGTCGATCAGACCTTGCTTTTCAGAAGAGGAGTGTAATCGTGTCCCAGTGACCTATTTCTAAATATGCAAAACAAGTTTCCCGCAGCATCAGTGAACTCCAGATAGCTGACAGGGTAGTAAAATGTTTACTGGCTTTCATTAAGAATGTTCTGTAACACTCACATGGAGTGCCAAGTGCAAATGAATGTGCCAACATCTCAATCAGACTGATAGATGCCTATCTATCACTACCCACCATGTTTCCACCACATATCAAATATTCACACTTTGCCCTTATGTTCTCTACCTTTTGTCACTGACCTACATTTATTTGTAAATATTGCTAATCTCCCGTTAGTTTGCAGCTTCTAGAAGGAAGGGGCTGTCACTGATCTGCCTGCTGGAGAAGTGCTCCCAAATACACTGTCCTGCATCTTGTGAGGTGATGGTCAGACTGTGGCTGTTCCAGCAAGGCCTGACAACTGGAAAGCTTCTGGAGGCTACAGACAGCTGTTACAGTTCACAATAGCCCGAAGACTGCTTTAAGTTCTATTTTAGGAGTACAAAGCCTAGGCTTGGTGCTGAATTTAAAATCTTCTGTTCAGTGTCTCCAGTTGTTTAGTTAAGTCTAACCAATTTAAAACAAGATAAATCATTAAATGAGGTTTCATTCGGGAGAGATCCAAGCATGTTCTTTCAAGAACAGGACTTGGAGTTATTGTGCTGTTTCCCACCAAGTAAAAATTTGGTTGGTCCAACAGCTTTTAGGCAGTGCTTGCTTCATCCCTGACCTACCTTTATGGGAATCCATTGACTTACTCAATATTCAAGTTGATGCATGACAGGAAAGTATCAGAGCTTTCTACAAAAGAACTGGAAAAAAGAAAACTGGAAGGGACATGGCTAAAATAATTAATGACTAATTAGATATATGAAAACATAAAACAGGTTCAATACTAAACTATATAGGCAGAGCCTGGAACTGGCATTGATACAGATACTAGAGTATTTTTAGAAATAGCTAATCAATGCACAGTGTAGACTCAATATGGCAATGCCTCTGTGTGTTACGCTGGTCTTTGTAAATTGAAGATGACACTTTTGTCATGACTAACAATGATTTTCAATGTGGCATTTTTGATTTTTGACAATAAAAGTAGCAGCATAGAAAATGATATATTATGCTCAGAGGGGAGCAAAACCAGTAATTCAGTCTCTGCATGCTTCCAGGGTAGTACCAAGGTTTATGGATTTTCTATTCACAGATAAGGATTATTTTAATATAAAGTGAGCGTTGTGTGTCGAAAGTTTGATCCGTTTTCTCAGGAGATTTCCCAACGTAAGATTTTTGTCCTCTTCTAAGGTACAGATCTATGAACTGCTGCCTACCTGATACACACATTTGCATGTTGAAGTTTCTCAGGCATTGCTTTTTGTTGATGCCTCTTCTACCTTCAGAACAGGACCTTTACCTTGTCAAAAGCCATCCTGAAGGTCAAAATCCTCAATGCAAATCTGTTTATTTCTAACAGACGAAATATTCTCTGAGCCTCAACTACCAACCCATAATGTGCACTGTTTTCTCCATGTTGAATCTCCCAGCCAACACACCTTTAGTTTCACTCAATCTGTTTCTTATGCAGTACCATGACTCAATGGAAATGTCTGATGGCAGAAAAGCTCAGTTTTATAATGCTTAATGTCCCTTCCTTTGTTCTCCAGTTGCGTTCAAAATTTACAAGTGCTACCCACCAACCTCACAATATTTGTTTTCTGCTGTTTTCTTTACAGAAACAGATGTGAGGAAGCAGTATGGAGCTCAAGAGAGGAAAGACCTTCATAAAATCCAATGTGCATCATGAGAAAGTGCCACCAGTGCATGCAGCTCCTACCAACAAAGATGAGATGGGCAAAGACAAAAAGGCGGCTCTGGAGGGAAATCAAAGTGTGGCCGAAGTCCAGCTGGCATGTTTGGCCACACACAAGAACTACAGATTTTCTACCAGAGCAGCAAGGAATGGAGCTGGTGGTCACAACCTGGAAAAATCATCTGGCTCCTCCTACAAGCTTATAAGGAAGAGTAAAACCCATGACTGCGTTGCTGAGGCGGACAAAACAGAGAACTCCAGCCCCAGCAGCAGGGCTTGTGAGGAGGGCTTTGTTGGAAAGGGCAAGGGCCGACTTGTCAATAGCATCAGCTTTTCAGGGATGTCCAGCTCCAGCAGTAAGAAGGAGTGTGTGGTCAGCCCCAGCCAGTCTGCATGCAGCAGTCAGATGATCGATTACAGGAACTTTGTGCCACAGATGCCGTTTGTACCAGCTGTTGCAAAAACTATTCCCAGGAAGAGAATTTCCCTCAAGAGATCTAAGAAAGGGCTCAGAGATATATTTCATATAAGAAAAAATAAACCAGACAGACTCTCATTTCTGGTGGAGAAGGACAAGAACCTATCCTCTCCAGGCTGCAAGAGTGAGTTATCTGGATGTCTAGCAAAGTATCTTTTCAAAACTGGAGAAACTTGTGCAGCTGATTGCTTGTCACAGGACTGCTCAGACAGTGAACTGCAGTCTGACTCCTCCTACGACTATTGCAATGCCTTGTGTGAAGATGTTGCCTCCCTGAAGAGCTTTGACTCCCTCACTGGCTGTGGGGAAATCTTTGCTGATGAGAGCTCTGCTCACCTGGAGCTGGAGAACAGCAAAGACCTTTTGCTGAGGCGAAGCAAGCACAAAGACAGCCCTGGCATGGGCTCCTTCCAAGGTGGGGTGGAGCAGCTGGCCTCTCCTGGCCAGAATGAGACAGTGGAATTTGCAAAGTTTTGGGACAACATCAACAAATCAGTAAGGCTGCATCAGAGTGCTCTCTTTGAAAAGAAGTTACTGAAGATACCTGGTTCTGACACAGAAAAGGATAGAAGTCAGGCTGCTGTACTGGTCACAGACCCCCAGGTGTCACCTGATAAAGAAGGTGACGATTCCAAAGCCAGCTCCACAGAAACAGAAACACCAAAAAGTGAAAACCAGGAAACCACATCCACGAGTGATGAAGGCTACTATGATTCATTCTCTCCTGGACAAGATGGTGAACTGAAGGGAGCTCAGACCCCTGGTGTCCCAGGTAGATTTCCAAGAGACAGCTACAGTGGAGATGCCCTTTATGAGCTCTTCTATGACCCAAATGAAGTAAAAGTAAACCCTATCCTTGATGATGACTTGTGTGCCTCTGAAAGTGTTTCAGAGCAAGCCATTGAAATCCCTTTGTCCATTTACAGCTTTCATGTTGGAGCTGAGGAGAACATGGCTTCTCAACCAACTCTAGACATCATTAGCCAGGGTTTTTTTCACAGCACATGGAAAGGCAAAGAATGTTTGCTAAAGCTCTGCGATACTGAGCTTTCACTGACCATGGGGATAATAAACTGGCTACGAAAACACTCGGGACTCATCTCCTCCCCTGACTCTCTTCAGAGTCCTCAATCACAGCCAGAAAAATCTAATGATTCATTGATCCTGCCCAGTCACAGTCCAGAGCAGAAAGGCAGCACAGAAGCTCAGCAGGAGACACCAGGCAAGGGTGAATCTAATACATTTAATGTATGTGTGCCTTTGGAGGAAAGCAAACATGCAACCCAGGCCTCTTCAGTAAACATTGCTGGAAGAGACCACAGCCTGGACACATCTGATCTGGATTTCCAAGGAAGAGAAGGGAGTCACCACACGGACTTATCTACAGTGCCTGGGACTGTGGAAACCACCAGATCATCAAGTTATGCACCGCAATTGCAGGCTAACAGAGACAATCTGCAGACATCTTCAACTGAGAATGAGAAGATAGCAATTTCCCTGGGATGTGAGACAACCCGAGATAAAAACCCACTGCCAGAAACGCTGAACAGAGACAGTGGCTCCCAGAGCTCTGAAAATCCTTCGTTAGATGATAATCAGGAAGTAGAATCATGTTACTCCTACAAGACTGCTGCAACCTCACTCCAAGATCCCCTTGAGAGGGAAGACAGAAATAAACCAATGTATCACTCTCTCTCTATTTCCTGTGACAAACCACCGCAGCAGCCTCTAACCCTCAATCACTTCCAGAGCTACATGAGCCCCACACCAACAGAGAGCAGCACTAACATAGTGCAGCTCTTAGAGCACTGTGTAACACAGGTGGCATCATTAAAAATCAGCTATGAAAACAAGCACCTGGAAGACAAATACATTGGGAATGAAATGAACAGTATCATTCATAAGATGTCTCAGTACAAAAACAAGTTATTGCTGCACAATGAATGCAGCTGCATTGCTCAAATTCCAGAATATCCCAGCATTTCTAGCACAAACCAATACAACTATGAGACAAGTTTCCAATCTAGCAATCTGTATCATTTGAAGCAAAATGGGGAGCAAATTTGCTCTGAAGATCAGAAAAGTAGAGCAAAAATCCTAGATGGGGTTACTCAAAGCAAGATCAATTTTGAATATGCCCAGCTGAATAATCAAGCACTCTCCTATTTAAGGGACTTTGGTCCTGAGACATCTCCTAGTAGACCAACATTTTTACCTCTTTTTAACTCTGTCTGCCCAGACATAGCTGGTACCCTCTCACAGGGCTCACACAGCACGGCTGTCTGTCTGTCTGACCCGCTGCAGCCTGAGGAGGGCAAGCAGTGCAGCCCAGGGCCCTGGAACTGTGTGGAGAGCCCCTGCCATGGCCTTGCTGCAGCGACTGCTCTGTCCCCTCTCCTAGAGGCAGTGGCCCGGGATACAGCTGTGGCAGCCAGGAACCATCAGTGACACACCTGCATGGAGAAGGTGAGTGCTTAGGAGAAGGGTGAAATTAAATGTGAAACAATTCAATCTGTTCCATTTTCACAGAGGGAGATTTAACAGAAGTAGAGGCGGAGGGATTCAGGGTCTGTCATTTATGCAGGGGGTCGCATGAGAAAGCCAGGGATCTGGAGTGTGAAATCACAGTGCAGATGTGCCCTGTCCTGCAGGTGCACACATATGGGGTGCTCTCAAGCACAAGGGAAAGGCCACAGTGCTGTGCTGGTCCTCCTAAGTGCACCAAAAGTGTGGTCCTCTTTCTTCCAAACATGAAGCGTTTCTTCAGAAGGTGGAGGTTGTCTCCAGCCAAACTGTGCCGTGGCACAGCAAGAGCTGAAACCAAGACATTCTCCACATGCAGGGCTTGGCAGGCATTTCAAGAGAGGAATTACAGGGTCTGTGCATTTGAAAATCCTTCAGCCACACTCACATAGCCTAAGGAGAGTCAGAATCTGCCCTGTAAGAGGGGTAAGAAACACCTTTGCTGCAAATCAGAAGCAGCTGATGGAGCACAGCGATTGTGCCGGTTCAGGTTTGCCTGTCACACGAGGCTTTAGGCCAGAGCAGCACTATCTGTACAGAGTTCTGACTCTGTGCCAGCTGAGAAATCCTCTGGCTTCCAGCTGCTGAGAGAAATTTGTTGTAAAAGTATGAAACTTGGGTAAATTCTCTGTCATGTGCCCTGCCAAATCTGACAGATTGGCTGGACTCTGCCCAGCCTTGGCCTCTGAGAAGGCCCCTTTGGAGGTGGTGGAAGACAAAGAGGCCAGGTGGAAGACAAGGGCCAGGACAGAGAATTAAGGAACAGCTCACTATTGAACAGAAGGATACAGGGAACACAACATTCCTTTTGCTCTTGCCGTTCACAGCAGTGCGACTGCTTTTCTGGTCATCCCAAGCAGCACAAACAAAAAAGGACAGTGTTTCTCTCTGCATGAGGCAAGAACACCCTTCCATTTTCAAGTCTGGGTAGATTCAGCCACCCTCATTTCTATTTATGTCATTATGAAAATGACCTTGCCCACTAACAAGTCTTCCATTGCAGAGAGGGATATTTTTCAGGGGTCTGCATGGAGCTAAGGGCCAGAGACTGCCAGTCTTCCATATCCTTAACAAACACATTGTTAAGTTATAATATGTTCATCAGTAAATTAGGTCTTTCTCAACTGAAAGAAGTGATCTTGGTTTTTTTCCCATTTTTGTTGTAAACAATACTGCATTTGTGGTGGTTCTGCTGATTAGCAACTCACCTTCTTGTGTCACTAGAATTTTTAGCAGAACTTGCCATCCAAGGACACACCATAGTCCTTAGAACTACTCATCTCTTAGATATTTCTGAAATTATAAACTGAGTACAGATGAGGCAAGGTTTGTGCTTACAGCTAATATATATATGGAACCAGGACTAGGCACAGCTGCTTGGGGTTAGGAGAACAGATCAGTGTATGCATTGGCCTGATATTTTTATTTTGCTGTGAATATTAATCCACAGGGTACTGCTAGGAATATCGCTGCCTTTGCAGGCTAGAAATGGAAAAGAATTCTAATTTTGAGGAGTGGAATGATAGAGAAGGGAGCTGTGTGACTGTCAGGAGTGGTAACAGACTGTATCTTTACACTGCACAAGACATAACACAAGTAGACAATACTGGACCTGGGGCACATTCTTTGCATTGTATCAAGTGGCAGCTGCTGTGTGCCACCATGTACCAGCACTGATAATACCTGCCATGGCAGGAATGTGATCAGGTCACGCTTCCACCTGAGTCCCAGAGAAGACAATTCAAGCTTTTTATCCAAGAGGGAACTGCTGATTTTTGATAAAGGTTTCTCAAACAGCAAAATAAATGAAATTTTAGAATATGGATGGGATTTACATATTCATAAAGTGACTTTGAGGACTGGGCTCATTTTAAGGAATCATTTAACGGCAAGGTTGCCATTTGTTACGATTTTTTACAGAAAAAGAATTTAGACAATAGTTAAAATGTCATTTAAAAGAATTGGCTGTGGGGACAGATACAAACACTGGTGTGTGACTGAGTTTTCCTACCCGATATTTTCTTGCCTGCCCACATTAAAAGATGGCCTACAGGTTTGCCGGAAATTTTAAATCTTTGTGAAGATAACTCAGGAGCTTTGCCTCAGTCATGGGGGTGGTAGAGCAGGAGAGGCAGTGTACAAACACAGTGTCACCTCCGAATCCATGGAGACAGACAGCCCTGAGAAACACTCCTACGCTGGGCATGACTCTGCAAACTGCGAGATCTTAGACAACAAAGAGAGCTCTAAAATGCCACATCTAGGAGCTGTGAGACAAGTGACAGATCCAGAGGTGGATCCTGCTTTGTCCCTCAGAACAAATGCAGCCCCTGATGCTGCCATGGACTCCCAGGTCTGACCTGAAGGAGGTGGGAAGAAAGTCACCTTTCTTGCCATTTGTCACAGGGCAAAGGAAAAACCCTTATCAAAAGTGATTAAAATCTCCAGGTCTTGTCAGCCCATCTCAACATATCCCAGGACCCACAGTGACAAACAAGCCCAATCTCTCTGCTCCAAAAGTTGTGCAGGGTTCCCCTGGGTCATGCCTGGTCTCTTGGGCTTTGCTACCCTGACAAGCATAGACACAGGACTGTGATGAAGAGTGGTACAAGAAATGTCAGTCACAGCTCCTCTTCCATTTCTCCCTTCCCTGGCCTTTTAGAGAGAAATCCACAAATGCCTTCTATCTGAGCTCACCAGGAACCCCAGGCTCCCTCACATGGGAATATTGAAGGCTTATGTAGAAAGTGATAATTACAGATAAAAAATGCAATGAAAAGTATAATTTTCATTCTTCAGTATCTAAAGGTTAGGACTTAAAAGTGAACACAGTCCAACCACTGAATACAGAGAAGATTCCTAGATCTGTACATTCATGGATCATAGAAAACAAGCTGCAGAAATTTGTGATTTTCAACCACATGTTTTTCATGAGGAAACTTCATTTTCAGAAAGGAAGCACAGTCCTCAAGCAATGCATTGGGAGGTCTTTTCCTGACTCTTAAAACCCCTGGAACTGACCAAACAGACAACACTGGATGTCATAGCAATTGGACACATGTAGAACAAAACACTCTCTGCAAACGGCAGCATTTCAGACCACTTAGCCATTTCTACCAGTTAATGGGGTTTGAGCTGCATCTTCCATTAACTGGTAGATGTGGCAGAGCAACAAAACCTCTTGTGCCCCCAACAATATGTGCTCACTTCATTCAAATGCTGAACAGCCACATTATGCACCAGTTGAAGATTTTGGATGTGTTTCAGTGATAGCCCTGAAAGGAGTGCATTGCAATAAGCTTGCCCTCAGGTCAGAAAAAAATACATAACTGTCAATCAAACATGGATTGCTATAATGGATAGAGCAGATGTAGATAAAAGAAGACAGTATTGCATATTTGGTTGCTGTTATCAAGGAGCTGAGATTCAGAAGCAGATAAAATGCAGCCTAGGCACTGCAAAGTGACAGAGGAATGTGTATCTGATCCTCATCAACTGAAGGGCTACTCACAGTCTAGGCAATTCCTGTAATGCTTTTTATTCCCTCCTGGTTCAGCTTCACTCCCTCTCTCTTAAATAAGGTTGTATTTCTCCCAGGCAGATAATTTCTCTATCTGATAGGCATAGAGAAGGCAGACTGCAATATTTGGATTTGATAAAAAGGAAAAGCAGAATGAAGTCTCATCTGCATATAGGCAGTTTTCTGCTCAAGTAGGGTATTATTTCTCAAAATGGTCAGAGAGATACCTTAACAGGTGAAAAAATAAAGACAGAACCTCTATGCACACAGCAGGAAAAGTGTGTGATAGCTTTTGAAGTCTGGTGTAAGAAATCCTCCTATTTCCATGCTCCTTCCATGGCATGGTAAAGGGATGGTCTCTCAAGCTGCACATGACGAAATGTAACAAGAATACAGCACAGAGACAGCCAGCACATTTTCTGCACTGGAAATGCCTCTGGCTCTGAAATACACACCTGTATAAAATCAGTTACCCAGACCATGTTGCAGTGGCTATAGAAATCTCATCTGACAGCCCACCAACCATGCACACATGCACACTCCTGATCAGACAAATGCATCACAAGGTACAAATGTTGTGTTTGTCACACGTGGTACCACGGAAGCAAAGAGCAGGGAGACAGAGGTGACAGGTCACTGCCTCTGCTGATACATTTGAATTTTAGTCACCATGTGCCCAGATACTTGGGCTAAATGCTGAATTAAATTATTTTCTCCTTCATTAAATGCTGTTGCTTCTGGACTTGGCTCAGTTTCACTGCATTGTCTTCATGGTACTTTGTCATCAGTGCTCATTCCCAAAATCAGAATTCTGTCAGGGTGAAGAAATGTTCTTGCCAGTGTACTTGCTAGAGGAGGGCTTTTCCACACAGTATCAGCACAGATAATCTCTTAAATGCCAGATGCACTATAATGTGTTTCATTTAAAACTGAAGAAATTGATTTGCTGCTTTACCCGCTATTGCAGCAGGATGGTTTCCATGGATACAGCCTTATAGGGACTCTATTTTCCCCCTGTTGACAACAGTACAGAAAGCTAAATTCTCATGTTCACTGCACCAGCATGAATTTGAAGCTAGGGCAATGATTCCCAGATTTAACCCTGAGAGCAGAAGTTGGCTCCCAGTCTCCTTCAACCTTAAACTTGAGATTTCTGAGGGGATAGCAATGGAGGGAAAAAAGAAAAAGAACAGCAGCATGGTCTGAGGGACAGGACATATGAAAGATATAGTGCCTCTGTATGAGAAATGGGGAGAAGTCAAGGCAGAATGCAAACACACTAACTGCTTATTCAGTGGCTTAGTGCCTTGCCAGGCATTTAAGTGCAAAAATACAAGTCAGATTTGGGCTACAAAAGTTTGGCTATAGAATTATGGAATTGGGCCCTTTTTGTTTAAATGAATCAGTAGTTACCATTCTGAAGAAAACCTGCTTCACTTCAGGTCAGGAAGGCATAAGAATGGGAAGCAGGGGAAAGTGAGAACCTTGTATCCAGAGCAGGCTGCTTCTTTCATACAGGAGAGCAGACTCTGGCCCCCTCTCTGGAATACAGTCATGGAGAAAATGCAAAGGAGATCCTCACCTTGAGAATGGGCTGTAAGAGTCGGATGGCATTTATAGTCACAAGCCAGCAAGTAAAAAAGGAAAAAGATGAAGAGCCTGGTAACCTCAGCTTTTGGATCTCAAGTATAAAATATTTTGTTCCATTTCTTCCATCAGAAAATGCAGAGGGGCAGAAACAGAGGCCTCCAGAAAACTCTGCATTCTTCCTCTGCCCATGGGCTGCAGTATGTGTTTGGAAAAGGAGTGTCAAAAACGGGCAAATGGAGAATTTGGAAACCTGAAATAATCAATCTCCTATCTTCTGGCAACCAGCACTGTCTGAGCTAGACCTTGGCTCCTTCTGGGTGTCTGGGTTTGATGCTCCCTTTTCCAAATGCCCTTAAGCATAGGAACTTCAAAGCCTTCTAATTTCTGTTATAAACCTTTCATAGTTTAATGTCTTTAAGGCACCTCTTACAATCTTGTGTCTTTTGTGCCATACTTATCAGTTTTGATTTGCAAAACATAAAAAATATTCCTTTTGAATTTTCTAAAACAGGCATTGTCCCTTTTGTGGTCTAGCAACACTGGGGAGATTACAGACTTTTTGTGATTCAAGGCAGAGGCCATGCCTCAGTACTTAAGTCTGGGGTCTCTGTAAATGAAGACAGAGTTCAGAGAGAAGGAAAGCACAGAATTCCCCAGCATCAATAGATTTTCTGTATTTTTTCTAAAAAAAAAACCCCAAAACCCCACCAAACAAACAAACCCAACCCAAAAACAACAAGAAGAAAACCCAAAACCCCAAACCCAAACAGATAGTTTTAAATCTGGCTAAATTAAGAGCAAAAAATTGGACCATCCAGTGAAAGGCATAAAAGACCATTGTCATGAGCATTGGAGCACTGGGAGCCTGCACGGTTTTAATGAAATGCCCAAAATGAACACAATTCCCCATCAGGTCTTATGGAAGACTGCCCTGTTTTAAGCAAACTCTCCTGCTGGTCAGTTCTTCCAGGAAGACTGGACTGTATACATCTGGTGTGACAAGTTTCTTTCTGACTGGACTGTATATATCTGGTGTGACTGCATACATCTGGTGTGGCAAGTTTCTTCTGTCACTCAAATCATGGGGACTGCATCTCTTTTACATTTGAAGGTGAGAAAGATATTCACAGTTCCTGGACAGAAATAGAGCTCAGGAGAGAGGGACACAAAGAAGTGCTGTATGTTGTGGTTTTCCTGTGGAGTAAGGCAATGTTCTGAGCTTCCCTCTACATGTATGTGGCAGGCCTGCTCAGGGAAAGCTTAAAAGATCTTGTGGCACTTAAAAATAGTGTGATCCAGGGATGACAACTGCACAAATGATACCAAGATACTAGAGCCAGCAATTTCTCTCTTCCCACAATCAGCTATCCTCCACCTTGGGGTGATTATATTATCCAAGGGGAAACTGTTGGTCAGCAGATGAAGATACAGGAAAGATTACTGGTGAACCATAAAAAGGAAGGTCCTCTTTGTCTTATGGAGAACAAAGAAGGGGTTTTTCTCCATCTTCTCTTCACTAGTCTTCTCCAACTCCAATACTTTCCATGACAACTTTCCATTTACCTTGCTCCAGACAGGCTCAACTCTTCCCTATCACATGATTTAAATTCCTTCTGCCCCCTCTTGGAGACTGAACCTACTTCAAAACTCTTTTTCCTTTCCCATGTGCCTGTGAAGCTGAGACTTCCAGGCAGCTCATTACCCTTACCAGACAATTCTCCCTACCCTCAAGAGCCTGGAAACCCCTCTTCAGGCAAATCCTGCAAATGCCAGCCAAGATCAACTCCCCAGAACTTGGGCTCTGTGCTTTGCTCACACTGCACAGGTGCAGACAGTCACTGAAGGACATGGAAGGATCACAACCTATGGCCAGGCAAGATTAAGGAATTTTGACACCCCTCAACCCCTTTGTTATGTTTCTCCATGTCAGTGCCAACACAGGGGAAAAAAATCAAGTCAAGGTGGCTTTGGGTCTGTGATACACAGCCAGGGAGCTGCAGAGAAATCAATGGCAAGAGAAATTTTATCTGATGTCAGTCGGATGGAGAGGGACCCTGATTTGCAGCAGGAGACACAAGAGTGCATCAGAAATTTTCACAGCTCCAGCTTTTCAAAGAGATTGTGCCCTCTGCTTTCAGCTGCGCTTTTAGGAAAAATCTGATTGGGTGTTAGCCTTAATTAACCCTAGTGCAGTTGCATTTCTGAAGTAAGGGAAGGTTGTATTTTACTCAAGCATCAAATGGGGCTTCTCAGCAGCAAAAAAAAAAAACCACTGAGGAAAAGGAGCAGCTCTTCCATCTGTGTACTTTAAATAGAGGATGCTGCAATTTATGGCTCTTGGAGAAATAAAAGCTCAATTTCACTTCCTTAGCCATTCTGTTTTCCCTTGAACATACAGACAAGTAGGGTTTCACTCTGAAAAAAGCACTAAATAGACTGTTGCTATAGCAACCAACTCCCTGAAACCCATTTTTAATTAAGATAGTGGTCTAACCACCCAAATAATACATCCTGCAAAACCCCCCAGTTTGTTGCTTCCCAAATAACAACTGTGTGTTTTTACAGTGAGTCCATCAGATTAGGGCAAGGTTGGTTAGGTGGGATTGCAAGAGTGATTATTTCTTTGGAAGTGGTTTGCTACTGAGATAGCAAAAGGATGCCATGAAACAGCAGGGTTGCAATGCGAGGTGCTTTTTTTGGCTAGATTTCTTAAAGTTTCAATCAGTAATAAGACAGTACTTGAATCATCTCAGATCTCAAAAACACTCTCAACTATAATCTGTACAATTTTGAATAATACTTACAAATTTAAAAATGCCCTCAGCTTTTTTTTCCCCAAAATTCAAAAGCTGTTTTATATTAAAATCATGGACTATAACTAATTAATAATTTTTCTGCTAGAAAAAGGAATGTCAGTTTTCCCATTAGTGTTTATTAGAAGTGATGAGAGTTAAACTGTATGATTGAATGCAATCCTTGAAACATAAATTAAGAATGGATGAGGTTATTTTAAAAATGACATTTGTTGCTGAGGGTCATATAATGTGAATGATAGAAACGTGAAAGTTTTATGAGATTTTATAGATATAAATATATGAACAGACACTTAAAAGGAAGACTTCTCTCTATTGCGCTCTTGACCTCTAAACTTCACATTTTATATTGTTAAAGATAAATAAACTGTACCTACCAGTCTCTCTAGAAACTGTAATGCCCTCGACCCACAGTGGTTCAATAAAATAGCGCTCCACCCATGCAAACATAAAATGCTGGGGCAGCTTACTGTTTCTAAAGAAAGACTAGTGACTCTTGCAGCATGTTGCAAAAGTTACTCAATTAAAGGGCCATTAAGGTCTTAAATATTAAAAAATAATCCAAATACAAAGCAAGCTTTGAAAAGAAGTCCAGAGCCCAGGCAACTTTCATTTAACTGAAATTAAATAAAATTAAGTCTAAATATTGAATGTTGATATTTTGCTCCCATTTTCCTACTTTTTGTTTTCTTGAAAAAATGTCTTTCTTTCTGTTTCCTTAATTATTTAATCAGCCATGGTTTAAAATTTTATAGACCAGTACTAACCTCAGAACCATGAACTGGCAAACCGCTGCCCTGCAGTGTACTTTCAAAAATTCTGGATTTCATGGTCAGAAAAGAAAGGTTCCACTTTTCTAATCCCTTTCCAATAAAAGATTCTTCTTTCTAGCTTGGTTCTACCCCTTATTAGTCACCACTGTCTGCCACAACACTGTTTCCATCCTGCTGCTCCTCTCTATGCCATAACTTTTTTAGGGAAGCTGTATTATTGTAAGGCTGAACCCTGTGTCTCATTTTTAGACTAACAACCAGTAAACACAATTAGCAATTTTTATTGATTGAAACTGATACGATACTGCTCTTAATACCTGTGGGATTTTGTCAGAAATCAATTTCACTTATTGCCATCACGTACATGCTCATGTGAGCCACACTGTGTTCTATTTCCCAGATCAGCAGGGTGGCATTCTTCCCTGCACTGAAATGTGACCTGTGTCAGGAGGTGTGCTGTCTCCCTTGATTTGATAAGGAGAAAATGAAAAAATCTGTAATTGCATTAACTATTATTGGATACTATTATTGCCTTAATCCTGAGTAGCAAAGTGACCTCAGATGTGTTTTGAATTCTCTACAGACAGACAATTGAACTTCCAAGTTGCCCACACAGGCAAAACACCAAACAACTCCCCAAAAAAACCACCAAACAACCAAACCTCACAATCCTAAAAACAACCTACATCCCAGTTTCTCCATTTCTTTATCTAATACTATACCTTACAGTCTATCAAAAGGAATGGAAAGTGAGGCAACTTACATGAATGTACATAAATCATCTGGCTGCACATAGACTATAATTACAATTTTTCATCTAGGAAACACAAAAATCTTTATGCTAAAAGTCAACAGTGAATAATAAATCATTACATTTACCCATTTGATACACTTCAAGCCTTGGAGATAAATTCTTATAAGGTACAACCAGTCTCCTGTAGAATTGCACTGTAAAAGTAGCTACTTTTGAAAAGTAGTTACTTTTCTAAAAGTATCTAATGCCCCCCAGATACTTGGGGGGGCTTGGGGATTAAGGGCAGGAGAGAACCAGAGCAGCACAGCTGAGTTTTCTTCACCTGCGCTGAGCACCAGGCAAGCCAGCAGTGAGCAATCACCAAAGGGAGGACACAGTCCCGGCAAGCCAGCACCCCTTGGCTTGGGCAGGATGCACACTGTACACCAGCTGGACCTTTTGGCAAACCAGGAGGCCATGGGCTGAATTTGGAAATGGAGGTGGTGGCCAGACCTGTGCTGAGCTGCAGTTACTGTAGCTGAGCTGACTAAGGCAGGAAGTAAGGAAGGTTACAACCTATGTAACCTTAAAAAAGGCAATGAAGATTTTTATGAAGCACTGGTAGCTGGGAGAACTACCAGTGAAACATTGGCAACAATCTAAGCAGCAAATTTGGCTACAGGCACTTCTTTGGTTAGACTTCTCAAGATCACATACCTCTTTCCTGCATATACCCAGGACACACACACGGTGTATAAGACAGCTGGTCCTCCTCAGCCAACAAAACATCTGGTTTTGGGTTCCATAGATTTCTTCAAGTGCTCTCCATGATTTGGTCTTTTCAGTGGGCTGGGAACAACTGGATAGTGAGAAAAACAAAGAAAATAGGGGGTTTTGTGAGAGCACTGCAGTAGGACCAAACATGTTTTGCATGGAAAAACTTCCATTTGCCTGGCCTGCCAGAGCAGCTGAGGACCACAAGCCAGAGTTCTGGGAGAGCAGAAGCCCAGACACAGCACATTCCCATGGATTTGCATTGTGAGGCACCTTGGCTAGCCCTGCGTGTGCAGTCTGCTTAATCCTCACTCCACGGATCATGGAGCATGAACTGTCACTGGCCATCTACCGGTCCCCTCTGAATCCATGCAGGGATTTGCTGGGAAGCATTGTTCCCTGCAGAGCACAGGCCCTGCACTGTGCTTTCACATTCCCTGTTCACAATCTGCTTCAGTGCCCAGCCATGCCATTGCTGTCCATGCTGGGCTGCCTGTGGGATGGACTGGGCATGGGCTCTGGCCCAGCGATCCCAGTGCTCCAAGCAGCCCAATTGTTTTGTCACTGGGGCCGGTTCTATTAATAACTGCAGTGCTAGTCACTGCCATTTCTGATGGGATGCTCCATGCTTAAAAGAGGGAGCGCTGCACATAGGTTCCAATTAGCTGGGAAATATTTTCTGGTTCTTTGCCTAGAAGGACAGAGACAACAGTAGTATTGTTTGCAATGAACTGCCACCTCCTAATGTTGAGTTACAAGAATTAGTGGGTTACTAAACTACCACTGACCTTATTTTATTTTTTTCTTAATTACTCATGAAAGCTTTGAAAAATTCTATTAAAAAGATGTTTAAAATTAACAGAAATTGGGAGAGAATGTATTTAGAATAGATGAGTTTATTTGCACCTTTATGGGACCAAACTATTGTTAAGTAAAAAAAGGGACAGGAATCCTAAATATGTTTTAGACTGACTTCCTCACTGCTCTGTAACAAACCTGTTCAGAACAAACAGTCTTTTTAAAAATATCTGCCTTTAGGCAATTGTAGACCCTGAGCATCCTCCATCAAGGTATGATGCCAAATTTTCTTCCTTCTATTCATCAGACTCAACCTCTTCACAATATTGTGCTATGCCCTGCTTCTGCCTCCTCTTTCAGCTTTCTTAGCCCTGGTTCCTTTCTGTAGGGAGGGGAAGAGATGCAGACCTGCTCCCAGGAAAGAGGCTGCAGAGAGGGTAGCTCATTACCCACCTCTCTCTGTCTTTGCTTGTGTGTTGTTTGGACACTAAGCCACAAGGCTTCAGGAAGGTCTTCCAGGAAGGGACTTACAGATCATGTTCTGCTGGTGCATCTGCTCTCCTCTTTATGGTGTCTCTGCCTTGAAGCAGAGAGGGTGTCCAACCTTCAACCTGACCAGAGGCATTGTTGTCTCAATCCTGATTTTATTTAATCAGCTCAGGAAATCTATAGAAAGTATTCTGTTACCGAATGAGAACGTCATATGGCAATCATCCACAGCACAGGGATCAATAAACTTCCCCTAGCAGCAATTTATCACTCAGTGTATCACACAGCAATCCTCTGGGTGCTATAACTGAAGGCACAGAAATTTAAAGTGAGCACAATACAGTGAGGAATAATGGCCCAGTACAAACCACTTCATAGGTGGAAAAAAATCCTACCATGAAGGCAGCCTTCTCTAGCACCTGGGAAAGAAAACGTTACCTCAGTTAAGACCTAACTATTAATAAAATAAGTGACACAAATACTGAAAACCTTGTTTTACTGTGCTTTCTGAGAGGGGATTCATGACTTTTTAGAGGAACTACTTACTTAGTCTACAGTAACATAAATATCCAAAGCAGCATAATCAACTGAAAAATCTGCTAAGTTATTGACACACAGAATATTTCTTTGTGTTCTTGAGGCATACCTGAAAAATCCATCTCAGTGAGAATAAAAAAATGTATGTTCATGCAAAAAATCAGAAAAGTTCACCCCTGTAACTTTAATTATTTTCTTCACATTTCGACTTGTGCAGTTCCAATATTAGAGTATTGAAAAAATAATGGGTAAAGTCCCATTATTAGAACAATCTGCCAATATTTCAGGAGTGCTTTCAAATTTCTCTTTCATTAATTGGCAGAACTAGTATTTCCCCAGGTTTACCTGAGAAGTAGAGATTTGTCCATTTGGTTATTTATTGGGCAGTGGTGCTATTTCTGCTTCTTCAGGAAAACTCAGTTCTGATTTCCTGTGACCACTGTTTGATCTCTCTTGTTGAAAGTTTGAACATTTAAAATTGTTACTGGTAAGAGGCTAATCTCCCTTCTACTGAACCTTGCTGAAGATCAACCCAATGTTAGGGAAAAGCATAAACCAATCAATGCTGGCTAACAACAGATCTGATTTTGCCTAAAGGTTAGGGTTTTCTTCAAACCCATCTTCTCATGATGGGAAGGGGTCAGTGGTGGGACTGATTTCTGGTTTCCACTCCACTGTCAAATACTTGTAATGTGGCAACTCTGAATCAGTTTATAACTTGGCATTATTTCTTAACTGCTTTTCCATACCTAAGAGTGAAGCACACTGCATGTAGTCCTTCACTGATTTCTCGAAGTCCTGTGTGTTTTATGCCATGGGAGCTAACCAAAACCAAAATCTTTGTGTTTTTATCACAGTTCCAAGTTTGGAAAACATCTATCATATCAATGAGGTTTGCTTCAAAGAATAGCAAAGTATGAAGGCTTAGACTCAATTTGTAGAAAAAAAACCAAAACCAAACAACTAGAAATTACAAGATTCTGGAATTTCTTCTTAGTAATTCACAAGGCTGAATTCACACCTTCCATAATTCAAGAATACTTCTGAGTAATTCTGTTCTCATAAATGAGAGAGGAAGAGAGAGACAGTTATTATGATCAGACAGATACAATAGACAGAAATAGACTCCTGTCAGGGAGTTGTGGAGAGCAAGAAGGTTCCCCTGCACCTCCTTTTCTCCTGCCTGAGCCCCCTCAGCCACTCCTCATCAGACTTGTGCTCCAGCCCCTTCACCAGCTCTGGTCCCTTCTCTGGACTCACTCCAGCTCCTCAATGTCTTTCTTATTATGAGAGGTCCAAAACTCCCAGGACTGGAGGTGCCTTAGCAGTGCCCAGCACAGGGGAACAATCACTGCCCTAGTCCTACTGCCACACTATTTCTGACATATGAAGGAATTGCAGTAAGCTACCTACTGGTGGAACTGAGGTGTCATATGGTATCACTTTCTCATCTTCTCCAAGTTTTTTTTAGAAATTTTAGCCATAAAATATAGAAAACTTACTCCTGCTTACTGTGTCCTTTTTACCTCTTAAGCGACTTTCTGAAGAGGATGCAAATGGGAACTTGAAATAAGACACATGATTGAGTTATGATGTCTAAGTAGCCACTTTTCATCTTTTAAATAAAACAGGATGGTCACATACGGCATAGATCAGCTTTTACACTGTGGGAACCTTTTAGCTGATTCATCTGCTGGAATACAAATGCTTACTAAACACAAATTATAACTGTGTAAGTACTCTGCTTTATCAAGTAGAGTTCCCTTCCCCAGAAGGTCAGGAGGAAGAAGAATGCCATATTCAGCTGATTGGAATTAATTTCCCAGATACTGCAACCGATTCTATATTGACATCATTTAATGGACATGCAAGTTTACAATACAATGTGTCCTAATTTTTTGACTTGGGGGGGAAGGGCTACAAAACAGCCTGTGCTGGATTATGACATGAAAACAGGTCAGTGATTCAATATTTTCTTACAAAGCACTGTCTGAACAATATTAACTGGCAGTAAAGGTGATAGTAAGTGACAGGACAGATTCTTAAGATTGATTAAGGACCATAAATCCCCTGGATCCTCTCTTCAAAGACTGCCAGTGTGGCAAGGCAGTACTTGGGTGGCTAGGAAAAAGCATTCAACAGTATAATCAAAAACTGGCAACATCTCTGTCACACATTCATATTGGCCAATTTCCAGTTGGCAGAGCAGCTCTATAGGGTCTGAAACGAGAGCACAGAGAAGCCTACATTGATGACTGAAAAATAGGAATGCAAAGATACAGAAATACTGTCTTCTCCATTTGGTGCAGTGCTGGGCATAGCTCAAGTGCCGCTGAAGAAAACTCAGCTGCACTTGTGCTCCTGTCTTTTCATTTCCCTCTGGGTTGAGCCTGCTTTTAGAGCAGAACCAGTAACCCCAGTAGTACCTTGCACATTCTTCATTGTTATTGAAGCAGGTCTGCCTAGATCCAAGATCTGTTGCTCCAATACCAGACTCCTGGTAATAACTATTAACAAAAATACCTGCTAGACTTCCCACAGAAATGGTGTGTTTAACATTTAGCATTAGGAGAAAGCTTATGGTGTCCCAAGAGGAGTGTGTTAAACCACAGAAGGGTTTGCAGAATAACTTACCTAAAATGAGGTTTTCACCTGGCTGAAAAGCCAAGGATTGCTTAAGTTCTGTTGCACTCAGGACTACCAGAGTGTGAAGGAGGCACTCATTTCTCTTCAAGAGAAAGGGAAATGAGCTCATCTCTGGCACAAAATCTGCCCCACTGTTCACAGCCCTTGTGATCTGTTGTACCCCATCACTGGCAATACAAACAATTTAATCTGGCAGGAACCTAGAGGTTACAAAGCTCAAAGGAAGTAATTTGGGCATTTGCACTTTGCCTACCCCGGGGTATTTACCAAGGCACATCGTAGATGACTCACTGCTTTTCCTTCCTTTTTTTTTCCTTCAGGAGACTGCTATTGCATAAAACCCACAAAGCCATACAGGCAGTTCTAAATAACACATCATAAAACGTAAAGAACTTACTACAGCCCAACACAATTGCTGTATTTATGTCATGAACACTGCTAAACATAGCACAGGAAGACTTCCTTTTCCCTTCCTCCCCACCCCACGCATGGCTGACAGGTACGTTTTTTAGATTCACAGCCTCACAGTTAAAAAAAGAAGTTAACTACCAAAATTAAAATCACCTCCTTCAGCAATGTGAAGAGAGTCACTTATACTAGTTAAGATGTAATTTATATGCCTCTCTCTTGTTATGTGTATGACATATACTGAACCTAAAAGGAAGTTTTGAAAATAGATCTTTTTAATTCATACTAAAAGTGAAAAATTCCTAGAATATTTGCCTTTTTATCCTGCCAGAGGCAACTGAGTTTCTTTAACAATGAAAAACCTGATCTGTTGCTGGCGTTTGACTTACAATACCAAAAAAGGGCAAAATTACAACGCCAATACTTCAGAATCCTGCAGAAACTGTCTTTAAAAAAACACCAAAATGGATCAGTTCTAAACTGCAAGCTTAAAGCACTCAAAGACTTTAGCACCCTCAGTGCTTTTTCTTATAGACCTTATCAGACCATGAAGACTAAAATTTACAGTCTTGTGTGCCTAAATTTAGCTTTTAAAAGCAGATCTAAAATGCTGACTCAGCTTATATATTTCAGCTCTACATATTCCATTGGGTCAGACTATCAGGCCATAAAACAGGGAAATTCTAATTACATGAATAAAAGAAATGGAGGAATAGTCAAAATCATCCTGCTATTGAGCTAACTGCAGGCAACAGGGAGGGCATTAAGTAGATCAGTTCATCAATGATGGAATATGGAGACTTTCAGCACTAAGTAGGTCAGTGGTACATATTTCTGGTTTACCCTTGAATAGTCACTCAGTAGCCTACTCAGAGTGAACTCCCACTGCCTTCCTTTTCTTCTTACCAGACAGTCTTTAGCATCACAAAATTCACCAAATCCTCCCATCCCTGTAGAGAACTCATGATCTGAAAAATGTGTGGGGATTGGAGCTGGATATTGAAGCTGTCATCCAGGGAGGTTGCCTTGAGAGGTGCATTGTAATTGTTTATTCTCTGTCAGCTAGGGGTTTGTAAGGAAACTGCCCTTTGTGACTGCTAACAGGTACAATTCCACATAATTCCAATCCTGACTTCTGTATTTAATGGAATGCCTCCCATTATCAGATATTGCAGAGACTGTTACAAGTCCATGGGATTTTTTCAGAGATTTGAGCGGGTTCTAAATCAATGCCTAACATGACTAAACCATAACATTTTGTGGTACTTATATGAAGCAATACTGGTGACTGTGTTACTGTTGGTTCTTTGGCTAATAAAATACCAGCAGAAGAATGGAAATGCATTATTTTGAAAGTTCTACTTTTCCTTAGAAGCTGTAATATATTATTTTTCATTATTTCAGTTAAAGGAAATTTGCTCTTCCTCTTTTTCAAATTGTTGCCACAGGGATGTAAGTAGAAAACTGCCCAGCCAGCCTACCTGATACTTGCTGAGTCTGTGCTGAAATTATTTCAAAGCTGACAGAAGAGGAGCTGTCCAGTTCAAAGCCAACATCATTCAGCCCTGCAGGAGGGTAGCACAAGTGGAAATGCAGAAGTAACTGTGTATTCCAAATTGTAGGCAACCACGACATCAAATGCCTCCTTGTAGGAATTGACTGACTTAAGAAATCTGCAGCAGAATCCTTGCTAGCCACATTAATAAGAGAGGAGAGCCAAAGGCTGTGTAGAAAGTCATACAAATTACTAATCCCTGAAAAGAGTTAATGGGCAATATTTTTACTGTCACCAAACTAAATAGGAAAAACAAAACCAACCAAAGTTATTATTTTTCTGGGACTACATAGATGGTGACAGCTTAGTGTGGCATACCACATATAGGAAAACTGAGGGATTCAATAACATCATAATTCTAAAGAGTAGGTATTAGTCAGTCTGGCAATTTCAGCTGTTAAATAACACTTCTTATTTGGGTTAGTATGGGCACAAGCTAATACAGGACAAAGTTGTTCTCTATTCATAGGTTTCACTGAGAGTATCATAAAAGACAGTCTATTCCTATCTCCTGAACTCTACAAAACATTCCTTATTACTTCTTTTAAATCAAAACATTTATTTGAAAATGCATCTAAAATTAATAAATTTTCTAGAACATAAAAAGTTTAAGTCTAATGTATTTGCCACCCCAGGGTGCTTTTAATTTGTTCTCCTCACTCTTCTTAACTGAACAAGTAATTTATGTGAGTAATAAAAATAATCTTATTGAGTAGCTTTTAATCTATTATTCAATAGCTAAAAGGAAAGTAAAAGTCACCCCTTCTATCAATAATTCAGCCTTGGTGCTAATGCAGCCATTCAGCTGCCCCCCTCACAAGGGCCTTGTGCATTTTTAATGAGTTGCCTCTTTGTTAGGAGGTCAAAATATTCCTATTGCAAGTGAAACTGGCAGAAGCATAAAGGAAAACTGCACAGTAGGGTCTTCAGTGCCTGACTTTGCTGAGGACCAAAAAGTTGCCAAGGCTGGTAAAGAACTGGGACCTCTCAGCAGTGCCAGTGGAGCTGAACAAACTTCAGCCAGGTTGGTCTGATGGGGTCACAAAGGATGTGCCCCAATTCAGCCTCTCCTCAGGTATTGTTTGTTCCCCTACCTGGATCCAAATTCACGTGCTGGGACAGGCACTCTCTCCAAGAGCACCACAGAGGTCAAGGGTCTGATGACAGCAGTATTTCCCTCAGAGCCAAATTTTTACCAGTTTGGATATTGCTATAATTTGGATACCTGCCAAAAACTTCAAACCTGGGCTGCCTGGATCAGATCTCATCATCTAATTAATCCACCTGATCTCTTTAGCCTTACTTCCACAGAGGCATTTTTGAAGGATTGCTTCTTAAACACCACAACAATTTTGAAAGCCCCAGGGCTTCCTTGGTCTACCTTTCTTGCAATGTGTGAATCAAGCACCTGCAAGAAAAAGAACTTAGCAAGGCTTTTTTGTCTGCTAATAAATCCCTCTGAGAGCGTAATTTTCTCTAATAGTATGCTTGTCTTCTTTGGAAAAGATTAGCATGTCAAGAAGCCTCTTCAGAAGGATTCCGGAACCTCTGAGCACAGGCAGGCACCATCTCTTCTCAAGGGTGGCACAGAAAACTCCTGAACTGATACTAGAAAGACAGATGAACTTTTAGACCTCTCCAAAGAAGAGATGCATGTCACCCTGGCACCAAGCAGCTGCTGGTATCTTTGCAGGGCTTCCCATTCTATCAGACTGAGGGGTTCTGGTAGAAATTGAACCCGGCGCACGTGTTTCTGGAATAAAGTATTCCTTCCCCAGTATGACAGGCTGTCCCAATCAATGTTACTCCTCTGCTAAAGGGTTGACAAGTCAGCTGATCTTCTGTACTGGAAATAGTTCCATTTTGTTTTTACATCTTTAGGTTTAAACTTTGCATGACCCAGCATGGTTTAGGGCAGAAAAAGTAAAGGATTTGCCTTATTTCATCATGGCTCAAAATGAAGTCGATACATTATCATGTAATATTTGGCAATTTCTCTCTTGTTCTATTTATTGCTGTCCAGCCTTCTTCCATAGGAGGAAGTGATATTAATTTGTTACCGATAGTGGAAGAATTCATTTTTCATCTGGAACTGTTCCAGATGGAAAATAAGTCTTGCTCCACTGTGTGTCACATCATTGCTTCATGTAGATTTCCATTCCAGTGGAGCTTAGCAGAAACTTATACAGACCTATATAATGGTTGTTTACGACCAAAACACACAGTTAGCCTTATAAATATATTAAGAGGTAAAAATGAGGAGGATTTTGTAAGCTCTAGCACCAAGTTGACCATAGAAAACCTTCAGGCATAAGTAAATTGCAATTTCAGTTTTGCAGGAGCAAATAATAAAGATCATGTAACCATTTCTGTTGCTGCCATAACCACATATTCCAGACCTGAATGTCTGATTTCCTGGCCTTTACCCTCCTTCTCCTCACATGTTAAATGCTGTATAAATCAGGATCAAGTTTTGGGGATGTACTCCAAAGGGCTAGAAATTATGTCTAGAAATGACAATGCAAAACAAACACCCACAAATAGATACACACAAATGGAACAGTACAAGAAAAATGACAGCACCCTTTGGTCCTTCAGAATTTGAAGTTTCATCAAGGTTTTCATACCTTTAGGGATGGACTTCCAAACACAAGAAGCCCCATGGAACACAACATGACATTTCTTCATTGGAAGTGTAATAAGGAAGAGGGCAGACTCTGATTGTTGACTAATCATAAACAACAATCAGTATTTAAGTAGACTAGGATACAACTGACAGGCTGAGATTGGCCTCAGAAGCCTTGGAAGGGGTGTCAACCACGAAATCATGGGTCTTACAGAGTAAGATAAATGAGGGAAAATACACAAAGCAACACGTATTTGGGTTTGCATAATCAGACAGAAAAATAATGACTTCAAATGACAGTATTCTGAGTAGATATGAGCAGGCAAGACTGTGCTTATCAAGGCCAGAGGAAAGGCAAATTTTGATACCTTAGAAGTAATATAAACAGAACATGATCTACAGCTTTAGACACATGGACAAAAGGATTTTATGCACAGAATAAAACAGATGCAGACACAGCCTGCATATGAGAACAGACAGAGAATTTTGAGTCAGAGCAGTGCAGTGACTTGCAAGATAGTGGGGCTGTAAGAGCAAAAGAAAAAGACTTGTCTCAGAACAATTAATTGCAAACATACTTAGAGCAGTTTGCTACTTACTTTTGGTTGCTGGGAGCTTGTTTGCTGACCCTAACTTTAGCAAGTGAGCAAATACACCATAGATGTGAAACACAAAGATGACATAGGGTTCATTGCAAGCCAGACTGACTGTGCCCTGCAGACACAGCCAGCTTGTACTTGGCAATCAATGAGCCAGATGCAGCTGGAACACTGCTAACTGCCTGTAAATGATGCGCTTTTTAAAAAACTGAACCATTTGAGAGACTGTATTGCATTCATTACCATTTCAATCAACAGCAGCACAATGCAGCACTGACGAGATTTAAATGACTAGCCAATATAAATAATCTGAAAGGCTCGCGATAGCTGGGGCAGAGATTATTTACAGATTATTTCATTATAGGCTTCCTATTTGGCTAAGATTTTGCACATGTGAACTTGTCCCATGCTTCAGCCTTAGCTGTGTAGGCAGCTCTTTCAGTGAGAGAGATAAGAAAAGAAATAAGGTTGAGGAAGGCATAATGGAGGCATGGAAAATTGATTTTCAGACTGTGACCTTGACTCAGGTTGAATGTGAGCTGTGAAGCAGACAATGACGACAGGAAGAAGATGCAGACAGCAGAACAGCAAACTTTGTTTGGAATTAGAGATTAAAGACTAATTCTGACGGCCTGTCCCTGCCCCCATAATCAAGTGCAGTAAGCATGTGATGATATTTTAACTTGCAGGGATCGTTGGGTATTTATGAAAGCAGAACAGCTCACACACTGTTTTCCTCTCAGAGATAGCATTTCAGAAGGATGTCATTCAAGCCACTTGAGACAAAGAAAAAATGAAGAGAAATTTCTATACAATACATCAGTTATTTTATTGCATTCTGATAATTTAATTTGTTCACATGCTCATAAAATATTTAATCTAACTAATTTTCTGCTCTGAATTTTTTTATGATGGGTATGAAGTAAACAAAGTTTTACAGAAAGAATGTCATAATGAAGGAAGAGAACACTGGTTTCTGATAGGCCACATGTGATGTAGTTAAGAAAAGCAGGGAAAAGTGGCTAGAATGATTTAAAATTTGCAGTTTGCCAATGAGTTAGGGGGTCAGACACAAGCTGTTCAGAACTAGAGAAGAGCCAAGGACCACATTACTATTACGGGACTGTTTCTCCAGCAAGAAGCAGTTAAAGAGGCTTTGTCTTTTATTTTCTTTCTGTGCCTTTTCTATTGTGTAGCTCAGGGAAAGAAGGAGCTAGCAAGTTAGGGTAGGTCCACACTAAGAATGCATTGTCAGCACAGGATCATGTATTATAATGTTATGCAGTATATTATGCTGACACAGCATTTCAATGCAAATGCAGCTTATAACAGTGGAAAAAAGGTTTTTATAGTATAACCTCCTGATTACCTGGGAGTGACAAGTTGGTTTTTTGTGCACAAGTGACTTCTGACAACATAACTATTTGTCAGGTCACACCCCAGGTGCTGATCTGTGCATAACTCTGCCATCACAAAATCTGTAGAGCAGTCCTGGCCTTTGAACCATGGGGGAACCTCTACTCTACCTAGAAAACACTGCTTGGGCTTCTTAAAACCTCTGGAGTGGCATATAAAGGTTGGAGGAGGACAGGGAATATGAAATAGACTTTTTCTAAAGCTCATTCTGACATAGACTGAGAATTTGAGTTCCACAAGCAAACAAAACTGCATAGTGTGCAGACATATAATATTACAGCATCAAGATCCTCTGTCCCTTACACAAAGATCCTCTGAGCTCACAGAGCACCAGCACAGCTGCAGTATTTCTATGTGAGTGGTCAGTCTTCAACAGGATTGAAATCCAATCCAGTAGTATTCGGAATTTCCTAGTGTGCAGTAGTGTGCTCAAGGTGCCATTCTGAAATGGTACATACCCTGAAACTGAAGCGACTAGAAAATAAAAACCCTCATTTAAAAAAAAAAAATCAGGCCAATTCATGATTACAGTTTTTTAAAACAATACTTTTTTACGGAAAGGGAGTTTTTGCATATCTCCACAGCACACCATTAAGATAGAATATCTTTCTGTTCTGTGTCTGCTGATTATGATCAATTCTGTTCTACTGTAAAATCTTCTAGGTAGTGAGGCATTTTTTCTATTTTCCTGGGAGCATATTTTATTGTTCTAGTAAAACTGAGTTTTCACAAATAACATTTAAACTTTTGAAAGGCAGCATATTCCCCATCTGAAAATCATTCCATCATAAAATTCCCAGCTAACTGTCAATCTACACAACCAGCCAGGGCAATTGGCTCTGCATGATAGCAGAGCTGTTAAATAACCTTGCATCAAGGTTACAGCAGTTCAATGACCAGGCTAGACAAAATATGCTTCAGGGCATTCCCTCATGGTAGAGACAGCTCTTGCAAAGGGCCTGCCTCAGTTTCCCATTTCCAATGCCTACTAAGTTGATCAGCTTTTTTTCTTTGTGGGGGTGGCAGGGGTGGTGGGGCAGAGGTGGGGGGCACTGAAGTCTCTATTCATCTCTTAACTGATGTTGTTATTTAGCTTCCAGTTCAGACTTCTTGACTTAGAATCAGCTTCTCCTAACTGCTATCAGCAGGTTTTCTCCAGCTTGGAACATCCATAATAGTCCAATCTTCCATCAGATACATGTAGAACTTCACTCATCCAATCACTCTCGATTCTCAGGCTGACATAACAGGCATATCTTTGTGCCAGATGAGAGAAGGAGAAATCTTACAATGCAAGATTCTGCAACCCAAGCCGTCAGGGGGACAGCGGCCCTACATTCTAACTTGCTTCCAAGTCTATTATTGTAACTAATAACTCCCAAGACACTTTTGTCTCCAGCAAAGGCTACATCAAATATTTTTTAAACAGATTTCCTTAGACGCACGAGCAATTGATCTTGCAAAACATCCCTTCTGGTCTTAAAGGCCCAGTGTTCAAAGTCTGTACAATAAGGCTTATAAATTAAAATGATAAAAGTCACACCAGAAAAAAAGAGAAAAAACATGTAGGAGGAAGGAACTGAGAGTTGAACATCACTGGGTCTATCACAGTTTTAATTTGCAGGTAGAGTGAAGATGTCATGAAAACTTCATCATAAAAGGGGACCAGCTCAGGAACTGAGCCATTTAATAATGCCAATAAGGACTGAGCTGATATTCACTCATAAACTCTAGCAAATCTGCAGATGGAATGACTGGGCTGCTGCCTAGGAAATACTAAAACGTCAGGTGTTCTGCGAGAGAACAGAAGTTAGTAGGGATGATGATATCAGAACTTACATGCTGCAATTGCCAGACACACAGTCAGGACCTGAAAAATTCAGCTACCAGACCTTCCCGTGACCCTGCTGCAACCCTCTCTTTTTCCCCCCTACTGCTGTTCTGCTGTGCCACCTCGTGCTCACCAACTGACACTGCTGCATGGAACGGGACACCTGCACATCATTAAAATCCTTCATGCTGGGCTTTGTGGGACCAGAGCAATGTTCACCTGTGCCGGCTGACACAGCTGTAAACAGGACATGTGAACGTGGAATGCTGTTACTGTCAAAATCTTTTCTGTATTCTTGTGAAGGCCGAGATGCTCACCGATGTTTTCAGACTTTCAGTGATTACAGGCAGAATTTTGAGTTCATTGCAATTCAAATCGTTAGGTAAGACCTGTATGGTGGACATTTTCCACAACTGCTACCAGAGCCATTGCACTGTCTGCCGTCCTTGTCCTCTGGGCTGTGTAGCAGCATCTCCCAGGGCCCAGAGCAAGGAACACACATTAAGAAATTCCCTATCCTTTAGCAACTTTGATGCCGATACGTAGTATTTTGAATAACCACATGACTACCTCGTGTTTTTTACTTACCTCACTGTAAAATGGATGACACTTATTTATTTCACCAGAGTGACAGAGCTTTGGCATGATTTTTCACAGCAGATGGGGCTTTAGAGATCTGCAAATGACATTGCTTTTACAAACTGGCAGAAACACCTTTCTGATGACAGGGCACACACTGGGAGCTTCGCAGAGTACCCTTAACAGAAGGAAGCACAGCAATCCAAACAGCTTTTGCATTTAGCAGATTTTCATAACATTTGTCCAGACATATTCATATTCTTTGACTTTTTCAGGAACTGCCGACATTCAGGTTACATGGGGACTTTCAGGTGCCAAACCCCTCACTTTAGGCAAGCATCCTGAATGACTTGACACGACAAAGAAACTCTTCCTCTAAGCAAAAAATTGTAGAAATTGTACAGCTTGGGAGCCAACCTGACAAACTCCTCACTGCAGTCGACCTGGCCTCATCAACCCTGTCATGGAAAGCCCAGTCGCAAAATATAACTATTCTATACAAACGCTGCAGCTCGGACCCAGCAGCTCAGCCGCGAGAGGTCAGTGCTCCACCAGCAGAGCTGCGCTTGGGCTCCGCAGGGAAAATCCGCTCAGCGCTGGGAGCGGACACGCGCCGCAGCTCCTGCCGGCACCGCACAGTGCGAGAGGGGGAAACTGCTTCATCAGTGCCTTCTAACCCGTGGAAAAACAGCCTCCAGATCAAGGAAAACAAACCGTAGCAAGCTTATGAATATCACAAATTCCTGTGCTGGCCTGCCAAATACCGCTGCAGGATTTGTGTTTGGGATTCTCAAAGGATTAGGCCTCCTCCTTGCTTGGGAAGCATGCCTGGGTCAGCAGAGCAGGCAGGAATGCAGCTATTCCCAGCACTTCGAGCACGGGCACAAACTGGGGAGTCATTTCTGCTACTGCCTAGGGACACTGACAAGTTGATTGTGGTCAGGAGACCCTTAGCATCAGTTTCTGAGTAAGAATAACTCCTTGAGTATTAAAGGAGTATAATGATGTCTTATATTTATATTTACAGTTACATGAAATATAAAGATAGTAAGAGGACAATAACTACTTTTTACTTAAGTAAGCTACCTCTAAGCACGTTTAAAATTTTTTCTGTTTTCTGGAGTGACTTTTATCAGTTGAATTTCTAACCCTATTTTACAAGTTTGAGAGCTTTCACTGAGAATTGGAAAGAGCGAGCTCCCACTGCCACAGAGATGGCTTTGGTGACCATGTTCCCCCCTGTACTTCAGTCAGGCTGCCCAGTCACAGTTCTGGTGCCTACTCCTCACAATCGGCAGAGGTTGCAGCTGGCACAAAGAAATCAAGAGTGCAGCAAGAGCCACACTCTGAATCGCATCCACAAGAGCCTGTTAGTCCCAATACGCCAGAGAGGTCTGTCTCAGCTGATCTGGTAATATTTTTTAGGAGTTCCTTAGGCAGGTACTTGACAAGAGCCATCCAGGGGAGGAGTAGGCATATCCTTTCCTCTACTGCCTCATTCAACCTGGTCTTCTTTACATTAGTGCCTTCCACATGAAGAGAGTAATTTAGATGAGCTCAAGAAAAGGACACTGCCTGCAAGGGGACACAAATGACACCAGAAACAGACTGATCTGTCCAAATGTATTTGGTCTGTTTTAGTGCCACTGCTGCCTGTGACAGCAGCAGAGATGGAGATGTCACAGGATAGGAACAGGACAAAAACAAAGGAAGGGAAAGCTGAGAGGTCTGGGCTGGGTTGGAGGGGCAGTGGGAAAGCTGCAGTTGGTAGGAGAATATTAAAGCAAAACAGAACTGATTGTAGCTTTCCACCTTCGGTTCTTTAAGTGAGGTTCCTCTGCAAAAAGACTGTGGGAAACTATTGCACTGCATCACTGGAAAGAATAATGGGAAACTATAAGCACATTTTTAGAAATAGTAAGGGCTTTGGGGCTTGCTTTACTTATCTTATGAAAATTCAGAAGCCTAATGACAAAACTCCTGCTAAAAAAACACTTGCAGGAAGATGCAGATGGCATATGGTACACAGTCAGTCTAGATTAGTTTGTCTAAACAACAGGAAATTCTTATGTCATAGTTAATCTGACCCTGGTTGCATTCTGGTGGTAGCTAATTTTTATTTTTGGTTTTCGTTATTTTCCTTCATTCACTCACCAATATATTTTAAATAAAAACCTGAAACAAATGTGCCAACATTTAAGATGTTTTTGCTTATATTGCAGGTACAACACTGAAGAATCTGTTTGTAGATATGGAAGCACCCCCAACACAGCATAGCATGGCAGTTCTGTGACACTATACCAAGACCAGAATCAACAAGGGTTTCTCTCTGGAGATTTCACCAGAAGTGTTACAGCAGAAAATCATGCCAGTCTGTTGGAATGATAGGCACAGTTAGGAGTTCTGAACAACCACATACCCCTGAAGCCATAGTTGCAGATGGCTGGTAACTAATACTCTTTTTTAAAAACAAAACCAAACCCAAGTTCAGTAGGATTGTGAAAAAATTCATGCCACGATAAGGTTTAAGAAAAAAATGATAGCATATTTCTCTCATATCATACCACACAACAATTGAAAATATCACTATATTTTTAAAACACAGGTATGTGCAGAATGAGCTTTCATTTGGGAAGCTGTTATGAAGAGGTAAAATAGTTTTCTGTTGTACTAATTTTTCTTTAATTTTAGCAAAAAGCTTTATATATTTTATGGCTACAAAGCCACAAGGTTCTAGTGCAGATTACACTGGTATGGCAAGATACTGCCTAAGAAAAGGTATTTTTTAAACAAACAAAAATATCCGGAAGCAGAATATAGTATGCCCTATATTGTCCAAAAACATGTGTTTATCATAGCAGAAATTGTGAGTAGAATAATTAGTTATATGTGAAAATCACCATCAAAAAGATAAATTGATACCATTTTAAATGTGAGAAAACATGTTCTTAATATCCATTATAACAGCTGCACTTAACCTTATATGAAGTCTTCCTTTTCTAATTGAAAAACTGTTCTCAAAGTACTAGACAAGATATGGTGTTAACCCAGTTTTTTTTTTTTTTGTTTTGTTTTGTTTTGTTGGCTTTCTTGGAGTTACTTTAAGAGTCATTTTCATACCTCAGTTTGAACCTGGTCTTGGCTGTCTTATATTTTGAGAATGAATGGAAAAACCCCCTATGCTTTATAGATGAAACCTGATGATTAAATGGTCTCCTGTGGCCATGGTGTTTTTATAGAGATCTTTACAACCTCCTTGTTAGTATCCTGCTTTGGACAGTATTTAGGGGCAGTATCTTTGCCCTAAGATTTGCTGTCATGGGGAAAAGTGGAAGAAGGATATGAGGCTGGGAACTGCAGCAAGGGAAAACTACCTTAGATTAGATGCCTGAATTTTGATGTCAAAAGTTAATTTCTACCTTTGATCATTAATAATGTAAAAAATATATAACCACAGTATTTAAGAGATGTCTGCATTTTGCAGAATCTGGGTTTTAAAAAGCATGACATAACAGAACTAGGGAGCTATAAAGTGAAATCACATCCCCTAGCTATGGAGCTTTCTCAGTATTACTCGAGACTTACAAAGAGCAGAGATTCCCTCTCCAATGCTCCAAGACTCTCAGCACAAATCAACTTTGAGAATGCACTCATTTTACCACAAGTATCTCCTAAAAATATAGATTATAAGCATCTAAGACCCTCTTTCATGGCACACAATAGTATTTCTGAAGACTGCTTTGAAGCTGTCATTTAACCTACAAAAGCCTGAGACGCCAAGGAATTCGTCTTACAGGCATTCCCCCCTAAAATACTAAGTGACACATTAGAACTGAGGCAACCAAATAATAATTAACATAGGGCTTAATATTCCAGCAACAGACAGTCTGCACAAGAATTAATTATTCCTCACACAAGTGATCCCTTTCCTTTTGCAATTACCACAGTAGCCTCCTTCAGCTCACCAACATGTCTTGTAATGAAGAGCCCAGAACCTTGAGGACCAGAGGCAGAATTTCTCCTTGCAGCACACTGCACATCTCTTCCCTGGGTTTCAGGCTGAGTAACCCACTTCATGCAGGAAAACAAAGGCAACAGGAAGAAAAAAGTCCTCGTGCTCTCACATACCAAAGGAGACGGTATTTCAGTGGACACTATTCTTTTTCCCACCCTACAGGCACAGAGCAACAAATGATTTGTCTAACTTTATTTACCTCCAGGGTGTCTTTCTCCTGCTGCTGCTCTTCTCCCTCTAAGCCCAGCTCATCTGTAACAGCTAACCAGCCTCTGCTGCTGCTGTCCGCAAACCAGAGGGAAAAGGTGCAGACAAGACAGATGGGCTTTTACTGCATTGTCCAGCATTGACATAAATAGCCTGTCCAGGTCCCTTTGGATGGCATTCCTTCCCTCCAGCATGTTGATTGCTCCGTATATCTTGGTGTCACTGGCAAACTTGCTGAGGTGCACTTGGTCCCACTGTCCATGTTAAACAGGGCCAGTCCCAAAGCCAGCCCTGGAGGAATGTCACTTGTCACTCTCCAATTGGACATCAAGCTGTTGACCACCACACTTTGAGCATGACCATCCAGCTACTTCTGTACCCACTGAGTGGTCCTTCCACTTTCCAGTTAAAAGCCAAGGATGTCACGTGGGACAGAGTCAAATACTCTGCACAGGTTCACATAGATGTGACTTGCTCTCCCCTTGTCCACTACTGCTGTAACACCACCAAATTTGTCAGGCATGATTTGCCCTCACTGAAGTCATGCTAGCTGTCCCAATCACTTCCAGTGTTTTCTACATGCCTTAGCACAGTTTCCACAATGATCTGTGCCATGACCTTGCTGGGCACAGACTGACTGGTCTGTAGTTCTCCAAGTCTCCCATTTTAAGGATGAGTGTTATGTTTCCCCTTTTACAATCATTGGGAACTTCACTGGACTGCTGTGACTTCTTAAATATGATTGATAGTGGCTCATCCACTTCTTCCACTGGTTCCCTTAGGACCTGCAAATGAATCTCATCAGATTCCATGATCCTTTGCACCTTCAGGTGGCTTAGATGTTCTTGAACATGATCTCCTCCTACAGTGCACAGCTCTTCATTTTCCCAGCCCTTGCCTTTGCCTTCTGTGACTCAGCCAGTGTGGCTGGAGCACCTGTTGGTGAAAACCAATGAAAAAAAGTCTGAGTAAGTCAGCATTCTCTGCATCCCGAGTAACCAGGTGTAATGTTTCCTTCCAGACAGGGCTCATGGTTTCCCTAATCTTTCTTTTATCACTGACATACCTATGGAAGCTATTCTTGGTGCCCTTGATGTCCCTGACCAGATTTAATTTTATCAGAATTTTAGCTTTCCTCACCTAATACTCTAATATCTGCTTGGACAGTGCTGGTGAGGACAATTTCTGTGTATTCCTACCAGACTACCTTTTCTTGCTTCCATCCTCACTGACTTATTTTTTTTGTGTTTGTTCAGGAGCTTCTTGTTCATCCGTGCAGGCTTCCTGGCCTTTTTACCTCGTTGCCTCTTTTTTGGGATGCATTTCTCCTGAGCTTGGAGGAGATGATCCTTGAGTATCAACCAGCTTTCTTGGACCCCTCTTCTCTCCAGGGCTTTACTTCATGGCATCCTAGCAAGCAGATCCCTCCTTAAGAGGCCAAAATCTGTTCTCCAGAAGTCCAGGGTAGTGATCTTGCTGTGCAGCCTCCTCACACTTGCACGCTGACACTCTAAGGTCCTGGGTTCAATCCATGTTTTCAAAAGAACAACTGTGGATCTGCATTACACACCATGGAAAAAATGCTTGTGGGTAGTCTGTTCTAGTTCTCCCTGTGGAGTTGCATGGTTGCTGATGCAATGTTGGGGAAAGCTCAGAAATCTTTGGGGTTTAATCAATCTCCATTTAAAGAACCAACAGAAAATTTCCCTCCTTGAGGTCATATTAAATAAGGTCTTTACTAAGATTGTCTGTACATGAGTTTAAAGGAGAACCTTTAAATTAAACTTGTTACGTTACCCAAGAAACATCTCTTTAACAAATGAAGACAGGCTGGTAAATTAATATGAATTTTAAATATTCACTGCATGTAAGTATTCAATTTCTCATGCAGTATGTAGCCCTGAGAACAGCTTTCTTCAGCCTGCATTCAGCCTAACATACTGTCATTCCCCTTTGGTGTCAGATGGATTTTTTTTTTTACTTTTCAACTGATGCAACAGAAAATTTAAGATAAAACATGAAAACTTTTTCAGATTTTTGTGGGTACAAAACTTCAAAGCAGCTTGTATGAAACTGTTCACCTACCTCCTGTCCTGTTTTTGCAAGACTGGAAGCAGTGACCGGTTGTGTCCAGACAAAGATCAGAATAAGAATTAAAAGAACAATAACTTTATGCTGAAGACAACCTCCAAAAAGGAAGAAAGGGGTTTCCCCCTCCCCTCATCTTATGGTTCATTAAAATGTAAGAAAAATTGTTCTGGAAAAATTATTTAAAATAAACCTATATTCTTCTCAAGACATCAGTTCTTGACATTCCTTCTTTTAATGCAGAATTCATTGGAATTCCCAGCACAAAGACCAGGTACCTGAGTACCCTTAACAAACCCACATGTACTGCTATGAGTAGAGAGAGCACTCACCCCTTTAAAAAAATGCAGTGCAAATAATGTCATACTAGTAAAAATGTCTGGAAAAAAATGTAGGAAGAAACACATGAATTGTCAGGTAAGTGTTCCTTCCAAAAGCAAAGTATTAAAATGGCAGTCAGGTATCCCAGTCAGATGTAAGAAATGGGAACTTAGGCGCAAGTCCCAGAGCAATACTTTGCTTCGCTCATAATATTCCTTTGTTCTCAGTAAGTTGGAGCATTTGGTGGCAGGATTTTGGAAATGCTGACATTTTACAGCGAATGCACAGAACGCACAATAAAATTACAAGTAAAATGAGGAATATTTAAGAGAGAACAATGTTACATATTCTGATTTCTACTTAAGGAAAAGAATAAAACTTCTTGATCGACAATGTATATGCATGGTACAAATATATCTATAATAATATAATAATAATAAGTGTGGATACACACACTTTAAAAAAGGATTTGTGCAAACTTAAGTTCCAGAAGAGGGAAGAAATCTCAAGCAGGTAGCTTTTGAAAATCTGAGTAGCAGATTAATAAAATTTCAGTACAAACATGGTTTATTATGTAACTAAGATACATGCATTTATATGCTGTTTAACCTATTTTGTTAACTATTTTTCATATATGTCATAGCTAATGTACATATGCTTTATGTATTATATTTTAGTTACCATATTCTACATTACATATTAAAGTCACTTGGATTCAACATTGTTTGGTCTCTAGTCAATATCACATTATTGTTTTATATGATGTTATTGAACTACTCTTTCCAACTCTGCAAATTCTTTATTCAGAGAAAAACCCCCTCCTAGTGCTTATGAATAATTTATTTTCTTTAAATCCCCAGCCTATATCAAAGGGATAAAGAGGCAAAATTCACTTCTCTCATTCTTCTCCTCTGCATAGGGCTGCCTTATCAGTCAATCAGCACTGGAAGAATCAGAATATCAAGATCAAATTACTGTAATCTTATGCTGATAGTCTTATATTGAATATTTAAATTGATTCAGTCATAAGCACGTGTCACTCAATTACAAGGACTTTTAAAGTCCTTTTAACAATTTGCTTAATGTTAGCATAATTGTAACCCTGCATTAATGCTCCTAAGTAGAAAATTGCAGAAAGGGAAGGAAGGAGCCTAGATTTTCCCATGATGGAACACCAATATAATGAAAGCTGGCACAACCTGAAATGCAACAGCAGTCATACAAGTGCAAGAAAGTACCAACCCACATATTCCTATCAGGGATGCTTTAGAAGGTGCATCTTGAGAAATGAGGAAGGCAATAATAATGAAAATGAAGGGAATATGACTCAGTTGATGATGCATTAAGAGAGAGCATCTTGTTTAAGACACATAGAACAAAGAAAGGCATGTTGCTGTCATTGCAGAAATTAACAAAACACACACCAGGCGGTGTGCTAGGGATGTGCCAGGTAACAACCCACGGTGCTCTTCGGTACCTTCTGGCTGGGCATGTGTTGGCACAAGCAGGGCTGAAGCACTCACCTGACGCTGCAGAACTCTGCTCTCTGACATGCGTGACTCCCACCCACGGAGCGCTCAGCCAATCACACACAAACGGCTTCCACCTCTGTCACATAATTCCTACAAACAAACAGCCCCAACTGTTTCCAGCTGAGCAGCTTGTGCCCCAGCTTCTATCACGGCACCCAGGAAGCATGAAGCGCTTTGAACACACTAACTCGAAAGGCTCTGCCAAGCTGTAGAGAGCAAGGCTCATGCCTGACTGCTCACCTCCCCTCGGGGATGCTTCTCCAAGGCAGCCCCAGATCCTCGGCTCGCCAAGACCTGCCTTGAACCAGACTGCCCAGGTCTCTTCTACCACGGGGATTCACCTGCTCGGCACCTGTGCCCACCCGCCCCTCATGGCACCTGTGTTCCCTGTCCTCATGGCACCTGTGCCTGCCTGTCCCTCACAATACCTGTGTTCCCTGCCCCTCACGGCACCTGTGCCTGCCTGTCCCTCACAATACCTGTGTCCCCTGTCCCTCATGGCACCTGTGCCTGCCTGCCCCTCATGGTACCTGTGTCCCCTGTCCTTCATGGCACCTGTGCCTGCCTGCCCCTCACGGTACCTGTGTCCCCTGTCCCTCACAGCACTCCCTGGTGGGATGTTGCTCACACCTGCCTCACCCCATGAGGTCCCCAAATCATGCACGAGGACTAAGGGATTGGTGTTCCCGGAGGATGGGCTGGAGAGGAACCTGAGGGTGCCGACCTTCTGCTCCCTTGAGAGCAGCGGGGGTTGCAGCTGCAGCCGAATGGGCCCATCTTCCACCTTCCCTCAGCACTGTGGGGAGGCAGCTCCCTGCAGTATCGCGGGGAGAGGACTCGGCTCTTCCATTGCTGGTGGACAGGAAGGCTCTGAAGAAGGATCTGGATGGGCTGAAGTCAACCGCATGAGGTACAAGATGGCCGTGCCACACATTCCCACAACAGCCCCCTGCAGCACTACAGGCTGGGGACAGAGAGGCTGGAATGTGGCCCAGAGGAAAAGGCCCTGGGGGTGCTGGTCAATAGTGGCTGAACATGAGCCCAGGTGTGCCCAGGTGGCCAAGAAGGCCAAAGGCACCTGGCCTGTGTCAGCAATGGTCAGCAGGACCAGGGCAGTGATGAGGCCACACCTCGTATGCTGTGTCCCATTCTGAGCCCCTGAATTCAGCACTGAAGTGCTGGAACCAGTCCAGAGAGGGGAATGGAGCTGGGGAAGGGGCTGGAGCACAAGTCCCGTGAGGAGCAGCTGGAGGAGCTGGGGGTGTTTAGCCTGGAGAAAAGGAGGCTCAGGGGGGAACCTTATGGCTCTGCACAGCTCCCTGACCAGGAGGCTGTAGCCAGGTGGGAGCTGGCCCTGCTCTCAGGGAACAAGGGGCAGGATGAGAGGACATAGCTTTAAGCTGTGCTCGAGGTTCAGGTTAAAGACTAGGAAGAAATTCTTCACAGAAGGGGTGATTAGATGTTGTAATGGACTTCGCAGAGAGGTTGTGGAGTCATTGTTCCTGAAGGTGTTTAAGGAAAGACTGGGTGTGGTGCTCAGTGCCATGGTTGACTTGATAAGGTGGTGTTAGGCCATAGATTGGACTCAGTGATCTCAGAGGTCTTTTCCAGCTTTATTAATTATGTTACTTAATTCCCAGGACATCATTAGGGAGTGAGTTCACCCCACAGCCCCTCTGGAAGGCTGCACAGGAACCCCTCAGGAGGGCGGTGGGGGATTGCTCTAGAATGCCACACGAGAACACAGTGCTGGGCTGGGATAAGGCTCTTGGATGCCAGCAGCATCTGTGAGAACATGTATTTTCAGAGATCCTGGGGATCTGCCAGCAAACTTCAGGGCCCTGCTCTGGCTGGGGCACAAGGGCTGTGTGGGGTAGCTCAGGGTGGGAGGCTCGGAGACATGAGGTAAAAGGCATGAGGCCCTCAGCAGAGATCCAGCAGCATGTATGAAAACATGCTCACTTTCTCCCTCTCCCCTGGCACATATAGCAATGATTTCAAAGCTATCTCAGACAGTGGAGAAAACATGTATTTACTGCCACTCCTCCACACCAAATCCCAGGGCACTTGTAATAAGTTCAGAGTAAGGATGAATGCTTGAGCAGGTGGCCAGAGGTCTCCAAAGAAGAGTAATACTTGCCAAGGGTGTTTACATCCTGCTCTGAACTAGAATAGTCTCTTTCACACCAAACCACAAACTGCTGGTTGAAACCTGAGCTGAACTTCCTTGATGATCAGAGGAGCCTGGCTAACTTTCAGCACAGCCAGTTTTCATTTTTACACCTCTCCAAACTTGCTGGGACAAGAACCAAATGTATAAGCACAGAGTGAACTCCGATTCCTAGGACATTGCTGACCCAATCTCAAACAGCATGTGTCAGAATATGCTAAAAAAAGGTTGTTTTCTCTCAAAAGTTTTCCCAGTTTGGCTCTTTGAGGCTTATGTGGTTTCTGCTGTTCACATAAACTACAGTTTTGGTCATCTGCATTTAGGTAAACCATAGCTTAAACTCATAGAGGCTTTCATCTGAGAAAGCCTCACATCTTTCATGGCACCCAGCTTTTTCCCTTAATTGAAAAGCAAATGTTGATTCAATGCACACAAAGGCTGCACATTCCCCAGAACACTGTGCAGAGATCTGCTCCTCCTGGCTTTTCATGCGCTGATATTGCTGATGTATCTGCACACACGCGGGCTACCAGATTCTTTCCAGTGGATTTTTTTAATTCTCAGTGGATTTTGCACAGCCTGAGCTAAGTCTGGAGTTTTACTGCTGGGCACACATACCAGTTAACTAGCACCATCTTGGGTGCTTTTACGTGTCACAACTTCAGTTCCATGCAGACAGATGTCTGTTCTTTATATCCCAGTGCAGGTTTTATGGATGGCCATCCAGCAATGACTAACTCATGCAAGAAATAGCTTAAATACTCCGGTGCATTTGTGAATAAGTATAAAGTGCTACAAAGCTCAGAGTAGTGTCCTGGGAAATAGTCCAGCCAGATGGAAACAGTCCATCAAATACCACAAGAAGCCCAGTGCATCTCTTCCCTGTGCAGATTAGGGAGGCTTTTCGGCCTTAGATGCTGAATAAATGTAAGCACTACTGCAGGATTGCTAGAAGTTCAAAATAATCACAAATATCATGTGTCCTCGACTGTTTGGAGGGGATTTCTCAGACAGTTGAAGAATTCTCCTTAGGGCTCCCCTGTAGCTCCTTTTAGGATTTCTGGTAGCCAAAATGCATTTTTTACTCAAAACTTCAGTGCCTTTAGCCCTACAAATAGCAACAAATCAAAATCTTTTAGCAAAAGGCAGTAAGAAAGGCAGGAAAGACAACAGCTTCCCTGAAGGTTAGTTGCACCCTGTTACCATGCATGTTAAGGCATGTATAGCTTGGGTAATGAAAAGGGAAAGGGGATTCAGACAAGACTAGAGGATGAGAGGTTCTGGAGCTTCAAGAGAGCCATGAAGCTGCTGCAGAAATACTGGAAAGTGTATGGAGGACCAGTGCTGCTCATGATAAAACTGGTACCTCTAAACAAGAGAGATACTGTATTAATGCTTCCCTCTGCATAATCAAGCAACTTTTGAGGAGCCAGGGCTCTTGTTTTAAACAGATTTCTGACCATCACAGTTGTGGTAGAAATATAGGATGTTCTGAAATACAGATTCAAGAAACTTCTTTCTGGTGGTGGGAGGGGAGCCATTACCCTACCAGCTCTGAAACTTGGCTTGTGGTCACTGGGCACCTGACGCTGGTCACTGAGCAGGAAAGGACAATGCTCTGGCACTTAATAAAGAAGTGAAGTCCTCATCAGGAACAGACAGGGTTACATTCTGTTTCATGTCTTAAGCTCTCTTCTCCTAGAAGGATTTATTTCAGTCTCTCACCTGTATCTAAACCATAATAATGAAAAAAAAAATTCTTCCAGTTAAAAAAACTGTAGAAAAACAAGTAGAAAAATCTCCATTGTGCTAGTGATAGAATAACTTGCAGTGAGAGGTGGCATGATTTAGAATTATTTTTTGCAAATATTCTAGACACCATTTATATTAGTGCCAGCTTAAAAGTGTCTGATTGCTACTGTTGTTGCTAGAGCTAAGGCTGATAAAAGGAATAATCACTCACGATAGGACTGAAATGGGCTATACACTGTCTGAAGGTTTTATTTCTACAGATTCTGGACAGTTTATAGAAATTTTAAATGCTGTTTAAATTGCCATTCAGTGGGCCATTCAACTGAGCATTATAGAGTCTGTGACCATCAGTTACCTAAAACCTGCTTATATCAGCTACTTACCTATGGTAAGTAGTGTAAATATGCATAGATTATGTACATATAAACTCAAATGGTACTCTACATGCAATTAGATATTTACTATAAATCATTCTAAGCTGGAGCTCTACTATGATACACAACCCTGAGATATCTGTTTCAGCTATACAAACCTGCTAGGGAAACACCAGGGCTGAGCAGCCAGCTGGGTAAAGTTGAGGTTAACTGCATTCCCAGGGCTCTGAGATTTAATTAAAATTACTGGAGCTTGTGGAGGTGGAAGTGTAATGTCAGTGCTGTGTTCCCTTCCCCACTTCAAAAATATACCATTGTAGAATCTGGCAGGGAAAGCATAAAGTCTCAACAAATCAGTCATTGTGGATTGACTTCTTAAGCTAGATGATCAGGTAAACTGACATGTCAGTACTGTTACCCATTTGCTCTTCATAACTGAAACAGCTTCTCAAATGCTTTGTGTCCTGTTCCCTTGTGTCTGAAGAATCTATTACCTTACCTGTCAATCCATTAGCTTTTAGCAGCTGGCCCTTCAAAAATCCCGTTCTTCTGAAATTTCTTCACTTCCTCTCTACTGCCTCCAGTTATTAATATGGAATTGTGACCATTTCAAGGTCAAACATGTTTGATCTCTTTAAATACCTCAGATTGTAGCTACTGAATGCTACAGTAATACTGAAGGTTTTTAACAGGCCAGGGATAAGTCAGGATGGCTACAAAAACACTGGATCAAGGACTTTAGAAGTTACTTTCTGAGCTCCTTTTGCTCTAAGTCTGCCGCCGTGCCTGCCCTGAAGCTCCCTGGCTTCGCCTGCCCGCCGAGCAGCGGGGGACACTCCCCTGTTTCTCGAGGAGATTCGGGGAGCAGCTAAGACAAAGCGCTTCGCTGTTTGCCTTGTTAGGAGGAGAGGCGGCGTCCGAGGAGGTAATGAGGGAGTCGACTCAAGGCTGGGGAAAAGGTCTCAAGTTTAATGCAAGCTCCGGGAAGCTCTGAATGCCATTCTCCCGGCGGCGGCCAAAAGTGGCCTCGAGACTCTCACAACTGTCTTAAGTACTGGGGCAGTAACCAGGGGGAAGGGACACCCACCACCCAATGGGGGAATTCGGAGGAGTGGAAGGCAAAAGGACAGACAGACACACAAACCAATGGGTAAAGTTTAAGGGAGGGACCCCTGGCCCTCGTCCACTCACTCGATGCGCAAGGTGCAAGATTTTGGGAGAGTGGGATTAGGAGCTGAGTGATGGACAAGGTACCAGCGAGGGGACAGGGGAATGACTGAGCATTTTCAGGGAGATCGGCATTGAGGGAAAGGCGGGAAAGCTCAGGGTGGAACCATTGGGAGACAATGGGGGGTGAAGGGGCAAACCATTACAGGACTGTTACAAAGAGATAAAAACATGATACAACAAAAGTCTTCTTACAATATACTTAGAAACACATGGGACAATGAGGTAGAGGTGAGGATAATAGAAATAAAACCTGTGGGGTGCTTTGGGGTTTTGTTAGGTTTTTTTATTTGAATGGTTGAGTGGTTTTGTTTTAGTTTATTTGTTCAGGTTTTTGTTGTGGGCTTTTCTTAGGTGGGGAGGGTTGGTTGTATTTTTGAGGGTCCAGAGTAGGTTGGTTTAAAATCTTGAGATAGGGAAGCATAGTCCTGAAACAGAGTTTTTGGAGTTTACTTAAGTTAACAAAATGAATTAAGCATTTATATTTTAGCTTGTAGAGTTATGTATTGAATTTTAACCTTTTACTTAAGAAAGTAAGTCTGCCTGGTACAAAGAGCATAAGAAAATGCAAAATCCTGAAGCTTCTTGCATAAAGAACAATACCAGAGGAGGCAAAGAACCCAGATAAAGAAGCTCCTCTGTCTCCAAGCCTATCAAGACTGACAGACGTACTCAGATAAGCACCAAAGGACCGAAAGCGCACGCGCAGAGAGGAAAAGTTCAAAAGTTCAGTCATGAGGAAGACCACAATCTTCAGCCTCAGGACCACCGAGAGACCCCCGTACAACCACCACAGCAAAACACGCGTGCCCAGAAAGGCGTGGACTTATTTAGCATGAGAGGTGAGGACAGGCGGGGCCAGGGGTTGAATATGCGTGAAAAAGTTGTGCAATGTATTGCATATGGAACACCTTTGGGAATAAAGGTGTGGGTCAGACTGAGGCTCGGGGCACAAGTTTTGGAGAGCTATCTCACTTGTGTCGGGCGCTAACATACATACCCACTTCATAACTACCCTGGGTTGTGGAGTCTATTTATTTATTCCACGTATCACTTCAGTCCTATCTAGAACTCTTGTAAGCAGCTGTTCTTCAGGCTAAGCAGAACTGAATAGGGAACTGGGTATTGGCTGCCAAGAGCTTATATGCACTCCTCTGGAGTGTAATATGCTTCTGCTATGATTCATTTTTAATTTAAAATAGGAAAACAAAAAATCTGGACCCATTCTTCTGTACTACCCTTTGTACTAACAAAGCTGGGGGAGCTGCTCAGTAATTGTATCTGGCAAGAAAAGCTGTTTCCAAATGTGAATAAAGTCCAACAGAAAACAAAATTTGACTTGTGACTACAGGCTGTGAAGGGAAAATTACTTATCCCAGTGTGGTGCTAAAATTAATTCTTCCTAATTGCAAAAAATTATCAAGTTATAACAGAAAGTTACTATTTGGAATACTTGTTTTATCTTAGGATTTTGAAGCCATTTGAGATACTGAACACTATGAAAAGAAGCAAACCCAGTAACTGGATACTGCATGCAGACTGCTTTTTAACTCCCCTTAAGGATTCCAGATCGTGGACACTTAAGGCTTGATCCAAGTCTATGTGATTTATTGTCCTAAAATTGCTGAGATCTGCTATCATAGCTTCTGCTTGGGATAGAAATGCTAGGAATGAAGGTGAATGCTGACTATCTGAAGGATGTAGTAAGCAGATCTGATTTTAAATATAATTTCATTTTCACTCCCAGGGTTGGGAAATAGCTTAGGCAGACTTGTCTTTGTTGGTTCATATCTCATTAGTTACATCATAAATGCCAAGGATTAGAGAAGAAATACTAGGGTTGAAAATATCTCATGCAGAAACTTCTTAGTGGTTAGAATCAAATAATTGGGAGGCAACAGAAAGATGAAAATAATATGACTCTGTCAGTATGTGGCAATGTCATGGCCTTCTGCGAACAGACTACCAGAAAATACCTTAGTAATACATGCAGTTTTCATCTGCCTCCACCCTTGTAATTTTCTCAGCTGACAGTGTTTTACAAGTTTATAAGATGCCTCAGTCATCTGCTTCTTGACATTTCTTTGGTTTGACTTCTCCTTTCCTATAATTTTCTATGTGAAGTGTTCTTTATCTGCGTTTAAAATTGGCAGCAACAGTGAGCAGGCTTTTGGCATGGCCACAATTGCTTCCAAACAATGGTAGTAATCTTCTCACCCCTAGGGGCAGGAGAGCAGGCGAGAGCTGCGGAACTTTCCTCTCCGTGAACTACTCCGCTTTCATGCTAGTCAGTTTATCTCTTAGGGGTGAGGAGTGCTGACTTGTCCCTGTGCAGGGGAGGCTGCCACACAAGGACCCCGCCTGCTGACATTTGGGTGCATGAGTGGTACCCTAATCCCCTGCAGGTGGGAAAACGTGGGGATTCCTGCTGAGGATTATTCAGAAGTTGTGTTATGTCAGAGTGAGCACTGTGTGGGAATTGCAGGCTCATGTTGACAGCAGAGGGATGTGTCCAGGAGTGAGCACTGGGATGCTGTCCAACTCCTTTGCAGTTGCTACAGCCAGCTTGCCTTCAACACCTGTACTCAGGATTGCCTGCAGGAAGAGAAACTATGTTCCACTTTATGCTAGCAATCTGTCTCAAGAAGGTTTGGATCTCCAATTCATTGTATTTTCTCCTTCTCAAATTTGTGTGAACATGAAAAGAGGGAAAGAGTGGCAGCTGTATGCATCAGAGGAACCAGATGAGCCACACACCTTGCAAAATATATCAGACAAAGAAATGGGTATGATTTCTGCAGTTCATTTGCCTTTTCTCGTGGACAGACTGTATATGGGTGTCTAGCAATTTTGTTTTTACCTTTTGTTTTCTGAAACACCCATTCCAATAATAAAATTGTGTATGACACAGAAAGCCCTATTCAAGACACTGAGATTAAGTCAAGGCAGTGTTTAATATGATTAAAGATTGTAAATTTGGATGGTAAGCATTTACTGAATAACTGCCATGAGATGCTTGAAGGTGGTCTAAGAGGATGGAACCTTTGGGTATTAGATCCTCTGTATGTCAAAAAGGGAAATGTTCCAATGTTCCACTCTTGATTAATTCTTCAACAAACCACACTGATATCTTCCTTTATTCCTCTCTGTGGTGGGGGAAATGATTTGTAGAAAGTGTTTTTGCATGAAGTTACCAGTCAAGTTAATCCAGTTCATTAAAATAATGCCTTTTAGATGTTGATGCTGTTGAATTTTGGTAATTGAAACAGCTAAACCTAAAACTTTAGGTCTTTTCTAACTGTCACTAAGAGTAGGCTAAAGGTCTTTGAAATTTTTCTTAATGTGCAAGTTTGAGCTGTCACAATGAAGAGATGAGCTGCTTAATGTTTAACTAAAAATTACTTAGTTGATCTCTTGCGTATTTTCTTTATGTTTTGGCCTATGGAAGGCCTGTTCATTAATTCAGAATGTCTTGGCTCCAGTCCATCTGCAAGACCTCATTTTTCTTTTGAAATTTGTAGTCTTCACAAGCTTGGCATCTGTGATATCACAAACAATGAATTACTATGACTGGAAGTCTCTGGAATTAAAAAAACCCTCCTCCATAAGAACATAATTTTTTTTTTTTTTACAGAATTGGGATTTGTTCTGAGGAAACATTGTTGACAAAAAAAAATTTCAAAGATAACAGATTTTTCATCTTCTGATGAAAAAACAAACTGAAGTCCTGATGCCGAGGACTTGCTCTTTAAATAAATGGGATCTTTCTCTCCTCTCTTGGCAAGAGCAGGAGTATTCTTGTGCTGTATGACAGGGCTAGCTGGTGCTATATTTGTCTTGTAGCTGTACACACATTTGCAAGAGGTTTAATAAGAGAAAGGCAAAAAGCCAATACAGTTTAAAGAAAGTTTATTCTACCACAGCCTGAACTTTCTGGGTTGGCTTAAACACAAGTCTACATACTTGTGGAGGATTAGGGAATATCATTATTGATATGAAATTAAAACTTTCCTGAGTTGTCTCTGGAAAGATCAGGGCTTTGTGAAGAAGGAGGGGAGCCTGGGGGTGTGACACCATGGACATTTTTAAAATGGAGTTCAATAGATGTTTGTGTGCATCAGCAGAAGAGGAGAAAGGAAGACAAGAGGGTGTGGAAGAAGATATTAATAATGCTGGCAGTAGTGCTGTCCATGAAGAGCTGGATTTGGGACAAATGTACCTTACCTGTTTGCCTGAACAGTATATGAGAGTGAAACTCACTCAAACAGTGTACCTGATATGCTGGCTGTTGTTGAAACTCTTCAAGGTAAGAAATTTTAATACAAGTCTGTGATATTTTTAGTTGACTTCTTTTGTGCTTAAAATACAATGATTTCAAAATCTCTGCTGAAGGATTTGAGAATTCATTACTATGTACCATGCAGTTTCTTCCATGGTTTATTAGTAGCAGGAGCTTTGTAAATATTGATGTTATACATTGAAACAGGAGATCCAACAAGGGAAACTTGTAGGGGCTACTCATGGAATACTACACAAAGCAATACATTAGTAATTGCTAGTCAGTTTATCTCTGTACACTGTTACATAATTGCAAGGGTTCCAAGACGATTTTAGATTAATTTCTAGGTGCAATTTCTTGTCATGTTCTTCGCTGATTTACATTAATCTCTTGTGTTGGATGAGCACTGGAATGTATTTTAATTCTGAAAATGTGAACCTTATAAAAGTAAAGAATTGGGTGGGGGTTTGGAAGATTTTTGTCAAATATAATGGAGTTTTTGAAGTTGTGGTGGGACTTATTTTAAATTTGATCTGGCCACATCTAATAAACATACTTTTGCCTAATGTATTACTGGATAGGGAAGCAACAAGGCAATGGATCAGGTATAAATGCTGTAGTTAATTCCAATTCATTCCTTGCAGAAAGCTACTGTAGCATTCACATCCAAGCAGAGAAACACTGATTTCTACAAAAGTGATATGATTTAAGGTTTTAGGTTTAAGCAGGGAAGCACTGAGACATTTGAGCTTAAGATGCTGCTGGTTCCAATGGTGTAACAAGACTGTATTAGTAAATTTAGAATGAGTAATAGGTCTTTGTTTCTGTTTCTGCATTCAAATCTTACTGTGGTAGGTATTTAGTTGATCGACAGATCACCATACAGATCAAAACAAATGTCAAGGCAATATTTACTGGCTGTTTTTTCTTCAGAAGTGTATGACAGAGGATACCCATGATGATGATGATGGGGTGGAGACCACAGGGGTGGGATCAGATGGTGCCTCAGCAGCAGCAAGCCCTCTCTCTATGTACATGGCAGATTTGGGGCAGTAGCTACATCAGTTTTTTTTTGACAGCATAGCTATACAAAAATATAACATCAAAATGTAAACTGAGCACTACTACAATGTTCTGTGTTGGATTGCTCGAGAGCTTTGTTTCCACACATATTCCATATTTGTAGTGTCTTTGCTCTTGTCTATATGTAGCATTTATCCTGTGGTGCCAATTGCTTGCATTAGGGGGCAGAGAGAGACCCTTTCATAAGACTTTTTCTGGTATTTTTTTCTGCAGGGATCTTTTGTGAGGCTGACTGAAAAAGGGTAGGAATCCACACAGCCCTAGGACAGATGACAGAGCCAACTTGTGAGGCAGAGTCCTGGTCAACATACGCTTCCTGACAGTTTTGAGGAGTGCTGATCCAGGCTGGGGAAGGTTGCACCTTGTCTGGTTGCTGATTAATTTGATTGATTCTCTTGTAGTTTGAACTATTTGCAGCCATCGAGTTTGTAGGTTTTAAGAGCCATATCTATATTACAGAAAGAGGCAGAACCTAATTTGTGGCTACAAACCTAGTAGTTGCTCTGGGAGTGTGCAACAGCTTCAGTCCCCAGGACTCATTGCCTGTGCAGAGATTTTTTTTTGTATCTTAATTGTGAAGTGTGTGCAAAATGTTGAGTGGTCTGCACACAGTGGTTTTGCACACCATGCATGAGTTATCCTGTAGGATAAATGGTTGTTCCATTTCTTTGTGGATAGTTTCTTGGACAACAGGAAGAATTTTTAAAGTACATAAGCTAAAAGAAATGTTTCTGTCTGTGATTTTATGTGCTTGCATATGGCCTTACATTTGCACAGTGCATTTAAGTTTTTTGAGTTGGGAAGGAACAATTCATACTACTATAAAGCAGAGTGAGGAGAGGTAATGTAACTTCTCTTAAAATCATAAATTTCTTCAGAAAGCTTTCTGAGAACCTTACAGTGCCCTAAGTCGAGAGGATAACTAAACCTCTAATTTATTAATGTTTCTTTCTTGCTGAGCTTTCTTAAAGACCGTTTAGATTTGAGACCCCACTTTCTTATTTCCTGACACTCTTACATGACTTAAATCTCTTCCAAGTCCTAATCCATCCAAAAAGTGCTAATTTTTTTCTCCTTCCCCTTCACAAGAACAAAAACAGCACAGTGTTGCTTTTTCCCAGGTTCTGCAACTTGGCAGAACCCAGCAATCCTGCTGTAGTAGGAGGGGAGGGAAGGCCAGCAGTACTGAAATGGTGCTGCTGTGTTACCCTTTGTAACAGCTTGTGTGCATCCCCTATACATCCAAATGTTTCCAGCTCTTGGCTACAGACAGGGCCCCAGGTGCTCATGACCTGGAAAATATCCATGACTCCCTGTAACTCCTGATCAATGCTCCTCCAGAAAGAATAAAGTGTCCTTTGTGTCAGGGGACCTCACCCTTCTGTAAATTAACATGGACAGAATGAGGAGAAACTGTGTTTAGCAGGTGAGAAACCAATCTGAGTGGGCTTTCATGAAGTTTGACATGAAGTTTAGTTACAAAATAATCAAATTCCACCAATGTGTTATGGGAACACGCACAATAAACCTGTCTGAGTTCAAAGAAGCATCTTTGTAGACTGACATCTGGGAAATTTCCCACTCATGTTTCCCTGAGGAAGGCTTCCATTTTCAGAGGTCACCATGACTTGTGGGGATGAGGAAAGAGACTTCATATCTTTCTTTAATTCAGATTTAACATAAATTTAGTTGAATTGATTCTCTGTTTCAATCATTTACAATATTTCAGTAATATTCTGTACCTCTGAATATCAAAACCACCTGGTGATTTCCCTGTTATTTACTATAACTTAAGCATTTTCTGTCAGCTCACCTGGTATTTTTTTCACAATCTGAAATCTATACAAAAGGCAAAATAATGGTGAGACAAATCTGTAATTCATTTCTTGTTTTGTCTCTGTATTTTTGAGTACTGGGTTCTACAGAGCTTCCAACTGCTCCTGCTATGAACTTCTAAATGCCATGTAATGCATGAGAATGGATCCCAAGTGAAAGATTAAATCACTTTCCTATAGTTTAGGGCACAGGGGCTTAATTCTTTGCTATTCAATAGGTATATCACTCTGTGTTCATAAACTTGCTGTTCTTGGCTGAGCTCATTACCTGTAAAGGAGATAGGAAATTTGGTTTATTTTATTTCTTAATTAATTTTGATTTTTTTTTTTCCTTCTGATTATAAACATTGTAGGGCTGGACTATCTTCCTGTAATTATGGGCAATGGTAAGGTCAGCCTGTGCAACAGTATGGGATGAATCCCTTCCAAGGGAGAAGAGGAAGTCTGGGTTTCCTATAATATGAATGAATTTTCTAGCCACTAGCCTGTGATCACAAGGAAGTGTAGGCACACTTCACAAGGTGTTGTAGGTTGGGTTGATTTAGTCAGGGGTTTTATTAATGTTAGCTAAGTTTGTTCCTTGTACTCCCCCATTTTTCCACTCACAGTGGTTTGCTCCAAGTTGTTTACCCCGAAAGTTCCTGTCACTCAGATCCACAGTCACCTGTCAATCTTCTCACCTCTCCCTGTTTTCTCCTTATTTAGTCCCATCAGTCAAGGTTTGTTCACTCCCTGTTGAGTGTCAATCTTGTAACCACCCCCAGCTTCTTCATGAAAGTTCTGTATCAATCACCCCACCTTAGCCTTTCTATTCGTCCCAGAATGCTATACTCACCTCTGTTATGTTACCATTGGTTGTTATAGTTGATGTCATTTCCCTGTCGTTTGTCCCCATTGGGCGAGCTAGGTTTCCACCCCTGTCCGCCCACCCCCTACTTAATCTGTTGTCGTTCTTTGTTCTCCGGCATTTTGCATTGCATTGCTTGGAGAGCATTTTGTTCCGACCACGCATGGGGGAATAAAAGTTCTTAAGGCTCGCAAACAAAGTGTCCTTCTCTTGTCCCTTCATCTCCTCTCAGCGTGAAGCTACCAAAGCTGCGTTATGCACGCCACAGCGCTCAGCATTACCAGGGAGGCAGATGCCATTACCCTGGAGTGCCTGTACACACGTGGCAGCCACACGACCTTACACAGGCAGTGCTAGCTGGCGCTTCTCGACTGCTTGAGGTCCTGGCAGGTAGCTGCTGCAACAAGGCACTACCTGTCTTCGTTTGCCACCCCTTTGAGGAAAAAAGGGTGCAGGGTGGCAATTATTGCCCCTTTCTTAGGTGCTGACTTCTAAAAGATCTTCAGTGAAAGTGTGGCCACTTCTGGAGGTGACACTTGTGTTTTCATACCAACAGGTTGGAAGCGCTAAGGCATGGGTGGTTTCTTCAGGAGAGGGTTTTCTCTGGATTCTGAAGGACAGCCCCTAAGAAAATGATCCAGTGAAGGGGGAGAAAATTATCAGATATATCTTCTTGTAACAATTTTATAGTGGCTAGATGCAATTGTTGCCTGCCAAAAATGCTGCTGCTCTGGTTGTAATACTCTCCATGTACTCTGTGAGAACATTTAACTACTGTTTTAAGCATGAAAATGTTGCGTCTGGAAAACCAAATTTGAGGTTCTTCTATCTTTTTGAGTTCTTTTTCAACATGACTTATTATGGTCACAGGAAGATTTTGACAGAGGAAGGAGCTGGACCTTGATATATGGAGTCTGAGACATGGGTTTAACCAGTGGACAGGTCGCACTTGGACCAAGAATTCTGTGAGGGGACCTGGCTGACACCCTTCACAGATATTTTCCAGCTACCTTAAGTGTTGGTTGGAAATTACAAGTGGGTGTAGTTTTGTTTGTTTGTTTGGTCACTTTTGGTTTTTTTGTGGTTTTTTGTTGGTGGTGGTGTTGGTTTTAGCTTTGTTTGTTTCTTTATTATTTGATATGCTTACATGGTCTTGCTGCATCTCTAACTCCTTCCTAATAACTTTTGAACATTCTGGCCAATTTCAGCAAAATTTGAGTGATGTAGAAGTTAACAGAGTTCACAAGAAGGTAGTCAGGGAATGAAAACAGACTTAGCTAATGCTCCTCCTGAGGGAAAGGATCCTTCATAAAACTCTCCCTTATTAAACATCAGGAATTTTGTAAAATTATTCAATTTCCACACTGAAGAACTGCAGAGCTGTAGGAAAGAGGACTCTGTTGGGTCAGCTGCTTGCAGAAATACATGTTTTCTCAGTAAAGTGTTTTTTGTTTGGCTGTTAATGGAACTCCACTGAAGCCTAGTGTTTGTCTTGAGTCCTCAGAGTAAAAGCCAAGAAGTGGCTTTAAGATGTGCAACTTGAGACAACTAAAGAGGGATGTTTTGCAGAAAGCTTTAAACATTCCCTTCCCTCCCCTTTGGAACACCAACTTCTTAAGCTTTCAGCCAGAAAAATCAACCTCCTTTCACTCATTTGGTCAAAACTTCTAATATTTTATTCAGGGTCAGGCTCTGAGGGCAAACAGTCTGATTAGATACACTTAACTCCTAAAACATCATAAGCTGTTCTATGGGGCTTGTTTTGTTTAGGAGTAATATTTCTCAATCTGTTTTCCTTTAATTTATGCTCTAATTTTCAGGATTCCTTTGGGCCAGAAATATTTAAACAGTCTGTTTTATATTGGAATAGTACTTGAAGTGCTGGGTAGAGCTAATAGCGGTAGAGAGACAAAGCGAGGAAAATGGAAAACATCAGAGAGAAAATGGGAATGTATTGAACCTGACAACGAACTTGGTTCAGCTTGGTTTCTCATTCTGGGCAGAGATTCAGTTCTTTATGGGCAGTGTCAACCATTCAGCATGTGCTGGGGACTTTGACTTGTTCCTTTCCCCTCTGCAAAAAGACAGGAATTTAAGTGTTTCCAGTATCTTTAGTATTCATCAAGCCATCTCCTGGATCCAGCTCTGAGCTACTGAGTGTGTTGAGAGTGCAGACTGTGAAAGGCTGATGTGCAGAATGATTTCAAAGCTTTCTTTATAAACCTGGGGAATGATTGTTGGAAAAGCCAGCCACATCCCTTTTATACAACCTCATTCTCTTAAAATTATCACACCTTCATTTACGTAGGAGAATGTGATCAATAGCTACTTTTCAGTGGAACTGCCTTTCACAGTTCTCAAAAATCACTATCAATCAGAGCTACATTATTTTCTTTATGCTGTTAATTTAAGCCCAGTTCCTGTAACAAACCTGCAGGCTTCTGCAGCACTGCAGCTCATGAATCAGAGCAGAACTTTCTTGCTGAATTGTGATTTGATGATTAGCTTAAAAAATTTGACTGAAATCCTGCATGACTAACAGAGTACACAGGGAGGATTAAGAACCTGTAAGTAGATGACTTGAGAACAAATCACTTCTTGTGCACTCTGGAATATTTGATGCTCTTCCTAGAAAATATCTCATTATTACAGAAATCTAAGAAGGTGCTGTATTTTTTTTCTCCTCCTGATGTTTTGTGTTGGAAGAAAAGCAGAACTGGTGTTGGAAAGAAATAAAACTTCTCACTTGATGCTTCAAGTGTGGTGCTCCAAATGTGATTATTTACATATCTGTATGAAAATTGGCAAATAAGGAAGAATTTGTGCTGTTAAAAGCCTTTAAAAAGGTATTGTCAGATAGCAAAATGTATAAATACCCACAAGAATGCTTGGGCAAGGCAGTTTTAAAAGTTAGCTTGATCACTCTACCGTTCAGGGGCAAGGAGTGAAATAGAATTTCCATTTCTAAATAACAACAGAAGTATTCGTTTCACACACTGGAGTTTGATTTTTTCTTTTGAATCTTGCATTTGCATTGAGAGTGTGTTTAGGTGCAAAAAGGCTATTCTTTGTAGAGACATAAACCTTCAATCATACTAAGCCAAATTTCTGTAAAAATGTAGAATAATATGGATAATTAAAAACAAACAAGCAAAAAGCAAGCAACTTTTATCCCTTTGCTTTGAATATTAATAGATATATTGCATTTTTCCCTTAGTAAAATGCAGGTTTTGTTCTCTAGCTTTGTTTTTGCTTTTAGCTTTGGTTTTGGATAAAACCGGTGAATTTATTTTGTAGATTACAGAACTGTTATATTGACCTTGTCTACCTTAGCTGGCCTCACTTATATTAACACAGAAAGTCGGTTGGAATGGCTAAAGAAAACAGCAGTGTTGACTTCAGCTTATCTTAACACATCTGGACACTAAACCCTGTGGTTCAGTGTGGTGGCTGCACATCCTGTGGCACTGCCCCTCTGGCAGAAGCAGAACCTGCTGGCAGAGTGTGGATCATAGATTTTGGAGTGGTAAACCTGGATGGACAGTTCTACAGTAAATAATGGACTGTCTTTTAGATTCAAGCATAAGGAAATGGCAGGATAAACCTTGGGAGCTCACTTTTTCTTTCTTAGTGCAATAGATGAGATTATGGTGTTGTGGTTCAGAGAACTTCCAGGTAATAGAGGAATCCAGATAGAATTGTTTACTGTAGAACAGCTGCAATCTCTGACCACAGACCCAAGTTCACAGGCAAATTTTCAAGCGATGTCCATCCAGGAGACAGTAACTTTCATAATGTTGCAAGTTAAAGTTTTCAAATTGGCATTTTTTCCCTTGAATTCCCAGCTCCTGGCGGCGTGTGACTGCATGAAGGTCTGATTTAAAAAAAAACAAACACATTTTCAGGTGCTATAACAGCAGAGGAATATTGAAATACCAATTTGCAGTGGAAAGTTCTTAAACAATGAGTCTTTCATCACTGGACTTGTCAACCATCTTTCAAGTGTTTTAGGGCTTGGATCAGCTTGTAAAAGATGCTGATTATAATAGCTGCTGGATTGACTTTTTTCTTTGCTTAGCCCAAATAAAAATTCAAAATGCATGAGTATAGCACTATTCATCTAAAAAGTGCAGGCTTTCATTTCACTTCCTACATAAGTAGCTGGCCAAGATGCCCAGCAGAGAGCGAGTGCAAGGGGACTGACATCATCAAAATGCAATGGAACCAGGAGAAAACCTCTTAAAAAGCGCCCCCCAAAACAGAGAGAGAGACAGAAAGGGGAAAAAAAAAGGGGGCGGGGGGGAAGGAGAAAAAAAGAGTGCATTTTAGCTGCTAGAAGCAGGCAAATCTGCACACAAGAAATCCTGGGAACCGTATTGGTCATAAATGGTGGAAGGCTTCCCATTGTCCATCAGATCAGTGTTTGCCACCCTCCAAAGACAACAACTGCCTGTTGAATTGTGGGGGTAACAATACAGGGTGGCAGTAATTTTAAAAAATGTGATCTCAATGTGATGTCACAGAATTTCCAATTTTGCTGAAACCAGGGCTCTGCGTACATCTTTGTTTTCATGGGTGTGCTCTTTTTCATCCTGTTTGCTTCCAAGCCTCTATCAGTACTAAGAGAAAGGAACCCTTGGCTCCACAGTCCCGTGCAGAGTGATGTTTATTTTGTGTCAGGGACCACTAATATGGATCCCCAGGGGAGCAGCAGTGTGGCTGGAGCCAGTGTTTGTCCAAACCCTGACCTCTGGAAGCACAGACTGTGCATTGATGTCCATTCCACAGCACTGTCTTCCCATGAGTGCTCAATCCAAATGTACATTTTCAATTCAGTAGAGTTCATCCTTTCTAGACTGAGAAATGTGCACAATCCTGTGTGAGCACACTGAAGATTTGGGTTCACTCCTATTTCTGCTTCAAGCTTCCAACATGGCCTTGGATAAACTGCTTCATCTCTGCATCAGTTCTTCATCTTAAGGGAAAACTTGCTTATTCCCACTAGCACATAGGAATCTTTTTGAGAGGAAGGATGTGCCTGTGTGCCTTGCACAGCAAGTTACTGATTTGGGCAGCAGCCTGCAGCTATCACTGCATTACGAAGAGCAGGTAGAAGGGGAAATGGCCTGCTCATTAGCAGGAGAGGGAAAGTTAAATTTCAGTGATATCTGCAATTTGTAAGTTAAAAACATCCAAAGTTAATGGAACATTTAAATTTTCAGATTAGATTTATTTTAGAGTTGTGTAATTTAAAAAAATGGTTGTTGAGAAGCTTGCGCAAATGTTTTTGTTTTTTTAAGTGCCTTTCTTGGTGGTGCTCATGCTTTGAGTATTTCCAACCTCTAATTACTTGTTTATTAGTCCATTTCTTCCACCCACACACACACTTGTAGCAGCCCATCTCTTAGCAAGTTGCACAAGTCAAGGAGTAGACACATCTGGAAACCTAATTTCTGTGTCACTCACCCAGTAAGTTTTCACTTCTGTGGAAGAGCCATGTTTCAGAATACAGTCCCACAAGCAGGGCAGAAACAGGTGGAAATATTGGTCAGCAGGACTTCCTTACATCGTCACTGCCCCAAGAGCATCAGACTATACCACATTCTCATTCAGAAAGTCTTTCCAAGAAAACCAAATCTACCTAGACAAGGTCAGCATCTGTGTTGTAAAATAAACACCAGCTGTGAAAAGATTCAGGGACTGTTATGTTAAATTATCAGAAGTCATTGTTTCAGTAGATTGAAGGAGAAACCCTGGTGCCTCAGTGTAGCAGTCAGAGGCCCTGCAAGGCCTCCATGGCGGTCACTAGCCTAAGATAAGAAATGCAGAGTCATGATGAGTAGACCAGAGCTGCCCCTCTTCCTCACATCAGACCCCTGTTATCTCTCTGTAAGGCTATAGGTTGTATTCTCCTCGACCGCAGCCATAGGACAATTCCTGATCCCCCAATACCCTATATAAACCCATACCTTTGCCCTGTTCAGACAGAAGAGCTGTCACTGGAACCCTTTACAGAAGCTGCCAATAAAGACATCTCCACAGAACTTCACACAGCCTTCACCTCTCTCCTTCCCTGCTGTCTGCCGAGGCACTTTGCGAGCACAGAGCTGAAATCACTAGAGCTGAAATCACTAGAGCTGAAATCACCCCACAAGTGCTCGCTAAAGTAGCCAGCGGCTCGGAGCTAGCCCAGGAGCCCAGGCAGGCTGCGCCTCATCAGCACAGTGCTATCCGGGACACCTACGGCGGCTGCTGCCCCGGGGGCCAGATGGACCCCCGGGACCCCAGGCCGTGATACCTCAGGGTTATTTACATGTTGGGTTTGATCCTGATATTGCTTTGCTCTTCCCGTGAGCAGCACCAGGAGTGAATTATCATCACAGGAAAAAGTCAACGTTAGGGGCAGGAATTATTTTTATTTGCCAATTCTCAGGTTAAGTACAAAACTCAAGTGACTATTCAATGTCTTATAAAGTGTGCAGAATCAAAAATGTATCCTTCAGAAATCTGATAACTTAATTTGTTTTCAAATATGTGATCCTAGATGATGTGAAATAGTTTAGAAGACATTAGTAGTGCTTTTTTCTTTGTTTGTTTAATTTTCAGAATATCAGAGTGAGGTTTCTGAAGCTGTTTTTTTTTAATGATTTACTACTGCCACTACAAAAATGGTAACTCTTTATAAAAAAGAAACAAGCTGAAAGATCAGGCTAGAAATGAGCATGGAGAAAAGTAGATAGTGTTGAAGGCTATTTTCAAACAAATTTCAAGAAAGTTCACTGTTCAAGATAAACTAATTTTGCTTTAAATTAAAATATATTTATTTTACAGGTGTACCTTCAAGAGTTACCTTTAGTTGCAGATGGTTCACTCTCTCTTCTTCTCCTTTTTATGAACCCCTTTGCAGTTTATCCTAAAACTCCCCAGACCTGTAGTGCCTGTTCTAAGAGAGAGGTTTTCTGTGAGTGTGTTAAAAATGGAGGATGAAACTGAGGGAAAGGTCCTCACTGAGAAGAAGATGCACTTCTCCAGAGAAACAATGGGGCACTTGCTTTTAGGAAGAGTGAAAACTGCCATAACCTGGGTGTACAGCAAGGTGCTGTACATCTATATCTATTTATCTATACCTATGTCTCAGACTAATAAATAAAGGCACATAATGGAATATGTGACCCTAAGGTTGGATTTACTACCTCTGACAGGGCCATGATCCATTTTCCAAGTTCTTCTATTACATTATTTTCCATCTTTCTTTGAAAAGAGAAAGGCTTTTCATTTTGCCTTGAAAAATCTTAAAGAATGTTATCACATTATCATTACTTAAGTGGGCTTTTTGGGATGGAGGGGTTTTACTCCTGTGAGTGAAGGATTATGCACAGCCTACAGTGTTACTGTAGCTGAGGATCTTCATCCTCATCTTAAAGATCATATTTTCTGTGAAACCCATGAAGTGGGAAAGGTCCATACAGAAAAAGAAACCTGGGAAAATGTGTATAAGGAATGGGGTTTGGAATCATTGTTTAGAATAAAATATGAATTGTATTTTTATAAGGCATCAGTATTGGAGATGGGTAAAACTACTTAAGGCAGAACCTTCATCTTGAAAGTTTTATTTTACTTTTTCCTTTCCAATGCAAAGTTCAAGCCAAGTTCACTAAAGTTTGTGAACCCTTCAGCAACACTTGGCTAAGTTGCAAACCTGAAATTGTATGTGGTTTGGGTGCAAATCAGGATGGGTTTGATCCCAAACCACTTGAAATGCAGCACTTCTGGCCCCATGTAGCACTGTATTTCAGCCTTCTTTGCAGCCCAGACCTAGGCTTGCCCAGAGGGAAGCTGTGGCTGAAAGCCCCGTGGATGGTGCCCACTGCACTTCTCACTGGTTTTTCACAGAAATGGGGAGAGCTGTGTACTTGTCCTGGATGGGTAGCTTGGGTTCCAGCTCAGCTAGAGGGTCATTATAGACATCGCTGTGTCTAAACTTCAGAGTTGAAGGGGCAACATGTGCATCTCACCCAGTTTTCCACAGGGAGTTTTCTTCAGAACAGACTCCTTCCTGGTGAAAGCCAAAATAATTCCAAAGGGTGCCCATTGGCTCTCTTCCTAGGAATTACTAGGAATTTTTCAAAAATTAATCCATAAAGACTTTTTGACCTGTAGCAGTAGATTCCTTCAGATAAGTCTAAAAGTGTTTTCAGTTCTATTCTGTGTAGTGCAAGGTCTGGGAAAAATTTCTTGTAGAAGCCACAAGTTGGTTCCTGCAGGTCTCAGGGATTTCTTTGTGCCAGTAGCCACAATATGGATACCTGCCATGATGGTAGGGTCAAACCTTTGATAATCCCGAACGAGTAAATGCTGATCCTGTCTGTTTTAAATATTTGAACATCTGTAAAGTTGAATAGCTAGATAAGATACTATAAGATACAGTAACTAATTGTTATAAATACTGAGAGGACTATTACAAAAGCTATTATGGAGTGACTATATTTTGCTGCCAAGTAGTAGTGCATTATTTTATGAGATTGTGTATCCTTTCTTCTTTGATACACTGAGTTGAACAACCTTGAAACTCCAGCTAAACAAGTCTCCAGTCTTTCTGAATTTGTATTGAATGACTAAGCTTTGGCTGAGAGTTTTCTGACATGATTCAGTCTGTTCAGGTCTTTTCCTGGCTTCCTTTCTTCTCTGTGAAGGGCAAGCTCATGAATAAGATGACTGGGAAATAAACGCCAGCAACTTTTATATAATAACATGAGGAGCAAGTCTTGCAGCTCTTACGGCAAGATTTTAAAGAGTTGCCATGTAATCACTCTTTTCAGAACCAGCTCCTCTCAGAGAGTTCTTGGGATATGCTCTAAGATGCTAAACCCCAAGGGCCCAAGCAAGGCAGAGTTTTTTGGCTTTTCTAGTGAGAAATGGCTAGGTTACTTCCCCTGTCACCTGTATGCAGTTGTCACTGGCTGCTCCCTTATGTATTGCATCCATTGTCCTTTGAGCAGTGGCCAAAAAAATGTGGGTATCCAGCCCTTTCTAGAGGCAGGTGCTACTATCTAGCTGTAATTACTCATCTGTGAACACTTTTCAAGTGACACAAGCCTGATAGTTTTTAATCTGTATGTAACAAGCATTCAGAAAAGAGCTGCCTGAATTTTTCCTTTTATGGTCTCTATCATAACTGGCAATAATGGAGGCAAACTTTGGATGTGGAATAAATTTTTAGAACTAGGATTGCACAGTTTAGAAATCTTTCAGTTTGCTGTTAAACTATCCAAGTGTGGTCTTGATGTATGCGCTTTGAAGCTGTTTTGTTCCATAGTCCAAAGTGAAATCCAGCATTCAAAGCAATTTGACATTGTTAAAGGCTATTTTTTTAGTGTATTTTGATACAGGTCAACTTCTATTACATCTTTTCACTTCCAACAATTACTTCTATTCTAATTACCCAAACAAACCTAAGACTGTGATTTTGCAGCAGCATAGGTTAGCATATAGGTAGTACAAGGCAGAATTTACTACAACACTCTGTCCCTCCACCAACCTGTGTTCACCTTTGTTTGCTACCTCTGTCTGTGCTTTTCTTTCCAGACCAGTCTCAGCTTCCAGCCCTTGAATGCCTGCCTCCCCTACCCACCTGGATGTTGCTTATCTTAAAGAATTTCCTTTTCCCAAATTCTTCTTTTCAGACACAAATATTTCTACACAGGGTGTGGATTACATATGCTCTGGTGGCAGATTCTGGACTTCTAAAAGCAAAGTTCTCGGCAGAAATGTTATATTCTGCTGGAATTAAATACATCCAAGGCAGTATTAGTAAATTCTTAAAAGATAAACAGAATTTTTTCTCAGAGAATGACTTGCACCAGGTACTGCCAAGCACTTTAAGCTGATCTGCTAAGAAATAAAGTGTTTAGGACTGGCTTATGATCTGACACTAGAGTTTTCTAATGCTCACAATTTAGGGAGTGTACACCTGACTTACATCACTATGAAGTCAGAGCATGGTTGGCCATTTATATAAAGTTAGCCTCAGAGAGCTTCCAAACAGAACTTTTTGTTTTAAAAAATTCTTTTGAATTCCCATCCAGAGTGAGGTTTTCACGTGGGAGCACCACATAACTTGATTATTATAACATATGTTTTAGAGGGTGCGTGATCTTAAAGAGAAACAGAGAGAATATTAAAGTACACATACTAACTGGGGTACTGGTGGGCAGGAATTCTGCTCCCAGTGTGTATAGATGGTTTCCTCTCCTCCCTCTTATACTGGGCTCCTCTCTAAGTAACTGCTTAGGTTAAGTTAGGTTTCCTTTCCTGTTGTAACTGTTAGCTTGTCCCTCTCTTCACTTAACCTACCCTCTCAGAAAGAGTCCTGAATACATAAAAAGCTCTTGCAGTGTGCCCTGAAGCATGTCTGCTGATGAAGCACATACAGTGTAATTATGGATAGCACATGCAGCATCATGAAGTGCCTTTGTTTACAACTTCTCTATCAGGAGAGTATAATGAATGTATTCACTGAGGAAATGCAAAAGCAGATGCCTTTGGCTGGCTCCTGTTGTTTTCTTTTTGGCAAAGACAGAGGGACAAATCTGCTCTGGGACAACCCCACTGAAGTCAGATGAGTTACACCAAGCAGAAGCTGGAACTTTTTTCTTTTCTTCTTTTTTTCTTTTTCTTCTTTCCATTTTATTTTTTAATTTTTTGTTTGATTTTGTGTTGTGTTTTTTTTGTGGGTTTTTTGTTTTGTTTTGTTTTGTTTTAAAGAACATAATTTCCAGTCTCTTTTCCCTGTCACAATTTCTCTTTCCACAGAAAGCCTGTGAGAAAAGACTGTCTGCTTCTAAAAAGGTAGGATATCCTCTTAGTCATTAATAACTAATTTCCTCAGCTGTATACGTTCTATATATATTGACCAATGGATGTAATAATAAAATTAATACTTAACTATATATATATATATATTAAAAATACTAAAAAGCTAAAATCTTCATTACTGAATGGGACAGTAAGAACAGATTGTGCTGTGAGAGGGATGCAGTGCTAACACACAGCTGTGCTGCTTCAAGGGCATGAGGTGTGCTCAGAGCTGGCCTAGGCCCAATATGGAATCACCTTGAAATGTGTACTCGTACCTGGCATGTACTGAGGTGTAACACTGGACAAAGCTGCTGAGGGCAGGTCTGTGAAAGCACCCCTTTCACATGCCTGTGAAACCTTAAGGGAAGAGAAACCTGTGGCAACTCATGGTATCATGTATATTGGCTTATCTTAAAAGGGATGATCTTTAAAACAGGTTTATTCAGGTAAACCTGGAATTGCACAGTGTAATAACAGAAGTTAGCAGGACTGCTGCTGCCTTCTGCCTGCCCGTGCAGTGACCACGCTTTTGGGGTTTTTTTTTCTTCTACTGGGGGCCTGAATGGTGCCTCTCACATAAATCACATAAATCCTGCCATTTACAATTTGCCTTTTGCTGAGGCTCCCTTTGTGCTCACACGAGGCAGCTGGCAAGAGTGCTGACCTCCGCAGAGCTGAGCTTGCCAGCACTGGCTAATCAATATTCAGTAGCGCTGGCTGCTCATTGCAAAGCAATGGAAGGTTGCTCCTCCTGAGTGTCACTTTGCAGTCTCTTGCCTGTACTTCCCCTCCACCCCCACTTCAGGCTCTCAAGAGGACAGAGTGCTGGGATAGAAATGAAGTTCCCATTCAGGATTGGAATAATTTGTTGTCAGATGTCAAAACAGTCTTTCAAAAGAAGGTGATTTCCTCCCTGCCAGATTTTTGGTTTTGCCAGTTTTGTACTTTTAATTTCTGGGATACTTTTAATGACAGCAAGCTGTGGCACTTGAAGCATTAGGTGTATTTGACTCAGGCAGGTTGCACTAAGCCTTGGTTTGCTGTGACCAAAGGAAAAAATCTACATCTTTTGCACAGCTGTAGGTGACCTGTCTGACCTCTTGTGTGGAAGGGGAGAGCCATGATTTCCTATACCATGCTATTCAAGAGTAAATGAACAGGGAGACTCGTGGAAATGTAAAAACATGGCACACATCCCTATTTGTTGGTGTGCACAGCTCAAAGCACACCCAATGCCTCTTTTCTAACACAAGAAAGAAGGCCAGTGAGGTTTGTGTGGCACAGTACCTGACCATAACTTTAAAGTGAGTTTGGCAAAAATCATATCAAAGTCTCTCCTTTTAAATTTGAATTGTCCACTTAAGGCTGTGTTCAGTCATTAATACAGCAGTAGAGAACTGTGAAATAAATATGCAAGTCTAAACACTTGAATTCATTAGGAGTAATAGAGTACAGGTATATAGACTGATATGAAAGAGTTAATGAAGGAATAGTTTGATTTGGTTACTTTGATTATAAATATAACATTAACAATCACAGCAGAGATTACAGGGCAAAAAAGCAAGGTCAGAGGTCTCAAAGGAGGGGAGTGGATAGGTGTAGCTAAGAGGCAGAAGGGTAAAAGAAAAACCTTTGGCACAAAAGAATTGTACTCCTATGTCCATAACATTGCTCAGTTCAAATCAGTGCCCTTTCCAAAGAGCAGAAACTGCACTGCGTTGTAAACTGTCTGCATTAGCAGAAGAATTGAGCTTGCAGCTGATTGGTAGTAATTCAGTGTCCAGCTTCCTGTTTGTAATAAGGAGATTGAAAGTCAATAGCTCTCAAGCTTTATCCTGCTTGTGTCTTCTCAGTTTGTATTTGAGGCATCACTAAATCCAACCCAGACACCTCTGTCTGCAAAGGAGTAGAGTCAGCAATGCAAGTCAAAGCACAGTGGGAGTTACTAAGTCAGGGAAGGTGAGCATCTGTTCTTCTTCTGCCCTTAGCACTGTGGGAGGAACAGTTGCTGCATGGGAGCAGGCTGCTCTCTGCTTCTGGCTTTGTACGGAATGCTCCTGTAGTGGCTGGCAGCGTTCACTGTTGATGGAACAACACCTAGGCCACACCTGGTCAGCACCTTGCACTGCTGTGTCTTGGTTCATCTCACAGAGCAGCTGTGGTTTGTCAGGTGCTGATGATTTAACCCATGTCTCCAAGGGCTTGTTCAGCAGCCAGCACTGTGACCATTGCCAGCAAGCTGGTCCTGTCCACTGATACAAACCAGAGAGATCATGACAGAGATGTGAAAAAATGGCAAGCTGGCATTAACTGGGGTTTGTTTAGCCAAGGGGGTTTCCTGTCATCTCCCCATCTTCCTGAACAAGGAATGTGACACAATGGACCTTCCTGACTGCCACAGAAAGTTTATTTAATCATAATTAAAGGGTTAAAGTGGACAAGGGAGAGACAGTTCTTCAGCTGACAGAGAGGGAGCTGTCCCTGGCACTGCAGAAGAGTGACTCCACGTGCCATCCTTTTCCTCAGGAAGTACTGTCATTTTGGTGTTAGTTGTCAGCCCTCTGGCATTAGTTAGTGTTTTGGCTATTGTCAATAAAAAGACTGTGCTGCTACTAAAGGGAGAAGATCCCTGAGACATGGTTTTGCAGTAAGTTTGGAGGCAATGACGTTTACATCCAGTTTGTCTTTCAGCTGTCTTTAACACACCTGAGACATATGTAAAGGATGAGGTGAAGGGCTACTATTATGCCATGGTTAGAGAATATTATCAGTGTATTAGAAAGGAAATCCTAACAGAGCCTGCAGTTCCCATTCCTCTACTTGGCAGAACCTTTCTGTCCCATTTATATTTACATGACCCTGTAGCAATCACTGCAGTGCTAGAGGGAAATACTGAATGGATTGTGTTTCTAGCTATTGCTGCTGATGGAGCAAAGTAAGTCAGCATTTTGGGACCAAACTGTTCACACCAATCGCCAGCAAATCTATCTGATGTAGCAGGAATATCTGTCCTGTATCTCCTTTCCACTTGTACTTTAGGATGTAGTGGGTGTTTGGGGAACCAGAGTTCTCTTGGGGCTGCAGTGGCAGTCTGTGCGTTAAAGAGTAGTGACCTTCCATTTTGATGTTGTGCCAAGTATTTTCTCCTGAGTTGATGAAGTGTAGTCTTGGTTATTCTCTGTTTGGTGTCAGTACAAGCTCTGCAAACAAAGGGAGAATCTGGGTTCATCTGCAGTTAGAACTTGATTTCATTCTGGTACTTCAAAGACTGTTGTAGAAAGAGTGCAGAGGTGGTATGTGCATCTCAGTTCACAACAGGTGGAATTGTTGCCATGCAATGATTATACTTCTCAAGTATTTGTTCTGCAGTCAAGAGAATGAGTTTGTTTAACTGGTCAAATTTAATTTTAACATGACATTGGTATGTAATAAATTCACTTTTATCTTTTTGATAACTTGATTTAGCTTTCAAGATAAAGCAGCACTTAGAAGATGATTAACCACATCCTTTGCAATGAAGGAAAAGAGAATGATAAAAAAAATTGTTATTTTGCAATTTTTTTTATGATAAAGAACAAAACCCAAAAGATAATGCTATCCTAATTCTCTATAAACTATGTGCTTTTCTCAAAGTTCAGGAAAGCACATAGTTTATATAGAGGTTTATAGAGGATCAGGACAGCATTATCTTTTCTTTAAATATGCCTGTACTTCTTTGTATAGAGTTGTGGGTTTTTTTGTATAGAATTTATCACTATGGTGTCTGAGTGCCTTCTCCAAGCATTCAGTTTTCCAGTATCTTTTTGTGAGGTAGCAAAAGGAGAGTGAGAAGTGAATACAGTGAATTATTTGCTCAAGGTCATTCAGCAAGTCTAAGGCAGAACAAGGAACTGAATACAGATAACCTATCACTAATATATTGTCTATCCTTTATTTTAGGAATGAATGGATCCCAAAGATTGAAAGAAAACCACAGTATTATTTCCTATAGCTATTCTCAGTCTAGATTGACTCAGACCCAGGCTTTTCCTTAGCATCCATTGGAAGCAGTAGATAAAAGGCAGATGTGTTCAACAGTGAGCCCCTGTTTACAGCATGACATTTGAGCTTGCATCACTGTTGCCTCCTTTTTTGTTAGAACTGTTCCTGTGCAGTGTCCTCTTTGCCTGCCTGGTGCAGAGAATCACTTTCTATAGAAACTGGCTTGTAAACTGCTGGGCTTATGGCCAGTGAGGACAAGGGGTTTGCCTGAGGGCAACACAGAACTGCTTCCTTCCCTCATTGCTGCTCTGGCTCCCGCAGCCCTTGTCGCCATGTATGCAAACAGGAGCTGCTGTTCAGGGTGCTCCTCCTGGAACCAAGGAGCTCCTCCTGGTTCAGAATATGAGTAGAATGCATTTCAATATCCCCTCTTCTCATCAGTGTTGACGTGTCTGTCTGTGGCTGTCGTAGTTGAGACAGACAATATAAAGCAACACACTCCATTTTCAGAGGGCTTCAAATTGGCATGCTTTTTCTACATTCTTACAAAGCTCATAAGTTTACTCATTGGTCATGAGAGACAAAGTGCTTATTGGGATAGACAGTTGCAGGTTTCTCTTTTTTATCCTTCTTTCTTTCCTGGTTTCTATGTCAACGACCTTGGTAGAGAATTCTTTCAGGGGTAAACACGGATCCTCTTATCAAACTTCTCTGTGGCTCACAGAAGTCACTGTAAAACCTCTTCCACATGTGGCTGTGCTAGGCATCGTATAAAGAGCCCTGGGATGCTCAGAAGGAGGATTTCATCCTGGGAGATGTCAGCTTACGGTGGTGGTTTTCTCACTCTCTAGAGTTTGTAGCAGAAGTGTGGAGGTGCAACTTATTCATCTTTCCATTGTGGTGTCCCTCAGTGGGGGCAAAGTGCATGGCTTAAAGATCCCTCATCCCCTCCTTAAAGATCCTACATCCCAGTGCTGTGCTAGCCTGGGACCCCTAAGTCTTTTTTTCCTCTTTGCTTGTACTCAGTTCCTGTCTTTCTTCAGGTGACAAAGTGAAAGATCCCTGGGGAAACTGTTCTCCCATCAGGTACTTTACGTGATCCAGTATGATTTCAAATCAGAATTTATCCACTAGTTTTGAATTTAAGTGGCAAGTCAGGATGCTGATCAATGTGACTGAACTGTACATGGATCCTACAATTTCTACCTGTTGACCCAGTGACACAAGAATATCAGCTTCAGTTTCCCTCTAAAATAAAACTAAAATTGGTCTATGGTTTGCATTCAGGGAAGAAGAATTGCATTCAGAACAGTGAGGAAACAAATACTATAAATTTCTTGGTTAGGTGAAATTGATTAATAATTTCATACTCACTCTTAGTTGCCACTGGAGCGTCTCATGGCAAATTCAGAATCATAGTTAAGATGCATAATCTACAGGATATATTGTTTTAAAAGTTGCATATATGAAGCTATCAAACTACTATTTTCACCAGGTTTTCCTGGAGAAGAAACATTTTCTGAGACTTTTTACTGTAGACAGCATGTAAAAATATATGAGGTACTTCAAATTATAATAAGGAAAACCTGAGCTCAACCTTTGGAGGATGAATTGCTAAAGCACACATTTCATATTATATTTGCTTGTTTGTAGCAGGAATGTTGGAGTTACCATCTCTGTAACTATTCACACTATATTGCAAAGAGAATGAGGAATCTGCTTTCCAAACACAGATTTACAGTCCATTAAAGACTTCTGGTTTAGTGTACAGCAGGAGAGACATCAGGAAACAAAGCTTAATCATCACCATCCAGATGAAAATATTTTTAAGTGTGGAAAGTAATTCAGAAGAGCCTTAGATCTATTTCATTGTTGAGACTTTGCATTACATTTGATGTCACCACTTTGCAGCACTGACCTGGAAGGTTCTGTGCAATAAGCCTGTATCTAGTGAGCATACTCATACTTTTCAGACCTTTTTGATGTTTCTTCATTACATGCTGATGTCTGCAGCATATCTGTGTAAAAAATGAAATCTGACTGAGCTCTTGCAGTAGACACTGCAGAAAATATATGAAGGTGTATAAAGTTAACTCCCTCAATTATTTGGCAAAAAGAATCCCTAAGAATCCACTGGTCTCTTCCTCCAGCACCTAGATTAAAATATTATATATTGAAAATGGCCACTGCCCAGCCTTTCTAATTCATATACTAAGCACAGCACAGATACTTTACAGATCATTATACACCACTTTCTGTTCTGCCAAGCTTCCCAATCATTTATTGATACTTATTGAAAGTGTTTGAGTGCTCGGAGTTCAGTAGGATTTTCTTTTCCCATGTGGGGTTGGAATACTTTTTATCAAAATCTTCATCCCAGGAGGGTATGGATATGTTTCTGTCCTTATGTGCATACCAATCCATGGAAACTTAACCTCTGCTGCCATCACATCTGTGAAAGGAATGGGTTATTGGGAGTCCTGACTATCCCAAAATGGGCAGTGGGGGAATGCAATTGTACCCAGTGTCAGAATTTACACTCCAACTCCTGAAATGGCATTCCTGAAGAACTTCAAAAATCACTTTTAAGAAAGTTTATAGCTTAATTCCTAATGAAACGAGGCAGTTGAGAGGTCTACGTCTATCTGTTCCATTGCACCTACCTTTTGAGACTATTGACAGTTTTAAACCAAATATAAAAGAGAGGTAGTAGACTATCAAAGATTTCTGCAAGTTTTATGAACACTAGCAGTTAAGTAATCAAGGAATATTCAAATTAGTGGTTTTACCAAAGGAACTCTCCAAATGTGTGTTTTTAATGACAAGCCCCAACTGGTCAGTCAGCATTTATGGCTGGGAACAGAGCTAATGTGGTGAGAAAGGGTATATATATCAGGGGGCAAAAATCTGTAGGAAACCAGGCTTCATCAGTTCTGTCTCTTGGGGAACAAGCTATTGTATAGCAAAGCACTGAGATACTGCATAGATGTGATAACCTCAGTTACAGTTTAGCTTTTGTCTTTTAGTAAAAGAGTGTAATGTGTAGAGACTCTTTCAACATTTGGACAGTGGAGCTGAACAAAACAGAGACCATTATATGCAATTTCTGTCAAGACTTGTGAATGGTCTGTGTTAGCCTGCCAAATGCAAATGAGGATTATCTATTCATTTAGTCCAAGAGAGAAAATTATATAACTTCTTTAGTTCAATTACTTTACTGTAACAAATAAACAAGGAAGAGAGAACTCCAATATGGCAAATGGTCAAATTCAGATAGCTGTAAGGTCTGTAGAAGTCACACTGCTCTGATAGTAATCCTTATTTTACATTATTTGCTCAGACATAGTCCCTTACGTCTTCAAAGTGATTTATATGCTTCCCCCACAAGAAGAAAATCTTGTAGAAGACTTGAGACCCAAGTCTCACTTATTTTCCTTGGACTTTTGAGGCAAGGATATATTCATCTTGGTTGGAATGTGGGGTGTTCTCAAGCAGCCTGAGTGACCCTATTATCTCTTTGCTGTATTTTCAGGCAAAACACTGATGCAGTTTTGTACATCTCTGTCATGAAGTAGAGACATTCCACTATTACCAAATGCTGGTCATGGGTGGGAGTGAAAGGGATGTAGAGCTGAAAAGTGGTGGCTAGTTTCCAGCATGTCAGTCCCGAGCACTTTGCAGAAGGAGGCCACAAGGAAAGGGTTCAGCAGCTCCTCTGCGCCTCAGCCAAATGTGTGAGAGTCACCCGAGGAGTTGCTAAGGCTCTGGGAAAAAGGTGGGTGGGCTGAGGGGAAGCAGACATGCATTTGTGATTACTGATAAGGTTGACCCTCTCAGAGATGGACATGGTACAGAACAGCTGAGCACCCCCAAAGCAGCGGGTTGGATGCCAGGGTGGGGCACTCTCCTGGCCGCTCTCTGTTGCCCAGAGAGGGCAGCCCTTGTCACTGTGGGGACTGAGCTGACAGACTGTGCCTGTACACCTACAGGCAGTGGGTCTAGTTCAGCCCAGAGGGCAACAAACTGCTACAAAAGCAGGCTCTCACCTGAGTGACCTGCCCCTCAAGCTGGAGCTTTTTTGGCAAAGTATCTGTGCTTCCTGGCAAAGCATCTGTGCTCCCTGGCAAAGCCTCAGGTCCTCACCAGCACCACATTATGACTGGTCACTCAACACAAAAACCTCTCATGCATCATACAGAGAGTACAGACCTCCAGTACCTGTAGCTTCAAGCAGGTTTCATCAGTATCCTTTCACTGCAAGACTTAGTTTAGAAAATAAAAAATAAAGTTTGTTACCTTTGTCCAACAAGAATGTTTTTTTGAAAGATAAGGGACTATTTCGGTTGAAATAGTTATTACAGAAGCCTGATTTGGAGAGACACTTGGTTTGTGGTTCATCTTTCTTTCCCAACACTGGTGGGTTAGTGTCTTCCCCCAGACCTAGCTCCAAAAATGCTCAGATATTTTTGAAGGAAATGAAGTGGGGGCAGCTTGCCCTCTGCTGGCTGCTGGCACCCAGGCGTTAGAAGGAACTCCAAAGAGGGACTTTGGGAGCTCAACTCGTCTAATTCTGCCTAATTCTGCTGGAATATAAACTGGTTATACCCAGATGGTTGTCAACATAAAAGCCCCTTCTTTAAAGTGACTGCCATGGGAAGTGGAGTTGTCTGTCAGCAGCCAGCATGAGCAGTAGCATAATCATCATCTGACTTGAGCTTGAACCATCAGGTGTCAGCCTAGTTCTGCCTCAAGGTTTTTCAGTGCTGAGTTACACCAGTTATCTCCTTTCTGGCAAGCTCCCTTTCTCTGCCCCACCATGCACACAAGAATGTGCTCCCAGTAAGTCAACAGCACCTTCATATTCCCCTGGAGAGAAAAAATGAAGGGATAGATGGGTAAGTCAGGAATGGCCAGCACTGCTTTCTCCATCTGGCTATCTTTTATGAGATGATACAATGCACACAAGCTGTGCTCTCCTCCTGCTCCCTTGACCAGTTGCAGGGAAGGTGACCAAGGGTAGCACAGTCCCTCCCAGGGCTCCACTGTGCACTCAGGATTATATACAGCTTGTCCTTACATACTCAAACTTGTCCACCCTACAGCTCCTCTGTCCTTGTGAACTGGTTCTTCAGCTGCCCCAAATTTGTTTTGCCATGACCTTCCATCAAAAAGAAAAACTGTTTCTATAACCCTTATATTTCCTGCTTTGATGTTAATCCTGACATTCTTTACCTAAATCCAAATATGTATTGCTTTCACAATTTTAAAGGAAAAATACTTATCTTGGATCTTAAATGCCTAATTGCATCTGACTAAACAAGGCTGCCTTAAAATAGACCCCAGGAGGAAAAGATCCAATTGTAGACTTGTTAAATACCAAATTAAAACAAAACCCTGAAGAAATGAAGGGGTGGCAGTCAATGTTACAGTTGCATAGGGAGTGATAGTTAGAAAAGTGGCATACATCCAGAAGAGGCCCACAGCAAAAAAGAGGGAACCTGGCTCACATGGAGAGCGGGATAAGGTACTGCATGTACTGCATGTACTGCATGAAACTGATTTGTATTTGCAAAAGAAATTTAAGAGACAAGTGTGTATATATTCTCTAGTTGGAAGACTATTGATTAACTAATATGAAAGAAAGTGAAGGAGAAAGTAATTATGATGACAAGAAAGAACGCAAAACACTACTGTAATTTTTCTTTAGCTCCCTGAAGACTGCAGGCCTTTGTGTTTCAATGCATGAGCTACTGTTTGGCATGTTTCCTGAACTACTTTGTCTACTCACTTCTTGCTAATGAGAAAATGCCCAGATTCCCTGGAAAGGCAGCTTTGTTGGAAACCTTTCATTATCAAGGATTAGCTGTTTGGTAAACCTGTGTCCCCTTTAACAGTTTGCGGGAAGTGGCGACTAATGAAGGGCTCATTGTGGTGGTGCTGTGAGTGTGGGACTGGAGGCTGTTTTATTGCTCAGCTTGCAAACCAGGGTCCTTTGTGCTCCCAAGGACTAAAGGGAAACTTAGTCATGCCCTTTGATTCTGCTGAAAACATGTGGTGAAAAATATGCTTTCCTTTCTTGGTGCTCTTGCCTTGCTTGTGATCTAAAGGCTTTACACATCTGGGAATTTTGTTGATATGTTACAGAATTATGTGTGTAGATTTAAAAATGCTTGTGTCAGTGCCTAGGTACAGCTTACCTGAAACCTCTCCATATAATACCATGAAAAACTGAAACAACATAAACCGCTAAATGTCTTTATCACCTCATAGTGTAGTTGAAATGCTTCTTAAAGAACCAAAATCTGACATCCTCATCCCACCTCTAGTCTGGTAGAAGGCATGGCAGCTAAATATAGAATTTCCATCTTCACTGATAAACTTCCACGTGTGTTTTACATCTCAAGAGAGATTTCTTGAAATCCTTTATAAAAGTAATGGACTAGAAATCATTCTCAATGAAAAATGTCCAAGTACAATTTAAATAATGAAGAAATACTACTGAAAATCATCATCAGAGTCTGTGATGTCAAATAAGATTCTTTTATCTCTACAATAAATCTTTTTCATTGAAACTCTCACACCACTCATAACCCCAAGGATGCCCAGTGTCTCCAAATGCAAAGGAGCAAAGAAAGGCAGCTCTGTCAACCACATGGGAAAGAAAACAAAGCCCTACCCACATCCCAACCAACGTGTTTGGGGAGGTGAGTGTGGAAGCACCCAGAGAACTGTTAAAGGTCCAGAGACTATTAAGCACCAGTGCTGTTGGGTGGAGGGGCCAGGTCAGTGTGGAACTGCTTTGTTTTCAGTTGAGAGAAGGCCCCAGGAATATGGCTTGGAAATTGCTCTTCCCTTCTGTTAAAGCTAAGCAGGCCAAGTGCAGGAAGTGCCCCTGCTGATCCAGAGCACCAGTGACACAAGTGGTTCCTACCAGGGGAAGCGGCTCTGGGTGAGTGTTATTAGCTCTGTCTGTGCAGGAAGGACAGTCAGGTAACCCAGGGATGTGAGTGTGTCACTGGGGGAGTCATGGAAGAGATTGTGATCTAATGCTGATTTTTGAACTCGTTATCTGTCCTGCACTCAAAGGCTGCAAGAACATTCATGCACATAACTTTGTGTGCTGGGAAGTGGCTGGAGAGTGACCAACAATACAGAGGGTGCTGCAGCACACATCTCACAGTCCCACTTCCCAAGCTGTGCCTGACCTCTCAGCTCCACATGGCTCCACCCATCCAGTTGTATAGAACTGTGGGAACACATAAGGACTGTGTTACTTTTCACTGGTGATCCTCAATAGTTTTCTACTGCAAGCATTTTATGTCTTGATGCCAAAGTGGCTCCATAGCATTCATAAAGAGAGGAGATGCAGTGCTCCTTTTATACATTTTTGATGTAGGTACCTAAGGGAGCTTTAGGACCCCGGTTCCCAGCACAGTTCAGGGCTTTGTGGTAGTGCAGGGGAACAGGGCACCACCAGGACACAGGACAGGAGCTGTGGCGCTGCTGCTGACTGATAACAGCAGTGCAAGCCAGGCTCTCCACCTTCAAAGTTAAACACTGACCTGCCTCTTTATTCTGGCAGTCTTTCTGAGCCCCAATAAACACATACTGCATAATGCCCCATTTTTAAGATGCAGCAATGATAAAAGACATACTAGAACCCTCCAACAACCTGTCCCTTGGCTAAGCAGGAGGAAGACAAGGAAGACTGGATATGAGATCATTTTGAGAGATGCAAATCTCATTCCTTGGGTAAAACTCTGGCCCCAAGCTTCTATCCCTGCTGCTGCAAAGCCACAGGCACTAAAACCTGGTCCAGGTCTTGGCCCCAGCAGATTCTCCAGGAGCACAGCACTTCTGGCAGCATCATGGTAGGACCCTAAACTGACAGCTCCCCACTGAGCACCCCAAGACCATTCCCACACCCTTACCCCAGCTTACAATGTTCTCCCATCCAAAGCAGTTAAAGAACCAAGATGGAGCCACATCCTGAGACAGGCCAACAGTGTAACTTTTTTTTTTTCCTTTTGCTTTGCATAGCAAAAACAAGGCACCTAGTTCCCACCAATTTCTTGGGTGTTTCTCCAGGGAAGTAGAGGAGCAGGGCATACCCTGCCAATGGGCTGCTCTGGCTGGGTCCACCCTGGGAGGGTGCACCAGGATTCATCCTGGTTCCACCAGGATGTGATGATAGGCAGGGGACTTGGAACAGGGGGGTCCCACAGAAGGATCCCTTCTCTGATTCCTTCTGCCATGCTGAGTTCCATTTGAGCTGCCCCCTCACTGCTGGGTCTTTTCCTCTGTCTTGCTTGGTCTTGGCTCTTTCTTTGGGGGTGGGGAAAAGGAGGTGTTGATGGTGTTTTTCTCTCATATTTTTGGTGGAGTGAAAATGTCTAGAATCATAAAATGAGGAGATAGGAAATGACTTCCTGCTGCACACAGCCCAGTCCCTCAAATGTTTGAATGCTAAGTTTGAGCTTGTTCCTGTCCTTGCTGTCCTGAACACTCCCCTTCACCTTGTGTGGCTATGACTTTTTCCTGCAGACCTGGCATGGCCCTGGAAAGAGTTTCTATCCTGGTTTTTATAATTTCCTCAGGCATGGATTGAGCTTCTCTGGGCTTCCTGAGGCATGACCCCACAGCCATCATCTGTGTGCAGAAGTTGGGGATGGACTGGTGAGTGACTCGAGTGTAGGGCACCAAGCATGGATTAATAAGCCAAATTAAAGATTCCATTGGTCTCTCTGGAGATGAAATAGTACCAGCATGTAGCCAAACTCAGAGAGAAGGCAGTAAGAAAAAAATCTGTTTAATTATTATAGTAATTACAGCTAGAGAGCCCCTCTCTGATTAACATGGAGAACTTACTTTAAGGAATTGCAAACACGATCCTGGTCAGTTTTAGAAGTACTGGACATAAATATAACAAGTGCTGAATCACACTTGTTTGAAACCTGGTGACCATATAAAGAGGGATGCTGTGTAAAAGGGGTGTCAGCTACTCTAGCTCAGCCTCAAAAAGCTCTCCTGGGCAGAGGGCATCTGCTCTGGGTTTGTTGATCCTAATTTGGTTCTTCCCAGCTTAAGTCACAAATTAATCATACACAACCAGCACCAAGATTTTCCTGTTCGGGGGTGTTCCGCAGAACCTTCCACCAGAGGGCAGCTGGGAAAAGGAATGTGATGGGATTGCCTGGCTCAGGATGAGAGCAGCTAATTCGATGCTAATTATTATGCTTGTAACTTCCTCCCTAACCAGATGCCATCCCCTTCAGCCATTTCCAATGGCATTATGCTTAGGGAATGCTTCCCACAATAAAAGCAAAGGCAGCGTTCTTTCCCAATTGCCGCAAGTTCCATTCTCAGACGTAATCTGAGTTAGACACAGTACAATTAGTTATTTGTGTTCCTGAATGAGCAAAAGACTAAGCTTTAAAAATCCAATAATGCCTCTGAATGATCAGAGGCAATCAGTTTATCCCTGAACTCCATTAATTGCAGATCTGGTACGCTTTGTGCAGTCTAAGGTGAGAAGAGCAGAGAAGTCAGCAACTTTTTACTTCAGCATGGCGTCTCCTCTCTTTATGAATTATGTGGACCCACTTTGGAGCCACTTCTAGATATAAAAAGCCTAGAGTGAAAAATTATTATAGAGTCACAAGTGAAAATAAGTGACAGCTGCTTCCTGGAGTCGTCATACATGAAGAATATAGGGAATTGTGCAAAACTACTTGTGCTAAGTAGTTATTTTGCCTTTCCTTGTGATGAAAGAAGCTACTCAGCTACAAGACTTGATATCCATCTGCAGTACCATATCCCACACTCCCTGTGGCCATGATGTGTACTTTTGCGGTTACATGTTACAGATAATCACTGAAGACTGAAACAAAAGATTCAGTGTTTTTCAAACAGAAATAAGTAGCAGCTCTGACCACCCCCTAATGACTAATCTCAGTCTAATTGTGTTTTTTTTTTTCTTTTCATACTTTCTTTTTGCAGTTCCTCTCATTTATTGTCCCTTTTATTTATACTGTTACTTTCTCTGAGGAGAGAGATTTGCTCCTCCATCTCATGTTGAGGCTGAATTCAGCTAAAGGCAATGAGATCTCTACTGTACTAATAGCAATTCTTACTGTGGAAGTGAATTGGATTTCAGAGAAGCTGGAGCTAGATGATGCTGGCAAATGAAATGTTATTTCAAGGTTTTCATGTCTCATGTTGTAAATGAGAAGCTACATCACTGTATTAATCTGTCACAAAGGTAACAAAAACCTCTTAGTTTTGACAAATTCCTCTCCCTCAAGAGATACCACCCATGTTAAACCTGAATGTTTGTTATTTCCAAAGTTTTAATGAATCCCTTGCATTGAACTGGGACCAGGGTATGTACTCCCAGAGCTGAAGACATTCTGCCACTTGTTGCCTTCTCTTTAGGTTTAACTGGGAGCTTGACATTTACACACCCCTGATGCCTCTTAGTTTGTGTGACTGGTGTCTGATGATCAGGACAAACACAGGACACAGTTGGCAGGAACATCATCTCCAGATGAAAATAGGTTGGAGATAGACGGATTTGGAAAGAGTAGGGGGATAGGAACATAAATGAAAGACCAGTTAACCTCAAAGGCATGCAGAAGAAGTGAGGAACTGAGTTCCTGCCAGTTTGCCAGACTGAGAAACAACAGAAGATTCTTTCCTCCTAGAAATCCATAGTGGTACCCAAATGAGGCCCTAGGTTCTGCAATGGCTGGCTGCTGGCAGGGGAGCATGGGCGGTGCAATTCCCCACCATCCTGCCTTCACTTCTCCATGGAGACAGGGCTCTTTTGGTGCCTAACACAGTTACTTATTCCCTCTTCTTTGTAACCCAAAGGTAATAGTAAACTCAAGTCTTAAGTGAGTTCTGTCCATCCCTGTGTTAAGTGAAATATGGGATTTGTGAAAACTCATTTATGTTATAGAGTTAAGGACTCTACTCAAATACTGAGTGTCACACAAATCACCTTAATTCTGGTGATTCTTAGTGTCTGAGAGCCTCATTTTGAACCAGAGTGATGTTCTTTAGCCCTATTTTCCATGAAGAGTTTTCATTTAAGACAGCTTTTTTTCCCCATGGGCAGGTGGACTGAAAGCAATTGTGTGGATGACTCCTTGTTTTCTAAAGGTCAAACTGACTTTTAAAATTTCTTCCTGTATCTCTGCACAGGAGTGCCAAGGAAATGCTGTAAGAAGGACTGCTGAAGAAACAGGAGAGAGTACTTCTGAGAAGACACAGTGCCACACTGAGGTCAGAGCTGCTTCTGTTTCAGTTGGGATTGTGCTTTCATTCATGGTTTATTCAGAAGAGCTCTTTGCAGGGACCGTAATAATCTGTGTTCAAACAGTTTAAAGCAAATTCTGGCTCCTTTACATGGGGATATTTGAGCATCACAAGAAAATGTTCAGAAAAAAAATATATTTCAACATGATCCATGCAAGCTTTAAAAGCTCCCAGGTGTCTTTAAAGAAATTTTGGAATATCCTTCAGTAGAAAACTAATTTTATAGCATAATTTTTCTATCAAGCTCTGACAATACCAAATACACAAATGTAAGTTCACTCACTCCTCGTATGTATTATGATATTGAATTATGATAGGTTTTTAATTATATGATGGCACAATAAATTTTATGTACAGTGTAACAAAAGTTTATTTATTGATTCATCTGAAGACAATGCAACCTAAAGCCCTTCCTGGGATTGTCTCCCACATAGGTACAAAAACTACAGCTCAAAAGCTCAAAGCAGCAGTGGAAATATTTTTTGCATGATTTTGCATGATTATGAGCTATGGGGAATTAGCTGTTGTTTGCATCTGTCAAGCTATGACTTTCCAGAACTGAATCCTTTTTTTCATATTAAATTGAATTGGATAAGTCAGTGTCTCAAGCTCTGTTTGATGCTAGTTTTACCAGTCCATTTCATTAATTTTGGTGGCATTATGTAGCCCTGTTTTATGAAGGTTCATAACTCTCCCAGAGCACTCACACCTTTCTGTGCAATTTGTGTACCTGTCATAGGATGTAAAGTGCCTTCCATTCTTTGTGTTTGCTGTTCCATTACAGCAATTCAGGGAGGCACAATTATCCTTGGGAAGAAGTTGAAGGGAGGTGCAACATCTATGATACAACTTGTCTCTGCTCTGTCTTGTCACATAATTGCTCTGTTTAAAAGCTTGGTCCAGTTCTTTCATATTGCTTCTTCTCTGTTTCTTATTTACTACATCTCTGTTCTTCCCAAAGCCATAAAGTACTTCAGTTTCCTTATGTGTATCTTTCCTGCTTTCTCTAATTTGGCTTTTGTCTCTGCTGCCAAAAGTGTGGTGTATAAACTAGAGCAAAGTTTCTGAGGTATAAAAGATACTTACAAGAGCATCTTATGTATTGTTCCTCTAATTTGAAATAAATGAACTTTACAACACACAAAATGAATGTGGTGATGTAAGTGGGACCATAAAAGCATATGGCCAGGGAAGCTCCTTTCTGCCATGTTCCCTCCCTGCCCATGGAAGAATTCACACTCTCTGTAGCTAAAACCAACTCATCTTAAAAGGCAAATTCTCGGTCTGGGGAGGAGGAGGTCAAAGGGCTGTGCCTGCACTTTTGTGCAGTTCTCTCAGGGAGTCTTGGGGGGAGACTTAAGTTGAGAAGTCCAATTTAGAACACAACAAAAAATGAAAAAGCCTGTTCACTGAATTCTGGGTAAGACTAAGGAAAGCTTGTCAGCCAGTGCTGCCAGTGGTCTGTTGGCCTGCTTATGGCCTTTCCTAGCAAGAACCAATTCAAAGTTATTAATATGCAGTCTCTTCATTTGAGTGAAATTTAAACAGCAATTTTCTCCGTCAGTTTAATACCTGTGAATATTTTCCTAAACTCAGGAATTTTGTTGTGAAAATGCATAAATGTGTCCCCTTTCCTATGTTCTTCTCACAAGAGCCAGAACATCAGACAACACCCAGGACATACCTACCTTTGAAAAGGCAGAATGGTAAAACTGGTTTCATAGAGTTCCTGTCTGAGAAAATACCACTCTTCAAACATCCTGGATTTTAAATGTTTCTGCTGCTCCCTGGGAAAATAAGTAGTATAACAAGCTAGTGTGGATGTGAAACCAGTTAAAGAAGTGAGTTACCTACACATAAACAGTCTTAAAATGTGGTTTTTTTTCGCATAATGAAGTAATTTCTGTATGCTTTTAACATGAGAGCTGATGATCCTTTCCTGTTGGAAAGGTGTAGCAAGTGTTTGGGAAGATGAGGGCCTCAGTGTTTCAGTAGCTAAGCAGCTTCAGCTCACTTCCTTTACTTGATCCAGAAGGTGCTGATTTAAAAGCAAGTGCAGACCTTGCACACAGCACTGAGGATCCCTTGAACTCAAAAGGAATATTCACATTTCTGGCATGTCAAGAGTGGAGAAGAACACTGCTTCTGGTGAAAGCTGCACATCATATTTTAAACCTAAACAGTTTATGAGCCCTGACCCCTGTTTGAAAATAGGGGTCCTAAAAGAAATGGAAAATGACAGCTGAGATTACCAGCCACTTCATAGAGATTAAAGAGCCTGTCTCTAGTGGTCCTATTTCAAAATTTTGGATTAGGCTTACAGTGTCTACAGGTTCTCTCTCCACAAAATGAAATTAGTTCTTAATTCAAACCCACCATGAGCATTTATGGTTTAGCAAAGTTAGGACTCATTGCTTTCATTTATGTTTAGGGCTCCCCAAGCAAGCAAATTTTCCTGGAGTAATGCAGATTGTCAATGGAACTGATAGAAAAACTCGTCTCCTGAAATCATATCTCATATCCTCATATCCCTTTCATTGATTCGCAGGAAATAGAAGGAAAGGGCTTCAGCAATAACTCAGAGATTAGACACATAGGCTTATGTGATAAAGGAAAAAGAGAGTTGTCCAAAGCTAAAATTATTTACCTGAGGAAGGGTCCCAGCATTACATGATTGGAGGCTATTTAATTTAAAGAAACAGGAGACATAGATGTATTTCTGTGTGGATTTAGGACCATAGTCAATTAGAAAATCAGAAATTAATTTTCCCAGTTTGAACTGGAAATATCTAGAATTCATTTAATCCTGAATGACTTAGATAAGATATATGGAAGCCTTTATTTTCTAGTACACAGTACTTCAGTACAATAGTTGGGAGAAGAGTGTTAAGTATTCTTATTTCAATAGTGTTGTCAAGACATGAAGCAACATACTACTTTCCTGGTCTGTCAACACTGTCCTAGGAAGTGTGAACTAAAGTGAACTTCTATATGTAGGAAAGATTGTTGGGGTGAGATTTTCCTAGAAACCAGCACATAGCTCAGATGAGAAAAAAAGTAATAAGAAATTGTTAACATCCACTTGCAGCGAAGGCAAGATGGCAGATGGAGAACACAGCAAAAAGGATGTTGGCTGCTTTCCATGGCACTCTACAGCTTTCACTGTCCTGGGGCTGTGCAACTGGTTTTCTGTGCATGGAGCAGATGAGATAAACAGGCTTAATCTTGTTTTTCTTGATGTTGTGACTCACCTGAGCTTTAGTATGTGTGATTTAGAGACCATGGTTAAACAGCAAGGACTGAGAGGATGTAAGGAATGAGGACACCCTGTGAGTCAGTGGATAGTCCAGCATGGTCTGGTCCATAGCTAAGAACCTGAGAAAAACAGCTTTTCTAATTTGATATATTCCACAAGCACATGGCTGTTTTCTTGTAACCATATTCAATCTGTATCACACTCTGTAGGAAAGAACTGGTTTTGTGGTGAGCCAAAGGGAGCATCTGGCAGACTATGAAACTGGTAGCTAACCCTTAATGACTCAGAAGAAAGCTTTGTATCCTGCCTTGACTTAAAGCTAAATCATAGACAATCAAGCTGGCTCTCAGTCCAATAACTAATGCCAGGCACACACAAACAACATAGAACTTGGGATGCAGTGACATCTTCCCAGTTTGAAAGATTTACATGTCTTGCCTGAACTGCACTTGTTGGGACAGCATTCTCCCTTATCCTGATCTGCCCTGCTATTACTGCTGGTTGCAAAGAGATTTTTGCAAGTTACTTCTGCAAGACAGACTCGGCGCAGTGGACAGGAGAAATGATGATCAAAGCAGGTTTAGTGCTGATAGATGAACATGTACAAGCTTGAGCTTGCAAGTGCTTAGAACTGCCTTAGTGCATAGGCAAAGGCAAATCAAAATATTCTCATTGTCTGATATACACACTCAAATACCAGAAAAAATTTGGCCTATTATTGTAAAAATGTTTTGAACTATTCTTCATGGCTGATTTTTTTTTACTTAGGCCTTGAACTCTCAAAGGGATCTAAAATATTTAATAGCAGTGTTTCTAAATGTAAAACATGATGAATCCTCTAAATTTGGCTCATTTTAGAACATAGATTTTCAGCTTGTTTTTGTAAGAAAAAACCAAGGGTCTAGCCAGAGAACCTCATCCTCCATTTTTTTACTGACATTGGTGTTTGGGTTCTCTGGGATGTACAGACAAAATAGCCTGGCAAACATGAGTTTATTCAAGTATATAATGCTCTGCATCTCTGACTTTCTCAATTGCTGAGGTTGTCCAGGTCTAGTTTTCCTCTCTGGAAATGTGGTAATTATTTTAGTTTTATGTCACTGTCAACTTCTCACAGATTTTTCATTTCTTTTTATGGAAGGTTGCTATGAAAAGGTTTCATAATGACAATATAATTATTGTAGCTGCTTTGGGAAACCAAAACATGAAGGGTTTTGTAGGTTGAAAAATGAAATTAGTGGTTTAGATTTTATTGTTTAAAACCTTTCCCTGGGTTACTCCTGAGTTCTTCAAGCTCAAGGACTCTGTTCTTGGAAAAGTTAAGATACTGTAAATGAAATTCTGTCATGCATGAGTCTCAGTGAGAACAATTAGTTGGTCAACCTAGCAAATTACTGGGCTGTTTTTTCTCTTCTGCTATGCTGAAACCATTACTGTAGAACTGCTTATCTCAAAGAACAAAAATGGTTATGATATCCCTTTTCAATTGTCCCTCACTGTTTGTGGGGACACCCTGCCATTTGGGCTTTTCTGGACAGATTGTTCAGGGTGTTGAGAATACAGCATAGCAGTTGACATAAATTGTATCTTACTCTGTCTTCCCATTGAAGACTGAGCAAATAATTGGAGTTCCACAACACCAAGAAAGAATGAATATTTCTGGCACTCTGGGTGTAGTAATTGTCTCCATTCAAGGTAGTGAGGAAAGCTTTAGAAGCTTTCAAGAGTTGGGGGAGTTGCTAAAATTTGAACAGCTAGGTTTGTAGCTGTATATATCCATTAGTGAACCTGGATCTCTGACAATTGCAGATGCCTTGGGCAAGATTTTGTCCTGCTCTTAAAGTCAGTGTGACAAGCCTGGGTATTTGGCTTCCTGGTATGTCACTTGACCCATGGCATATGTAAAAAATTCCTATCCAAATACCTCAGATGCATGAGTCTGAAAAGATATTAGAGTCAATTGACAGGTCATGAGCTCTTATGATCACCCAAACTGTTTCTGTTCACCCAAGCTTGAAAATGCTTTACTAAACTGAAAATAATAAACCTGTCTCAGAGAGGAGATGGGGAAAGAGTGAAATTCCTGGTGGGATTGAAAATTAGCAGCATTACATGGTTATGATTAATTGCTTTCCATTCTACACATGTGAGGCTTGTTAATACTCCAAGTGCACATGGACTTCGGTAATCTCCAACCCTATCACTCCAGTGGATGCACAAATGCTTTAGGGCACAGCAGGCAGAAAATCAGCAGCAGAGATACACCTCCAAGAACAGTTATTTTTCCCACTAAGAAATACATTGCAAGTGTGTGGTACTGCTTAGGGGCTAAAGGTGAATTCTTAGGTATTAATGTAATAGATATCAGCTGCAGCGTCAATACACACATGGTTAATCCTTGGAACACAAATATATGATGGTGACTTGGAACAGCTCAAAAATAAAAAGCATGAGGGTGTGGAGCCTGAGCCATAGTTCCCAACACATAATGTGGTGCAGTATCAGTTCTGCAGCTGTAACTGCAACTGTTCAGCCTAATCCTTTCATAGAGCTTTATTTTTGTTTCACAAATTCATTAACTTGGTCTTGAAAACAGAGCTGAGGAACTGATGGCTACAGGAGCAAGTGAGACTGGCAGTCTGTGAGCTTCCCCCTCCCTTCTTTCTGCACTCTGCAGACCCAGCCTGGAGCAGCCCTTGATGTTCCAGCTGTCACCTGCCTGCCTGCTGCCTCAAACATTTGCACTGAACAGGGCACGTTACAGTTCTGTGACATGACCTAGTGAGGGTTGCCTGGGATTGTTCTGATGCCTGACCAGTTCAGAATTCTAAGATGCTCAAGTTAGTGTGGTTTTGGGAGCTTTTGGCATCTGCCCATGGAGGCGTTGCAATTTGCCATTTGTAGGATGACTCAAATACCAGGTCTTGGCTTGCAATAACAACTGGAGTAAGTTGCTGGAAGGAATTAATACTAGAACTATTTGTCTTTAATTCTTGTCAAATGCCATGCTAGTAAAGAGATGCATATTTCTTATTTCAATCTGCCACTTTCTCACCTGTATAGGACTGTTTGTGTCTGGGGAATTTACAGGAAAAGAGCTCTTGGTAGAGGCTGAGCAACACCTGGGTTTTGCAGTGGTGGGCAAGTGGCAATACCAGCCAAGGAGTAAGCAGCCAAGCACTGGGGTGTGCCCAATTCTTAGACATCTAGCTATTTCTGTGGAAGGGTGGAAACACGTATTGCTTAGTTTCTTTGTCAATAGAACAAACTGCTGAGTTCTCTTTATAAAACAGATTGCAAGTCAGAATTTTAAAGATATTTGTGAAAAAACTACCTACTCAAAAGAACTAAATCTATCATGAAGAAGTAAAAATCGGAAGAGCCAGGAAGTCATCTGGATGATATAATACTGCAGGAAGAACACATGCAAGAGGGCAGACCCAGTGAATGAATATTGAATTTAGTCTAGGAAATGTATACTGTGATTTCTTTGAAGATTGGGGTCATATCAACAAAGCAGGGAGCAGGAAAGCAAGTTGGTCACCAATCTCTATTAAAGAAATACAGAGCACTATTGTTTCTTATGCCTGTATTCACAACACACTGTGCTTACAGGCTGAAAGCCTTGATCTGCATTTATATTTTCACTGAAAAATGTAGAAATAGATAACAACAATGTCATATTCTGTGTTGTGTAGCTATTGTCTATGTATACATGATCTAATTACTTGGGCTAGAAGTGAAAGCATACTAATGTATGTAAGTGTTGACACCTTGGTTGAAAATATGCTGGTTAACAAGAACAGCATTTATATGTTAATCAAAGGAATAATTGTACAAAAGTACAAGTACTTCAGTTTTTTTTCTGTTTTGAAGTATTTATTGACTGAAGAACTGACCCTATCTTGAATAACTAACCTTGTGATGTCACCCACTCAGGAAAAAAGCTCTAGACTTTCTCACCCAACACTGATCAGCCATGGGATCTCATCAGAGAGACAGCAGTTTGTGGGTATTTCTCTGTTGCGTGTGCACTGTCTATTCCTGGAATGGTTGCCAAAGTGCTTTTCCTACAGACAAACCTCTCCATAAGTACTCTGCCTCTGCCTCACTTATTAAACTTTCTGGATTAGAAATCTAAATGTTATGAGCCTTTGAAATAGTAACATTGTCCTAACTGGAATATATCACCTAATAAAAGAATATTGTCTCATTCCCTGTCATATCAAATCTCCATAGAGGCTTTCTTTGATCAACTTCAGAACAGTCTGGCCCTCAAAACAGGACAAGGACTCTGATCTGAAAGCAATATTTTAGCAGCCTTGATATTGGCTGGCTTGGTTTTCATTCTCCCATCAGACTGATAATACCTACTGCTGGGTTATGTCTCTTTGTGTGCATGTTCCTGATGACCTGACATTTGACATTGCAGAGTTATGACTTCTGCTGTGTCACTGCCTCTCACCTTCCTGTGGGTGCCAGCACTTCCTCTGTACCTTGGGGGATGCAAAGACACAAAAATGGATTTTATATCCCATGTAGGATAGATTGGGGTGATGGCTGAGATTCTCATTTGTATGACAGTAATACTTCCATCCAGGCAGAGAAGGTTTTAATGGCACACTTGAATCTGATATAATAGTTATAACTCAGAGACAGTTGACGTGAGTTCCTGAATAACTCCAAGAATAAGAATACTGGAACTCTGCTTCATTATGCCCTGTCATTTTCATCACCTTCATGTGATAAACACCCCTCTGCCATTCACCTGGCTGGGACAGTCTGGAGAATGATGGGTGGAGAAGCCACTCATGCTGTTTCTTACTAGCTGACTACCAGCAGGACTTCTCTCCAGGCACAGGAAAAATCACAGAAGCCTACTTCTATACTGTATTTAGCTCTCCATTTGTTTGACTTGTTTAGAGTGTATTTAGGGCAGAATTATTATTTGGGGCCTCAGTACTTCTACTCTGGACTTCCTCTGAACTCAGTCAATTCTTCTAGAAAATCTGTTTGGAACTCATTTTGCTGGCTTTATTAGGGCCAAAGGCAACTCTTGACCAGTAGCTCATTTTAGGTCTTTTCTGCAAGGGATTTTTAAATTAATATGAATAAGATTTTTTTCTAAGCCCATAGTAGGAGCTCCCTATTGGCCTAGACTAAGAGGCATCTCACTCTGTGTTACCCATGCCTCTAGTTTAGAAAAGAACTTCAAAGATCCAACCAGCTCTGAATTAACCTTGCAAGATTCATAGCAAGGCTCCTGGGTCTCACAGTCTGGGCTTAGTCTTGAGTGAAATTATCAAATTGGAGTAAAAAAATATCTTCATCTTCATACACCCATGAGTAGGGGCCTGAGGAGGCAGAGACCGCAGTGAGTCCTTCTTGTGACAGCACCAGCAACTCCCCATACATACTTTGGCAGAACAAATTCCAATCAGGCTTTGATACATGACTTTTGATTTTTGCATTAAAAATTTGATTTTTGCATGAAATATTTGATTTTTGCATGCTAAGATTTCCTTTCTTGTTTTTCTTCAGAAGCTTATAATTCAAACCCACTCTTAAACTGTCCTATCATTTAGAGCATTGTCTAAGGAGTTCTAAGTTAGTAGCTGATTTCCATAAGAAATGGGATTTTGTTGGGCAATGGTGGCCGGTGTTGGTGTCCAGGGATTTCATTTAGCAGCACGAATGTTCATCCAGCTGAGAGTTGAGGCTGTGGTAAAACACAGAAATTGCTGTCTCAGCTCCCAAAAAGCTCAGTTCTGCATTATAAGCCCAGAATCTCTCACCTTCTATGAAGACAGAAAACTTAAGTGCTTTGATTACAGGAGGGAAATTCAGAAGGATTTGAAGAGTCCTTGAACCAACATGTTAGGCTGCATCAAGAGGTATATTTTTATGATAATGGTAATCAAATTAACTGCCTGAGGGAAAATAAGCAATTTCAGTGGAGATGAAAGTGTCTTCCATGATCCTTCAGAAATTAGAATACCTGTTTGGTCACTTAAATCATCATGTGAAGACACTTATGATGGCTGCCTGCAGCATGTCCCTTCTGCCTAGGTCAGGGTGACAGCTTAAAGTTTTCCCTCTTGGAGCTTTTGATTTCAGATTGCAGTATTTCAAAACCTGAGATATAAATGAACATTCCACTGAGCCCAGTAAGGGCATTTTAAATGCCTTATTTAGTAGAGTATGCTTATGTCTTTACTGACATGAAAACAATGAAATCTCTAGGCTTTGTCTTCCAAGGGAAAAGCAACATAGAGCAAAATTGTTGTTCCTTGAAGGAATTTTGCAGGGGATATGGTGCTCTGAGAAGAGGCAAGAAGGTAGGCCCAGTGTCCATCCTCACTTTAAGCTCTGCACAATGCACACAAGCCTTGTCACATTTGACCTTTGTAGCCATAAAGCTGGAATGACTTCAACATATTTTCCATCATTTAGTTAGTTTGGAAGGCAGCCTGACACAATCTACAGAATACTCAACTATGTCAAACTAAGTGAATGGTACATGAGGTAATCAAATAGTTGAAATGAGGGAAAGAAAAGCCTTCCACTAGTGCAGTAGTGGAGTTTCAGTGTCACTGGTCTGCCCTCAGAGAATCCTAGTCTCAGTGTTCTGCAAGGTTTAGACAGGTATATTTTGTTTCAGGCACTCCATGGTGCTGCTCTGCTGAAGGCAGTGTCACTTTAAATAGTAACTTTTGGCTGTGGTGGCAAAAAGCAAAAAGGATATTTTGTTCTGAGTCAGTGATAGTTTTCAGCTGCTGTTCTTTATAAAGCAGAAAAGGCATGTGGATTTAGATAGTGTATCAATGAAGAAAACGTCAACAGTAGCTGGCCTTGGGCACTTGAGGATTAGCAGCTCTGTGCCTGTCCCAAAGAGAAGAAATCTTCACTGACCAAACGAAACCTCAGAATCATACACTGAAAAATGATTGCCACAGTTCAAGTGAAGTTCATGGTGAGTGGTAAACTCCTCACTCTGAAAATGGACTTGATAGTAGTGAAGTCCAGATAGTTTGATTTTAAAGGGAGGGGGAAAAATGTGTGAGAGGTTAGCTAGGAAAAAAGCCAGTCTATCAGCAGTAGGCTGACATTCTGGAAAATGTGAAGTTTTGGGCATCAGAAAGATTTTTATAGATTTACAAATCAAAGTTACTAGCAAGGACCTCATTAGATGTAGGATTAAGGGGGAAAGAAGATCTTTTAGGTGTTCGCACATGTTGTAACCCAGATTAAATAAGGTTGCAGGTACTCTCTAATGCTTTGAGGTTTGTGTGTAGTCACAGTGCATGGTGGGTTTGACATGGGCCAGCTGCCAGCTGCCCTCCCTGCCACCCTCTATCTCCTCCATCTCAGCAAGAAAGGGGAGAAAATAAGAATGTTCATGGGTTGAGATAAAGACACTTAACAATTATGGGCAAAATGGTGAGATATGATGAGAAACAAAAACAAAGAGGAAACTCCTTCCCCCACTTCTCCCTTGTTCCCCTCAAGATTGATAATTCCTCCTTCACTCCTGGCTTCTCCAGCTCTCCCCTGACTGGCCTGAGGGAATTGGGACTGGGGTTTGTGTCCAGCACAGAGCAGCCCCTTCCCCTCTCAGAGACCCCACCACCACACAATACCAGGGCACCTCGTCCAGCCAGTGTTTTCCAGGGCTGTAAAAGGATTTAGGTAGCTCCATAATGATCTGCTAAAATGCAGAATCACACAGGCCTCATTGTTAGAAAGCTTATTGCAATTTTCCTGGAGTTTTAACCAGCAGAGTTCAAATTGTCTTCAAGGAATTGCAGATTAAGGGAATACTGTGCAATTTGCACATCCTGTGTAGTGAATTGAATCAACCCAATAAATGTACCAGTCTGAGGAAATGGTCCCAGCTGATTTACAGAAGGAACATCCTAACTTCTAGCCCATGAATGAGTAAAGCATGGAAGAAGAAGGTGAAGATGAGCAGTTGAACTTTAATTTCAGAAAAGATAACCAATGGAAAGGGGAGTCATGTCCTTTGAACAATGGCCTGCTTTGGCATGTTGTCTGTAAGAGACATTTCTGTGTAAATTAGAAATACTTATAGATAAAAATCAGGCAGAAAAAACTTGCCTTTCAACATATATAGATTCTTACTAAAAACCCCTAATTCAAATATGAATAAAGTTTTATTTTCCTTTTCATTTGGGAAAAATAAATGCCAAGGCACCGCAGAGCTGGACTTTTCTCAGTGGGCATTTTCTTCTGCTCAGAGTCTGATATCAGGGCTTGGGCAAAGAATGTTTCACCTGAACCTTGTGAGCACAACCTGCTAAGTCAATACGAGGAGAGGCATGCAGGAGATAGAAGTGTGCCTGCCACTTCTCGAATGAGCAGGCTTTAAAAGAGTAATTTCAGAATAAATAATAAAAAGTAGTCTTGCAAAATTATTTAAACTTAAATATTAACAAATCAAAGCATTGAAAAATCATGACCCTGGCCCATTTTCCTTCAAGGAGAATTTTTGAAAACTAACATTGGATTTTTAGTTGTTTTGAGAGTTTTTAGAATTTTTATCTAGAGTTTTCCTTCCATAATTTGGGCCAAAAGTTTACTTACAGAGATTGCTGGGGGTCTATAATATTGACATATGCCTATATTTTAGAGCTAAAATTTAGAGTTAAAAACTCCTTTTGTCCTTGAAATCATAAGAGTTGACAGGACCAAACTTCACTGAAGCAGTATTGCCATTTGGCAGATCAAATTACAGATGATACTGCATTTGTGCCTTGTGTTGCAATTTAGAAATTATTGACCTAACTTTCTAAAGTTAGGTGTGCCATTCTGTGTGACTGTGGATGCTTAACTCATGCAGTGCCCCAAAATGGCAGAAAAACTGTGCATGTGGCCAATTATGTCTTCCTGCTGTAAAATATTTGATTTTTGCATGGCAAAATCTGATTTACATGTGCTACCCAAACATCAGCATACCTTTGTGCAATGGACTAACGAGAAGAGTGACTACAGAGGGGTTTGCAGCACAGCAAACACAAAGTGGGGCTGTACTTAAGAGGGTGATGGCCCAGAGATCTTGCATTGCACAGGACAAGTCAAAGAACAAATTCAGCCTCAGAAATGGTGTTAGCTGTGGATGTGTGCTGGGGCATCAGCCACGCTGGGGGACAGTGTCCCCCTCCCACCTTGTTGTGCTGGGGGCACTGCACATTTCTCTGTTTCTCTTCCCTGTGCCAGCAGTGTGGAGCATCAGAAGCTCCTCTGGAACTACTCCTTAAAACACCTCTTCCTGGTGGCAGGATTTTGGTAGTTCACATACAGGCCATATCTAGATTAAAATAAGTGAAAGCTTACAGTGTCAGGCTGTGCCTGAGAGTTGCTGTACTGCAGTATATTCCCCTGTGAGAACTTGCTTGCACTCTGGAGTTGTCTTTAATTCTCAGTGCACTGTGTGAGGAGGCTTTCATAACTCTCAGTCCTGGCCCCTAAATGTCTACAGATTCTTTGCTACATGACATAAGTTGCATCTCTCTGCTGCTGAATGTTACTGAAGCACAAGTAAATTTTAAGGGACTTTAATGTTAAGTGAGAAAAAAGATGAAAGTGAAATTACATTTACTTTTCTGCACTTCAAAAGACTTGTTCTGTAATTTTCCTTTACCTTTAAAAATAGCAACTAGAAAGCTCCCAGTGTGGGAGCCTTTGCTTTTAAATGCTGCAGCAAGCATAATACTCACTGGGTGAACTTGGAGTTGGCAAAAGCAAAAGCTGGGGGGGGATGTACAGGAACATGTGCTGTCCTTTGTAGTTCCAGTTCTTTTAGAAGCACTCACAAATAGCTTTAGTTTCTTTAGCAAATACAATGGCATCATTCTGGGCATGCCTAGTGGAAGTGTTCTGGGGCTAGTAAACTGTGAACAAACCTGTTTGCATTGCTGCACTGCACAGCACAGCACAGATAAGCCCTAATTGTTATGCAACTCCTTAGCATAAGCTCCTGGCATGGCTCATATGCTTCTCTTGTACTAAGACTGTCCAAAATAGCAACAAGAAAGCATGTAACTAAAGACACAGCAGGAGTGTAGGAATTCACCCAGGCCTTGGATGTTCTAAAGATTGAACAACTCTTCATTTCAAACCCTCCGAAATGCTAAGCATAATGTATTTTCTTCGGAGCTTCTTCAAGGTAAGCACTTTCAAACTTTTCCTGTTTGTTTGGTTTAGTTTTGTTTTGACGAGAGAGAAACTTGGATTTGAAGACTTTGTGCAGGAGTGTAGAAAGTAGTTTTCTTGAGAACTGATGCCCAGTAAGCAAATGCACTCACCAGGTTTGCAATTTGCTTTGTTGTGTTAACATCTGATTTGTAGACAGTGCTTGTTTGCAGCTACCATAAAAGAGAAACACTTGTTGTGGATTTGAGAGATCCTTATATGATGGAAACCATGAAATTTATGGTGTAAGCTACATCCATCATCTGGGAGTTGTTAGCAGTGAAAGATGCATTTTATTATACAAACCCAAATCTTAACTTCCGATTTTATTAGGACTTCCTGAAGTGTTTGTTGTATTTTAAATGTGCCAAATTGAACAATAACATAATTAAAATATTTTAGATTAAAAATACATTATAAATTACTCTAAATAAGTGCAAGTTCATATGAAACAACCAGACCAAAAATCTAATATTCAGTGGTGGGTATGCAACTCTCTGGGGACAGTTTCTTTTTTGTGAGCCTAAGTAAGTTTTGTGGCAGAGGCTGTGCTGCTGCCTGCTGTTGGCTGCAATAGCTGTATGAGATCTGAGCCCCAGCTGTGGCTGTCACCCTGCTCAGAGTTTGTACTGCAGGTTTTGGTAGGAGTGTGCACTGGGAAATGCAGAGGTGATGTGGAGAAGTATGGGGCAAAGGAATGAAAGTTTAATCAGATTAGAGAATACTGGATTATTCTGAGATTTAAAATGTTAGAATTTGAAGTTCAATAGAGAATTACGCTTAGAAGAAAAATGCTTAAGGAACAGAATAACTGTAGTGAGACGAATTCCAGATTCTCATTATGTTGTCACTTGCACATTTGCATGCCAAACTGCTTCTTGATAAAGTATGCTGCAGGACTGCAGCTGCAGTGGAAAGCCAGCAGTGAATCTCAGTGCAGAGTTGCTCTGTGGAGAGCAACTGCTGTTGGAAATAAATATAAGAAAAAGCTTAATTTTGGTCCTAAGATATATAGCTACAATTAGCACCTGCAACCACCTGATTGCTCATGGGAAACGTGTAGCACTCTTAAGGAGGTGAACCCTATTTTCAGCAGCCTTTTTTGGGGACATTGTATAGAACTGATTTTAAAAAATTGCTTACGTTTGGGTTGAAAATATCTACTTTATTTTTTCTGTATTACAGTGTTACTCTAAACACTGCATTGTTTGACAGGTAAAAGTGAGGGACAGGAAAAATACAATGGGAAGGTTTTTCTCTGTTACTGGGATATGGCTACTGACTCATCATGGTTGCATACTTGCTGTTTTATCACATGACAAGCCTTGACTTTCAAAAATTTTAGCATAAATCATGCTGCTAAAGTGTATGTAAATATCCTCCTTCACGTGGGAGAGTATTTTCTTCTCAGCACTTACAAGAGTGTATTTTTTATAAAGACCAGTCATCTACAGTCATCAGTTTGAGAAAAACAGGACTGAGTAGAACTGTTAGCTGTCAGCTGTGTTATGATGATTACTGGATTCCTCCTGAATCATTTTAATGTAACAGCTTTGTGCCATCTCTGTTGGTTTCAGTTTGAGAAAGGCCAGTTCATGTCTGTAAATGTCATTCTGCATTCATTGACTTAAATCTAACAGTCAGCTAAGTAGGTCAAACTATGTCTGAAATGGAGGAAGAATTAACAACATTCTAATGCCAGTTTCTTCATTGTTTTCTGTTAAGTTTTCTTGAAATAGAAAGCTCTTAATTGAAAGCTGGCCAAAATACAGTATATCTAGAGCTGTATTTTAGAGGCCGTGTACACACCATGCTGCACACTCTGATGTTCTTGTGACATGGTAGAATGATCCAAATAGTTTGAAATGCAGTCTAAGGCCTCGGCCTCGGCCATGTTTCTTAGCAGGATTTTAGCAACTAAAATCCCTGTGTCCATGCCTGGGAACTTTAGAAGTATCACCCTCATGTGACTGAAAAAAAAAAAAAAAAGTAGGCTGGGCCAAATAGCAATAAACCTGCCCTTGGCTTTGGGATAAATGCTGTTATGGGAGAGTTACTGTGGTGCCTCTTGTCTTCCTCTGGAAGTTGTAACAGCACCTTTGCTGATGGGAGGAGCAGGAGGAAGTGGAAATAGCATAAACCTGTAAATTAGAAAAAACAATTAAAAAGCACTAGCATAAACTCCCTAGAGCTGGGGGCAAGACTGTGGGGCAGAGCTGGTAGGAAGGAGCTCAGGACCCTCTGCCTGCCCCTGTTTTTGTCTGGCTCAAGGCTTTCCTAGCACAGGACTGAGTTAGCAGCACACAACTCCATCATGGTGCTTTCAAGCAGACACAAAATTGCATGCACATCTCATCTTAGGAGGTTGATTGTTACCTCTTGGCCAATCAAGTTTTTTGTCTCCCATAATAATCAATTTAAAGGCCTCATATTTTTATTCTTTGATTCTCCCAAGAGAAATAGAAACAGGTATTGGAGTTGTGGTCAATGTGTGACTACATGTGTCTGAGCTGTTGGTTTTTCTCATTTATTTAAGTAATTCTCTAATGAAAATATTTCATGTGACTGTTCAGTTGGTATGAAAATATTTGGTATTGACTGAAAATATGCAGAAATCCAAGTGTAACTCCTTATTGAATGAAAAGCCATATAAATGGCTCCCATGAGCCATAAATGGATTTTTGAGAAGTGTGACAACAAAGTTTATGGAAGCATCTTGCTTCCTTTAATTTTAAAACTAGAAGATGCTGATTTTTTATAATGATGGCCACAATAAGAATCACGTTTTCATATGGCATGGAGCATCTCAAACCAGGCAGCCTGTTGCAGTCATTTCCAATTCTTCTCTAATGCCACTGGTACTGCAGTAAACAAGGCACAATGCAGATTTGCCACTAATACCTTTAATGCCTCTAAAATAGTACACCTATTGTTCTCTCTGAACCAAAGCTCCAGGCCACTAATACTAGCTAAACAGTTCCTGGCCACTTTAAAAGGCCAGTGTATGCCTGAGCAGTGTCACCAGTGGCAGACAGAGATTTTGGGAGCCCTGTTGCTTCTGCTGTCATAGGAGGCAGCATTGCACAGCTGTGGAGCATCCTACAATTCTATCAGATTCCACATTCAGTGGGTTGCACATTTCTCTCTCCTTGACCATAAATTTAATTTAATTCTGCTCAGAAATCTGTGTCATCTTCCTAATTAGATCTGCAGCCCATCCAGCTTTGACTTTGGATCTGAGCCAAACTTTACTGGTTTTCTCTTTAAGCAATGTGCCAAACTTGCATTTACACGAATTGAACTGAAGAGTTTATTCTCAATTTATGTGTTTCTCTGAAGGAACTTTTGTTCTGACTTAAGAAATCAAGGACCACATTAGTACTTAGTTTTAGGTCTTGCATGCGTTTCACTGGATATTCATCTATCCTGGAACTTTAGGTTCCCACTTAAACTTTGTGGTTTAGTTCCTTTTTTTTTGACCACAAGTATTTTTCCTGGGCTAATCTTTGTTAGTCTCAGCCTTGGCACCTGTAAGATACCTGTGAAATGAGCGTTAAAATACTGTCTGGTTATTTCCCAAGGGCCAGCTCCTTTTTCCCTGCAAGTGAAAGAGCAGAGATTTCTAAAAAAACAGTCCTGATTTTGGTTGGATCTATGCCAGACATTTAATAGAGGCAGGGACCCTACCGAGTGGACGTGCCCTTGGAAAGTCAAAATGTTTCTCATTGAAACCGTACCTTGTTATCTGCAGAAGCTTTGGTTCTGTTGCGTGCAGTTGTAACATTGCTGCTGCGTGGGGCCATATCTTGTCTGTAACATGTTTAGCTGAATAATAACTGTGGGTATTTTAGACTTAATGTGGATAATTCAGGTTTTGCCTAAAATTTAGGTATGAGTGTAAGGTGTTCTAAACACGTGCTTATCAGTTAGTTTTCATCTAATCTGTATGATGTGGTGTATGAATGTGCTCTTCAAGCATGCTCAGCTGTGAGGCAGGCAGATGCTACACAGGTATCTTAACCTGATCTTTGGCACCCTGTGGGTGCGTGGAGGTTCCAATCTCCTGGCCAGCGAGGTCACCCTGTACTCTGGGATTTCTGTGCACTGATGCTGCAGGTGTCTAAATAGCAACAAAAAGGATCAGGAACAAACAGAACATTTCAGCTGGCTGGGAACTGCTTTCTTGCAAAACTGGCTGAAGAAGACTGTCAGTGTTTAGTTAATGAACTTCTTGTAGCATAACTTAAACCAAGAGAGCGTTGAGCTGAAGCTAAAGTGACAATCCCAGAATGTCAGCTTAGATCTTAAAGTAATGTCTGCAGCAACTCATACTACCTGAGCAACAACTCTGCAAGTAATACCAGAATACACACCTCTTCATTGAAAACTTAAAGAGGGTTGCTAGTGTCTCATTTAGTATGCAAAACAACAAATTTGCATGATTGCAGATATGGTTGTAAGAACCCCTGGGTTATATTGGCATGTAGAATGTGTATTGCAGTCAATGTTGTGAGTATTTGTTCTTGCAAAAATACAAAATGAATTTTACTGGAGTTTTTAAGTGCTTTTAAAAAGACAGTTGTTTTAGTAGCATAGGTTCATGTATAAAATGCCTCTGTGAAGGTCTTGCTTCCAGGGGGACTGAAGCAGCTGTAGACAAATACTTTTCAGCTGAGGTAACCACAAACTCTAAATTTTGTCCAAAGGAAGTAGCATGCTTTGACCTGAAATGCATTTTCCACTGAGACAAGCAATATGATGGCCAGAGTTAAATTTTCAAATAATACCTTTGATACAAGGAAGAATGGAAATTCACACATTTTATCCTTGCAATGGCTTCCCTCCAAAAAACATTGTGTTCCAAAACTGAATTAAGGGGCAGAGTGCGTGGCAAATCATCAGGATTGGGAATTCCTCATCCTAAACAGTTATACAGTTATGTTGTACTTTCTTAAACCAAAAAATGCTGTACAGTGCATGGCAATGGGCAGTCTTCATAAAAAAAAAAAAAAAAAAAAAGCTGTAATATGGGAAAGAATGTGATACCAGATGAGGGAACAGGAGATATACACTCCTGTATCAAAAGGAAATAATTTGGTGAGGTTTACCTAAGAGTTCACATATCAGAAGATTAAAATTAACCTGGAAAGACTATTGACTGAAAAAATGGATGAGGATTGTAGTTACTGGGTCAGGAAACAAGATGTCAGATGAGCTCTGACTGTTTTAAAGAAGGAATGCATTTTGCCTGGAAGAGGCTTCAGGTCATATAAAGGGAAAGCTAGTATTGCTTTGTATGCAAACTATCTGAATAATGAAAAGACAGAGTCTCTGAAGCTCTAATGCATTTTTGAGAGTAATAGAAACTGGCATTTATGGCAGCCAGGTAATTCCTGATTAACCTGCCTGCATGTAAAGGGGGTGATGCACACACATTCTTCCTCATCTGAAACACTGCTGCAGGAGTTGGGTTGTCTTCATCCTCAATAGAAGAGTGCTATTATCAGTTTAGGAGAGTGGAAGCAAATCCTGTATCCAAATTACTAACATTTGCAATTAACACTTATTTCAGTATATATTAATGACTGTCAATTTTAAGGCAGGACAGATCCATGACTTACATTGCAGAGAATAGCCACTAAAATATAACAATGGTTAAAAATGTAACAATGGTTACAATTATAATGCATCCATTGACAGGAATGAACAAATATATCCAATTTTATTAGACCTTTAACTGAGAATCACTGACTTCTTAGCTACTAGGATCAGTTGCATTTCACACCTCTGCATGTGACAACACATGTTGTTTGTAGATCAAACAACAACGATCATCAAGTCCAACTCAGAAAAATAACCCCAAAGCTAAAAACCAATTAACCAACAAACAGCCTTGGCCCATTAAGAGAGTACACGTGAAAAGTGATATCCAAGAGGGAAGAATGGTTTGCTTACAGGTAAAAGTGCAGGGAAGGTCCTGAAAGTCTTGGTCAGCTTTTGTGTAATCAAAGCTTGTGTTATGTTGATATCAGGATTTCATGCAAGGTAGCCTTTGGTACCTTTTGGCAATTGGTACAGTTTCCCAAATCACCAGAATGATGACATTGTTGGCTGTGTTCCAAAGAATTCAGGCTGCTTGGCAGTCACAATTTTCTTTTGCCTTCAGAGATAGCATCCTGCACAGCTAGAGTAGGTCTTGTGGCTGAGAAACTTCTAGTAACATTATTGAGGTCATACAGATGAGTATGTAATTACTTAGATAAACAGAGTTTCAATTAACATGATTGCAATCTAGTAGCACTTAAATAGTGTTCCTTAAGAAAAGGATTTCACCCTGTACACAGCCTATACATGAAGAATGAGAATCTGTATGATTAAACCACACCACAAAGTTAAACATTACCAGAACCTATACATAGCCTTAGGTTCAGCTTTTGACCCCACAAGAAATATTGCCTGAATGAAAATCCCAGGAGACAAGGCAGGAATTTGCATCAGATTAATTGTCAGTGACAATGTTTTTGTGGTTTTATGCAAAATGCAAGAAGATTAAAATAATGCACAGCACCTTGCAACATGCAAGCGCTCCTTGGCTAGGTCAGCCTTCTTCCTGGCACCTCAGCCAGCTGGAGCTGGAGCCTTTGGAGGCATTTTAGATAATTAGCTGAGCTGCTTCACAGCTGAAGCAGCATCTTTCAGATTACACATAAAACTAAGGTGAAATAGTGTTTCTTTCTTCAGGCTCCTCTCTTGCCAAGATTGAAAGTGGAAATTCAGGCAAACCTTGCTCCTCTGCTGAGCCAATTTTCTACACTGATGCTAAATAGGTAGGGGCTAATGAGAAATCTGTTACTCTTTGAAATCACCCATGCCACAGATACATTTGGCAAGTTGAGGACAGTGTTTAATTCTAAGTGAAATGCTACCTGGTCATACATGTGACCTTTCTGTAAAACAGAGCAAGTGCCCTTCTGTCACCGTTGAGCAAGAAATGACACAGATTCACCAGAAGGCTCATTTGCACAGCAGCAGCTTTAATACGAAAAACTCTCCTCTTTTATAGACAGCTTCGACACATTCTACTTGATTGGCTAATTAACAAAAACATCTTTCTGACAAACAGTCCTTGAGAAGAACAGAAAAACAAAGAGTAGGAAAACAGCACCTGCAGGTTGTTTATGCTAACAAGTTATCATCGTTTCTCTACAACTCCCTAAAAAGTTTCACAAGTCCCCCATGAGAAAATGAATCTCATTTTCTCACTCTCTGACCAGGCTGTCACATCCACACTCTTCCTCTTCAGTGCACTCTCATAAGCATCTTTGCTTCCAGGTACTAAAAAATTCTCCTTTTGAAACAGTTTTGTGGTCATGGAGGGCCTCAGCCAAGCCTTGCTTGCAGAGTGTGGCTCTCTCTACTGGCTGAGATTTAGCATTTTCAATAGAAAACTTTCTGATCAAACTTGGGATGTGGCCAGTTTTCAGTACAACTTCAACAAGTCTCTTTGTAGCAGGTGAGCATCAAGCTCTCTGTAATTCCTGTGGCTTATTAAAGAAGTCAAGTATAATAATTTAAGAAGGAAATAAACAACAGTATAAAGAAACCAAAGTTTTAATAAACATATTTTGAGAAGCAGCAACAATAACTACAGAAAGAATCTGATGTATTTTCAGATGAATATTCAGAAATTAATGAATTAAGATTGGGTCAGAAATGGGTATTTCTGCAGTTCTGGGACAGGAAGAAATTCTTTCCCTTTACAGTGTGTCCTATAGTGAAGGTAAGCTGCTGCAGTATACACACGGATTGAATTCTTGTCTGCTTCTCAAATTCTAGTTTATATATGGATATAGATACATTCCAATTTTTCTTTGATATTTAAATGGTAAATATATGTCATTATATGGTATTTGGGATATTCTTTATGTATTTTCATGAGAATTAGGTTCCATGAGTTGAAAGTCTTAGAGACTTCTGTAGTATGAATTGTATAAAATCCTGGAAAGGCACTGAGATCGTTTGAATCAAGTGTAAGGGTAATAATATCTTTTCAAAGTCAATCTTTTGTGCTGTCTAATAAAGGGGATCCCTCTGTTGTTTTCTTTATTCTAGATTTCAGTTAATCAAATGCCATAATGCCATGGCAATAGAATCTTAGCAGATGTCCCATGATAAAAAGATTCATTCTAGCTTCAGGAGACTCTTTTGAGACAGGTGGCTTTACATATTTGTCACCAATTACAATGAAGACAATTCTGTCTTCAGAGGGAGTGTCTGTTCAGGAGGTGCAGAGGGTGCAGTATCACCCAGCCACCTCTCCTACCCACACTGAGGGAGAGTGGGACAGCTCAGGGATTGATGGCCCAGCAAAAGCTGCTCCTGTGCCTCGGTAAACAAGAGAACTGAGCCTGCATGGAGCCACTGCTGCCATGCCTGTGCTCCCACCCTGCTGCCACCCTGCTTATGGCTTATGTCTGAAACTTGTACAAGTAAAATTAGTGTGAATTTTGAAATTTAACTCTCCTGAATCGTCTGTAAGGATTTTATATTTTATTTTATTTTATTTTATTTTATTCATTTTATTTCATTTCATTTTGGAACAGCTGGCTGATTTATTTCAGAAGACATGTAAATGCTAGCTTATTTCAATTTTTATTATCTTTGGAAGGATCAAATTATTTGATTACTTTTCACTCATTTTTAAAATGAAATAGTTTTCTGATCCACAATAGAGCATTTAATAATCCTACAGGTAATGCTATGTTCCTGAATAAACACGGAAATTACTTGTAAAATTCCCTTTTTAAGTTTATAGCAAAGCTGGTAATTTTGGGCTGCTATAACAATATACACATAATAATGTGTGTAAATATGTAATATACATAACATACGCACTCTGACATTGCTGTAATCAACCACTGCATCCAAGTAAAGTTAAAAGGACAAATCCTGTCTGTCCGTAGGAAAGCCAGAGAAGGAGCCTTGCAGCTCCACACCGACAGCTGTTGCTGTGGAGATGAGCAGTCATGGCCTTGCTGTACTCCACAGGCTGGGATTTTGTTTCTGGTTTTACTGCCAGTATAACAGAGCGGATAACACCGTCTTAGAGGAATCAACCAGATGCCTGAAAATGTTTGTGCCTCTCCCTCTTCTTCCTCTGCTTGCCCTCCAAATGCAACAGCAAATGGAGAAGAGAGCCCCATGTAGAAACCAGATGATTTGCTTCTTCAGCTCTTTTTTATCTCACTGGTGAGAGCTCAGGGCTGCTCATTGCATTCTGCCAGCTCGGCAGGTTCAGCTGGATCCGGCGGGCTCTGGTTCAGCTCCATCCTGCTGATGACATGGGGTGTCTCTGTGCCGGGGACATGAGCCTCGTGCATCTTCCTTCTCTTGGCTCTGAGGTGTAAACTCCTGGAACCTGTGTCTTACACAGACAGCTCTGAAAAGAGGAAAAGAAGCCAAAGTCAGCTTGTACTTCTAGAAGTCTTACTTTATGTGAAGAAATAATTTAAGACTGTTGCTAAAATCCTTGGCCTTCTACCGTGCATCTGGCCTCTCTCTGGTAGTGCATCACACAGCAGGCGGTAAGAGTGGGGGCCTTCACCCCTGTGTTTGCAATGCTGTTTCCTTCCTGCTCTTGCTGGTTTGGTACTTTCAGCTGCCCATCATTCAGGCACCATCAGGTAATACAACAGGTCTCTGCCAGAAAGCTTGAAACAACAGTTATAGTTGTTATTTGCAGTATCTTAAACTTTTTCTAATTAATTTCCTTTTTTTGTCCATTTGTTTTTGAACCCCTGTGGCTTTTGTTTCTCAGCAGGACTTCTGAAATAGGCCAAATTTTACCTTGCTTACTGTTTGTTTATCCAAATCATGATGAAGGCTTTTGTAAAAGCAATTTGTATCTGATCTTGGTGTATCATTCATAGCTTTCCTAAGACTGAGTTTCCATGACAACTAATTAATAAAGATTAGCTTTTCTTATGGAGGTAAGACTCAAGTACATCTTGTTTTGTGATGCAGATAATCTCTCAATTTTGTTTTGGAGACTGGGTCTTGTCACAGACATGCCACAGGCAATCTGTTCTGATTTACAGCCAGACTTGGATGACCATTAGGGGCGACAACTTTCAGACAGTTTTTATTTTCCCAGTTCTTGCATTTGTCTGCTTGCTCATTTGTTTACCTGTCCTTGGTAGGTGAGAGTTCCACAGCCTCTTTTGTTTGAAGGACATAGAAGGAAATTACACTTTTAAACTTTTGCTAACTTTAAATTAGCTGAGGAACATTCTAGATCTACAGGTATATTATATTAAAACAAAGGTATTTAGTTGAAATGCACGAAGCTATATTGCTAATAATATAAAAAGGTGTCATAACACAGTGTAACATAATCCTTATATTTCCTTAAGATAATTATTAATCTATAACATACCTGCTATATTATTAAATGGTATTATTGGAACTAAAAAACAGGCTGGATTTTGAATTGCTTTCGGTACTAAGAAACAAATACTTAATTTCATATTTAAACTTTTCTCAACTGTAAGTTGCTGACAAGGCTGTTATTTTCAATTCATGGGAAAAGGGAAGACAAGGATCAAAGCTTCCTTATTCTTAAGGACTTTTATGATCAGCTGTGCTTGGGCAACATCTGCTGTGTGTTTCAAACACTCTTGAGTGACATTTGCCTGAATGGGAGCCTATTTGCTTTTTTTTGTGAGGGTGAGCCAAGGACAATCTGATGCTTTACAGTTGATTTTACTGAGATATCTGACCAAACTGAAACTCATTTAGTTTGCTAAAACAAAGAGTTTTAGCAGAGGAGGGCTTTAGATGAAATCAAAGATGGTGTGCTTCTATCACATGAGAATATAAGCTTTTTGTTCATGCATTTCTTGTCTTTCTGGATCAAAACTCAACCAAACAAATAAGAATGTCTTAAGCTTTGGATTTGATCTGACTTTCTGTCTGTGCCTTACCTTTCTGAATCAGTGAAGTACTTCTTGGCAGCTCTTGAGGTTATGTCAATCCCATGTTAAGCTATGAGAAAATTCTCCCAGTGAAAACAGTGCAGGGCTATGTAAGAGTGGAGCAGCACTCCAGTGACTACTCAAGAATTATGTTCAGCAAAAGGCTTTGCTTCATCTTGACTTGTGTACCTCCTTATTGGGCAAAGCATTTTCACAAGAGAAATCCCTTCTACTACTGACATTGGATTCTAGACTTGTTGGTTTGACTGCATCTTTCAGCAAGCCAGCAGGTACCTGGTGATGTGCTTACAATAGGTTGAGCTGCATTTTATCTGTCCTTAACCCTTTGGCAAAAAGCCAGTCTTAAAAAGATCTAAAAAAATCTCTCCTGAATGGATTTATTTTATCCTTCCTTTAAAAGAGCAGGCTTTCTCACTAGGCTTGCAAGCAATAAGCAAGACCTGACTGATGAAACACTTTTCCACATGGTCTCCCTGCAGCCATTCAGTGCTGCATCTGATTTGCATGAGCAGTGCCAAGTACTTTGGTGCCCTATGAATGAGGAGCAGGCCCTTCAAAGCTGAGACATAAGCCAAGACCACCCACATTTAGGAGGAAACCTGCATTTGTAAGCTGAAAATTAGCTGATGCAGCATATGACACCATGGGGCAGTGCATTGGGCAGAATGGTGATAATGTGGAAGCTGGCCTACAAGGCAGCAGGGAATGGGACTGTGAGAAATCCATGGAGATTAATGTCATTAACTGTAGCAAACTTGCCAAATGCTCAGCACCTGTTTTTAATACATCAAATTCAGTCACTTCTTCTTTGTATCAGTATTTAGACACTACCAGTGAGCAACTGAGGAGTAGCCAGGGCTGCCTTTCTGCAGATGAGTACAGCTGGATTGTGTCCTGCAGGGCCAGGTGAAGCTCCACTCCAGAAACTGTTCTAGCCCTGGGATTTGTTCCCTGTGCCAGCCACAGGGAGGGGACTGATGCCAGTGGGATGCCATCGTGGCTGCAGGGACGATGCCATGAAGAACAGCTGCAATACTAGAGAGAGAGCAGGGCTAATCAGCACCCAAACTGGAACCCACCCCAGGGCAGGGCAACAACAAAGCTGCTTTTACTTCCAGCTGCACCTTGGATGGATTGTGCTCCAGCCTGTCTCATTCCTTGCTGTGCTCTAGTTGCCCAAGCAATACCTCTAAAATCCCTAACTAGCCTGCTAAATATTTGCATGTCTTGCCAGGAGAATTAGATGTCAGTGTACAACACAATTATTTTAGAGGGAATTAAACCCCTCATTTATCTTAAACCTCACTTGTGGAACTCCAATGCAAATGGTGGCATATGGTCTGTCAGTCAGTTGTGTTTGTTCTGGGTTTGTGACACTGGGTCTAGGCTGATATTCTGTGAGGTGTTATCTGAAAATACATGAATTCTACTTTTGCTTCACAGTTCCAGTGCCTAGCATCCTCCTGTTCCCTCCCTCATACTTTCTGTTTCTATTTTGATACATCTCTGATGTTTTAAGGACAAACTTTCCACAAGTTTTTGACTAGGAATTTGGTGTTTCAAAGGAATTGACATCAGTGCTTTTGTGCAAAGAACCACTTGAGCTGAGATCACTGTGCAAGTCTAGAGATTGCTTTCAAAGTAAGAAATATGCAGGAAATGTTTTTTATTGACAAGATTATGTCCACTACTGTTCTAGAGTGCTCATTCTCAATATTTTGCACTGGAAATTTTACAGAGTTAGAAGTCCTGCATCAGAACTTCTTAGTTAGAAGAGAAGCTTTTCCTCATTTTGTAGATGGGTGTACTTATTCTGTCTTTTCTTATGATGAGAAATATCTAACTCCTCCAGCTTTAAACATTTTAGATTGTTGGAATGTGTCCTGCTTCTTTATACAGGGACCTTTTCTTCAATCTGACCAGTTTCTTGAACAAAAGTAAATACACTGTTTTGTGCATGAGGAACTAATGCTAGGTTGAAGTAAAGAAAGCATCTGTAGGCACAAGTATCTTGCTGGTATGAAATTTGACCCAAAGTTTGTTAAGAAAGAACAATTTATCCTGCTGAAATACTTAGACATTTTACTATGATTTTCAAAAGAGACTATTTTCACTGGTGGGGGACTAACAGGCTTAATTTCTATGCTTGGTTCATTCTCAGTGTGAATTTATGAACAGCCTAAATTATTTAAACATAAAAAGCTTTGCCATTAATGACACAACAAAAAATTACTAGAACTGTGTAGTCTCCCTGTGCTGCCTTGTGTGTATGTTGTACTGCTTTGTTACCAGCAGAAGTTGCTCTGATAAAGTGTGATGTTGCTACTCTGCCCCTTTGGGATTTCCAATTTATGCTTGCAAACATGAACTCTCCTTGAAAAGCTTTGTCTCCTTGGCAGCACCAAAGGGAGAAAAGGTGTTGGGAATGCCATTACAAACAGAGAGCTGCTCTGCTTCTGCACATTCTGCTGCCAGCCAAGACTTTGGAGTAACTGTGCCCTCTCTGTTCTTGCTGAATCATGTCACAGACCTTGATATTCCAGCCAGCCTTTTCCTGCATGGATATAAACCACTGTGCCAGTTCTGACTTTGATGATCACTGAGATGATTATAAATCGAGTAAGTGTAAAAGAGGCTCTCGTGTTTTGAGCAACAGAGGACACAATTTACTTGTTGCTTTTGAATAATATGAAGGAGGCTCTGACTACAGATGTTTCATGATCTGGGTGTTTCAATAGCAGATCATGCTCTTCAGATACCTGGCTTTTAGATCATCTTTCTCTTCTTGCTGCATACACAAACAGCTTTATCAAAGACAACTTTTGCATGCTGCTTGTTATCAAGCATATCCCTCCAGGAGATGCCTGTAAATCTTTTCACCTATATGAAGTCCCCGTGGCTTAAAACATAACAGCGTTGGTAAAAGGGTTCTACTTGAAGAGCAATGGTTGTATTTGTTTTATGTTTAGATCAGTGCTCAAAGTGAGAAGCTCCAGTATGGTCTCAGTGCCTTTTATGCTGTTGCAAAAAAAGTTCTCTGTTCCTCCTCTAACTTTAAGATCCTCAATTACTTCTGCCAAGAACAGTGTATTAAACTCTGGCTCCTAATCCAGATGTCTTAAAGACAGGTCCTTAGAGGACACAGTGCACATGTGCTGGAGTTTGATCTACCAATTTGTATGTCTTGGTCATGCTTTTCAGAGTCCCACAGACAACCTTGTCCTCAGTTTTGCAGATCTGTGAGCTGGAAGTGTGTGACCCATTTCTGTCAGAGGATCTCCACAGAGGTGCTGCCATAAAACTGAATCTGAACTAGTGTGTCCTGACTGTAACGCAGACAAATGACACACAGCTATTGGCACAGGCAACACATGGAGATGAACATGAAGTTCATCCCATGAAGTTTGGTACAGAAATGTAAGCTAACAGAAAACACTGACAGGACTTGTATCTGAAATCCCTTTTCCCTCCACTTTGAAACAGAAGAAAACAGTGGAATAATGTGATGTTTGGATTTTCATTTTTAGATTACTCCTTGAATTGTTTGGATTTTACAGTCAAAACCAAGGCAGTAGCAGCCCAGCTGTCAGAGGGAAACCTTCAGTGGGAGGTGGTATCCTATTTAGGAGTGTATCAGCTGCCTGTGTCCTTTGGGTAGAAGTCTTAATTTTATCCTTTTGCAGTCATCTTCCTAGCTCTATTCCTGTTGTCAGAGATATTGGGGAGGTCTTTTAGCACAGCAAGGTGTTCTCTGAGTGGCCCCTCCAGTTATGGACAGTTCCCTATGTCTATTCTGGGTGGTTTGTGAAGTGGGATGGTGACATGGGAAAAGGATGGATAAGTGGACCCATGTCCAAGTATAATGAGGTTTTATCTATTGGGAAATTGATTGGTTACAACAAAAGTTAGCTATTTCAATACTGATATAATTGTAAATATTGGATGGGAAGTGATCCTTGGTGTTGCTCTGAGGAGCTGCTGCACTTAACCTTTGATTGATAGAAGTTGCAGGGGCATATTGGTACATTAAACTAGCAGAGGCTACTTGGAGTAATCTACAAAATGCAACAGCTGAGACATAATGGCTTCTGCTTGGAAAAGGAGAAACTGCCACTGAAACAGCATCACTAAGGGATACAGGAAAACTGAACTGTTTATAGGGTTGTGGAAGTGTCAGGCTTTTTGAGAAAGGATAGACTAGAGGTCAAAAATAACCCTATGGGGTGTTTTTGTTTAGCCTGATCTTTTAAAAACGCAATAGAGAAGACAGGTAGATGCTTCCTTTCTGGTTTGGTAAATACAGTAAAAACAGGTAACGTGTTGGCATAGCTGCACTTCTGGAACTCACTTCTGCATACAAAGCCACCCTACCTGCAGAAAAACTTGATGGGCAGCCCATTTCTGCCAGTCAAGGCAATAGATAGGAATCTTGTCTTAAATCCTGATGGAAGAGTGTCCCACATGGTAGCTGTCCAGACATAGTTCATCAAATGGCTAATTAGACCATGATAATGATCAAGCAGCTGATTTGACACAGAGCAATAGGCTTTATATTTTGAGCAATAGGCTAAAATTTTGAGTTTTGTTTTGGATCTTAGGGAAACTGTGTAAAAGCAAAAAAAGAGAATAGTTTGGAGGGGATCCAGGGGAACAGTGAGAGACGGGAAGTATCAGCTTTAGCTGCTCTGGGTTGAAGCCAGAGGAAGAGGTACTGTTACAGTGCCTCCCTTGTGACAGAGAGCAGTGGTTTGGATGTGTGTGTTAGCCCATTCCTGAGGAAAGCACTGGAGAGCTGTGTGTGAACTTCTGATTACCTGTGCAAGAAGAATGATGACTGACAAAAATGTTGGAGTGGTAAAAATGGTGGTGAGTTGGCTTTGACTGCAGAATTGTTCCTTGGGTTGTGATGGAGCTCTGCAATCCCAGCCACTGGGCATGTGGTGTGCCTTGAAGGTCCTAACTCCCTTAGGATGCCTGAGGAAAAGTTTCTGTTACTTTCTGACTTACTGCTGCCACTCACAGCCACACAGCTGGTACAATGGGAACACTGCAAGAAAAGAACAAGGCTGGGCTTGCCCATGAGCATGTTTTTGGTTTGGATTTTTCTCTAGTAATAGAAAAGGATATTCCTGCTGCTGATAAATGACTGGACACCAAAGACTATGCAGACTCTTACTTGGAAGACCCACAAAAGAAGTGAATCTATCAGAGGAGTTGAGGAAGTGTTTTCTGGAGTACTGTTGCATAATCTTGCATGTTTTTTCATGCTGTATTTTGACATACACTGTGCTTTAGATGCTTATTACCCTGTGTTGAATTTCAACTTTATGCTCAATACACTTCACCTGGAATTGAATGTTTGAGCAAGTGAAATTCTGCCAAATCACTTATGACTTGCACAGATCCAGTCCAAAGCTGTTTCCCTTCTGTTAGGCCCCATCCTTCAGTATGTCAGAAAACTTCATCTTTTTTTACTCTTTTGGAGGGAAAGTTATTATTTTTCAGTAAAAAACAGCTGGGGTATTTGGGCAGAAAAACAGATACCCAGCCCCTTTGTCAGCTCTGACTGGGGAATTCTGGCTGCCCACCTACCTTTGCCTTACATCTATTCCCCAAGTAGCAATAATATGCATCAGGATTTGAGGGCAGTGGGATTCTGAGGATATGCCTCTGCCATGAAAGCAAAGTTGTGCAGCAGCAGTTTCTGCCAAGCTGGCTTTGGAAACTGTACGTGCTTATCATTTGCCTCTGCTAGGAGGCAGCTCTAGTGTGGTGCAGCTTGGAGCTAATGCACTTCTTGGGGACTGAGATAGCATTGGGGTGTGTGGGAGCTGTCCCTGCTCAGCCTTCTAATCTGATGTCACACCATATGGGTCACAGTTCCCTGTGCAAACACAACGAGGGACCTCTGTTGACTCTTCTTTTCCAGGACCAGGGGTGTTACAGTCCTGTTTCATACGGTCTGTAAATTTGTCTGTGAAATTTTATGAGGTGACTGACTTCCTTCTCAACTGTGAGGGTGGTGAGGCCCTAGCACAGGTTCCCCAGAGAAGCTGTGCATGTCCCCTTCTGAAGTGTTCAAGGCCAGATAGGATGGGGCCGGGAGCAACCTGGTCCACTGGATGACATCCCTGCCCATGGGAAGGGAATTGCAACTAGATGATCTTTAAAGTCCGACACAAACCTTTCAATGATTCTGTAGTTTCTCTATCTACTTTCCTTGGCCTCCTGAAGGGAGAAAATTTGTGCATTCAAACAGCTCCCTTTCCCTAGTGGGCTGATCTCATTCCACACATAAGAGTGTGAGCCTTTATGTGTGTGCAGGAAGGTTCTACCTGCCTGTGTAGTGGGGGAACCATGCTGCTGTCTTTGCCCTCTGGAATCTACTCTGGAGTTCTCTAAACCAACTTGCTATGGCCAGGGCTTGCATTAATTTGTTCCTATCTGTGTATGGATATGTGTTGTACTACTGATTGGTACTATTCTAATAGTGACAAAACCCGAGTCCAATCAGAAAAAGCAAAATATAGAACAAAGTTCACATACCTAACTTCTGGCAGACCAAGAGCCCTAATGTCTCTGTAAGAGCCTCCCAGGACTTCCAGGTGGGATGAAAAGCTGACATCTCCTCAGCATGAAGAAGGCTGGGAGAACACTATCCTGGCAGCTGAACAGGAACTGAAGAGTTACCCGATTCACTGCAGAAGGGGAGCAAAGGAGCCTGAGGTGGCCTGGTATGAGACAGTCTAGGGTAAAGAAAATAGATTTATACAGGGAAGAACAGGTGAGGTGAGGTCCAGAGTGCCTAGAGCACCTCCTCCCTACCTGGGGGGAGAGGAGGATAGAGAGAGGATTGAGTGCCTGGTGTGACAGAAGGTGCCTTTTTCCTTCTGTATGTCTTCTCATACCCTGGAGAACAGCTCTGTCTCTGTGGGTGGATGGCTGGCGGTAGAAAGCTTGTGCTTTCCCCTAGGAAGGGAAAAAAGAGCAGGTTGTACTATGTTTAATAGCCTCAATGAACAGGTTTTCCACTCTGGAGGTTCCATCTGGAGCAAGCCAGGATAGGCTGAGATAGGATTGACTCTTGAGCTTTTCCATGCATCATCAGGTTGTCAGGTGGGAGAGCCATCCAGTGCTGGAGAGACTCTATCATGGGGACACAGCTGAGCACAAGGTGTGCTCTACTACTCTTTGGTAGTAGAGCTCAGGTAGGGGAGAGGAAGTCTTTCAGGAGGAAAATACTGTTTGTATGATATTAGGCCTGAAATGTTCTCCTGAGGTTCTGGTCCTATACATTTCAAATGTGTATGTAGCTGCTGGGAAATTCTTAACTAAGTAGCCTGAAGCTCTTATGTCTGGATTGTTGGGCTGGAGTCCTGGCAAAGTTGTTGAACTTGGGAGTGAGATTTGTGGCGTGTCTGAGGCTGGCTACAGAATTTTTCCTTCTCAGTACCACACAGTTCAAGGACAAGTGAATACAATTTTACTGAACAATCCAATCCAATTCTCCACTTCTGCTTGTCAAAATCATCTGTAAGAGGGAGTGTAGAGGGAAGAGCATCATTTCCCGAGCGGGAGCTGTGGCCGGGCTCCACCTGCTGCTGGTCGGGGCTCCCTGCACGGTGCACCACCCGCAGTCCCGCTCACCACGCCCGTGTTGTGCCCGCTCTCTTGTGCACTAAGTAAAAACCACGGCAGAAAGGAAAACTGTGCCCTTCCTGCCCCTGAACTTGCTTTAGGGTTCTCCCTCGTGTGCGTGATGTAAATGTGTAGTGGTTTCTGCACATCAGTTGTCACTTGTATGTGTTAGGAAGATTTGTACGAAGTCAAGTGTCTGCTCCTGAACACTGCCCGAGCTTTGGTCGTTAGTAGTCAGTCATCAGAGTTAAATATTTGGGGTTTCTGCCACTGGGTATGGAAAGATAACAAAGCTGAGTTCAGTATATTTTGCAGCATCAGTCAGTGGTTTTAATTAGTGCTGTTAAGTAGCACTGGTCAATACTGATGTAGTTTACTGCAAGAATTCTTCAGAAGTGCTCATAAAACACTTGGTGCTGAGCAAGAGACATGCTAAAGAGGAAAACAGGTAAAATTAATAATTCTCGTGCTAGTGTGATTTTGACAAAAAGGAAAACTCTCCTTAAATGTTAATTATTAATGGAATGTTAAATACCTTCTTAAGGAACTCAATGATGCTTGCATTACAGTTCAGGCTTTGTTCCTACTCACATGAGATGGGCTTTCCATTTTTATTTCTTATCAGCTCTTTCTTTTTCTGCTGTCTCTGCATGGAGTATCAGGACTCTGGATTATGAGAGTCTGGAAGCTGTGTAAACTAGATTGATGCATTGAGAAATAAATGCTATTTCAGACCACAAAGTGGCAGCATAAGCAATTTTATTCTCTCCCTCCCTCATTCAGTTTTCTTTATTATGCTACACTGTGCTTTTGATCATGAGCAGAATATTTAATGATAGCAGACTGGGTTGTATACACAGCCAGGTGCTGGCTGGACTGCTCACATATAGCTCAGGACTGAAATATTTTCAAAGCACTCACACTTGTTCTTCCAGTTCTGGGACTTGTTTGGGCAGAAATTTCTGCTTCATTGCAGTTCTGGGTTCCTTTCTTGAGGGTTACTAGTGAGCAGGATGAAATGCTCACAATTGGTTTTCTTTGAGATGGACTTGAGATTTGAATCCAACTTTTAACAAAGGAAAAGCTGGTGCATGAATCTCTGAAGTACACAACATCTTCAAATATTGTTTTTGAAAAGGAACATCCCCTCTCTTCCCCCTCACTCCCAAAACAGAGTATATGTGAAGTGGAAAGGCTGAATATGTCTATCAATGAAGTCGACTTATGTTCATTAAGGAAAGTTAATATCCTTTGCCTCATGTATTTTGTACCAACCAAATAACACATCCCAATGTTGAGAATTAGGATATGACAAGTAGAATGGCAAACCATAAACATTCATGTTTTCTTACTACTGTCTGCTTCCAGTCCCTTTTTGATTCTTCTGCTTTCTGAAGTAGGAGCCACTTAATCCTGGTTAAAGGACTTTTCCTCTGTCCCCTGTGCTGTCACAGTGCATTCCAGTCTCTGCAATGACCAAGAGCTACAGTGAAAGCTGTCCCTGGAGCTGAGGAGAGCCTGGGATGAATGAGTGGTTCTGGTTGCGAAGTGCATCACTCTCACCCCTAAGCTTTAGTCTTTATTTGGGAATTTATTTGAGAATTTTCCTTTCTCTCTTTTATCTTTTGGTGCTTCAGTATATCCTCTTTAGAACTTCTCATTATCTCCTGAAATTGCCCTGAGTTCAGACAGATAATCTTATTCCTTGTCCATGTCTCCAAGAGGAAAGGGGACTCTGGGTCAGCCTGAACACTGTAACACCCTGTTGGGAATGGTGGTGCAGCTGATCAAACACTATACCACAGAAGGAATTTGGTTTTCTTTCCTGCTGCACTCATCATATGTTTCCAATTCTCAGCTGAACCTATACCATTTATTTTATACTCTCCAGTCTAAACAAATATTTCTATTCAAGTGGTTTTAAAATTTGGTTTTGTTCCCAGAATAAATTAATATGGACAATTAATTATTATCATTTTTATATAAATCACAGTTGGGGCTAGGATTGCTTTTTGTCCTTGACCAGCAAGCTGTGTTTCTATTAATTTTGAGCCCTTGCCAGTGTAATTCTGTCACCTAAGAAAACCTAACTTTCAGAAACCTGGCTTTGCATAAAGAAGTTATGAAAACAGCAGCTTTGCAAAAACCCATGTTGGGAGCTTATTAACCACAGGAATTATGAGTTATTGTTGCATTTTCACATAATCTCAAACTTCAGAGGTTTCCAAGGAACTGGGCAAATGTCTTTGGGTATGTACCTTTAGCTCAGCTCAAAAATAAAATCACAGCTGCAGTTGTGGAGGATGAGAGCTGAAGGGTGGCCTCCAGAGACCAGGCAGCTGCAATTTGCTGTTGCTCAGTTCCTAGTTAGGAAGGTGGCCAAGAGCAAAGAGTAACAAAGAGAGAAGTCTACAAATGTGGAGAGGACAGTGTCCTTCTCACCACCCTTGAGAACTTGCAAAAGCCCCATTTGGAGACAAACTTTCCATGGAAAATGCTGCTGTGAATAGAGCAGATTACTCTTCTGTTTCTTGAGGATGTGTATCTGTACTAAGCAGGGGTAAATCAAACTGCAAAGGTGTTGGCGTTGCTTGTTCAGTTGGATGAATGTAGATGTGGTCTGTGGGTACGGTTCCCCAGGGCCAAAACTAGTTCCTGGCAGGCCTCATTCCAGAGGGAAGGGAGCAGGAAGATGCCATGAGCCTCCTCCAGGGGTGCCAGCTCACTGACAGCCCCGTGGGGCAAAGCAGGGCTGAGTTCAGAGCATGTCACCTCTTGTGCCATGCCAAGTGATGAGTCTGTGTCTAAGCAGTTTCCTCTGATTCATCACTGCTTTTTGTTGTAGGCTAAAGATAGTCCTTCATATAGAAGCTCAGTTTGAAGATAAAAAGTTGTTTGCCTTTCTCTCTGGTTGCTTTTTAGCTACTGCTGTTCATCTTCTAGCAGTTGTCACGAGCTGCTAGTTTCTGTCCTCTCCCCACCCTTATCACTTTCCTCCTTGCCTTCTCTGAAGGGTTCACCTGCAAGGAACTCCCTTAATTTCCTAGTGATTACATAGTGCTACTCACTGACAAACACACCACATACCTACTTCAAAATGACCATGGAGCAAACTCTCTGCATATAAACATGAGGTAAAAATGTAGGATTTTCTCTTTTAGCATTAAATCTTCCATTAATCATAGGTCTTCCTATCAAGAGTCCCTGGTTCAGAGGCTCTGCTCTTTATGACTGGAAATTGCATGATGAAACTCCTGAAGGGCACTTCCTGTGATTCAGGGCTACATGCATGAGTGACTGAGAGGCAGAAACTTTGGGGACAGCATTTGTAGGCTCCATGCATTTGTGTGGTGTTTGTCGAAAATGGGTGGCTTTGCATATGGAATGTGGATAAAGCTGCTTAAAGGCAATGGACAGGACGCAGCTTTAGATATTCAGGTTTCAGAGAAGCCATGGAGCAAAAAATTTAGCTTAGTGTGCCTTTATTTAAAGCAGTGGAGCAAGAATGTAGAGGCACTTTTAAGAGCAATGTTGTTTGCCAGAAAGATGCACTCCAAGCCTTCCACATTTGTGCTCAAGATTGAATTATATATCTGAGGTTTCTTGAAACTATTTCTGTCTGACAACAACCATTGTGTCTGAAGATCCTTTAAAAAATTCTGTCTTATGCAGTAAGGATAAGTCACTATTCTAGTAGAAGAGAAACCAAGATGTAATAAATGCACTCAAACTCATTTTTTAATGATGCTATCAAAATTGGAAGCTGCATTTTGCATTGCAGACTTCAACCTGAAAAGTCTAAAATACAAGGACTTTACAAAAAAAAAAGAAACTAAGGAGAGCTAACAAAGACTCATCAAGTGTCTTTTGAAAAGGGGCAGTTATTTCCGTTTCTGTTTTTTTTGTTGTTGTTGTTGTTGGTTTTGAGGGGGTTTGTGGTTTGTATGGGGGTTTTTTGGTTTTTTTTTTTTTTGGTTTTTTTTTTTTTTTGGTTTTTTTTTTGGTTTTTTTTGTTTGTTTTTTTTTTGGTTGTGGTTTTTTTTTGGTTTTTTGTTTTTTTGGGTTTTTTTTTTTTTTGACAAAGATTCAAATGTTAGCATGCACGTTGGAATAAAATGCTTTTGAGGAGATTGAGGAGTAACTGTAGTGCCAAAAAATTAATATTTCTGTAAACAAATCCTTAAGTAAATATATACTTAATATTGATTTAAGTATATATTGATTTAAGTAAATTTCCATACATGAATATATCTAAAAGTATACTGTGGCATGATTTATAAAGTTCATGTTGTGTTTGCTTAGTATTGTGGATTCATTGTGGTAATTCACCTTGGATTACTATACAAGGGTTATAAATAAGATGTGCTTCCCTCAATGAGCTGTCCTGATTAATAATTAGTAGGGCAGTAATTGATTTGGCAATATTCCCTGTTATTGCTGACTACTATCCAATTTTCCTTGTGTTTGCATTGTTGAGGCTTAAAATTTGTATGACACAACTAGATGCCAAGTCAGCACATGCTTTCATTCTGCCTTTATAAAGTTGTGCCAGGCTTCTCTTGCTTTTATAGGAAAGAAAAGAAATAATAGTTACATGGTTACTCAGTGGGGTGGGAAGGCTCTCACACTCTTGTTTCTCAAGGGCTTTTTTCCCAAGGAGACACAACTTAAAGCACAGTCCTGACTTGCAATACTTATTTTGGTGGAGTTTTTAAGGCTGCTTGAGAAAGGTAATTTTGTTCAGCTCCCAGTCTGTGAGGATCCAATTGACTCCTCTTCCTGTGCCATGCCCTCCCCAGAAGCAGGAAACATGTCGACACTTACCAATGGAACCACAAAGGTTTCTGCAAAACACAATCTTGACTTTAATCTTCTCAGTACTCTGGAAGTAGAGATGCTCTTGAAGCCTTTCTAGCCTTGCCCTAGCCAGGAAAGTTAACCAGGTCCTCAAGTGTGGTGATTGAAGGAGTCAGCCTTAATCCCAGGGCTTCTCAGTCTTGCACAATGGCATTGTTAGTCATGAAGAGGAAAAGGAAAGGTATCCTGATCACTTTGGAGACACAAATCCCCATGTACACATTAGTCATCAGCCTTTTCCAAGCCTGAAAACTGCCCCTGGCCTGACTTCTCCTGGTTTGGGAATAGAAGGAATGTGCTTGGATCTGGTGCTCTACAGGAAATGTGTTTAATCTCTCCAACTGTTGGCTTGGTGCACAGCTTTTTTTTTTCCTCAAATGAAAAGAATGACCCCATACATTTCACTTCTGGTACTAGAACTTTGAGAAGAAATGTTGCAGGATACATGTCATATCTTGTTATCTTCTGTGAGTTCTAGCAAGATCTTTACAGCCAAGGACTCGTTCAGAAATCCAGCATCTGTGGAAATTAACACTTTCAAGTTTCCGTTTTATCTTAATTCCTCATGCTTGTTTTACAGCACATTAGATAAAGCTGACAGCATAAATTCTGCAGTTATATCTTAGATAAGGTGGGAGTCCACTGTACACTTGATCTCAGAATCAGCCCTGCACTAGGGACCAACTGGGTTCAAGTAGCTGCTGATCTTGCCATTGATATTGTTAATCGTTATATTAATTTCCATATTAATATCATTCTATTTTTAACTTTTATCTCGCACACTATAACCTAGAGAATATCTCCTAGTTTTTACCTTACCCTCTCCCTCTTATCTTTTTTCATTTTTCTCATTCTCTTTGTCTTTCTCTCTCTTTTGACAATTAGGGTTTTTTTCCTGGGAAAACATTTAATACATTTTTGGCCTGTAGAGTGTGAACGCAATACTGGTTTTTCTGTTTTCTATAATGGAACTCCCAATAATGCTGAACAGTGAAGCTCTTTTGTCTTAATTTTACCTAATGAAAAAAAAAAACAAAACAAAACAAAACAGGAAGATCTTCAGATTTGCCCCCAAACCATTACCATTCATCAAAATACCAGCACAAGCATATCTAAAATATTTCCCTTCTATGAGCAGCTTTTGGCATTTGAATGTTAAAATCTTATCCCCAATATTCCAGTATTGCAGCCTTACTACAGCTGCTGTGAGGGCAGCTACCATCCCTTTCTGGTCAGGGTTTTTTTCAGCTTCTTGACACTTAAAGTCATATAGGAGAAATATGTACATAGGTACAATGGAAGAAAGAGACAAGGATATCCAGAAGGTCCTGGGAGCACATCCAGTAATGGTTATGTCTTTTAAAAAGTCATTCTATTTCTGTTATCCTCTCATTTCAAAGGACAGTGAATACCAATGGATTTACACTCACCCTGTGTTTGTGTTACAGACAGAAGCATTATGGCATAACATGTAGCAAGCCAAGGTAATGCTAGAAATCTAGGCAAGTCCAGCTGAATTTGTGTTCTTTAAATTGCCTTGGGTCCCAGAGGAGAGGTTAAATCAGAACACTTGTTTATCTCAGCTTGGTACAGAGAGTTAAGCAGTGAAGCAGACAGAGCATTCTGCTTTGGAAATAAGCCATATATTCCAGTGACTAATGAAAACCAAAGAGGGCAGGGGTAAAAGTATCAATTAGGACATGGGAAAATGTATGTCTCATTTCAGAGTGTGAGTCTTCATTTGTACCTAGTTCAGTGCTGCAAGGTTGGTGCTAATTTCACTGCATAGCAACAAACCTGAACATTTGCCTTACCTGAATTTGTGATCATATTCCTAACACCATGCACATTTCAATTGAACACCTCCATAAAATTGTGCAAGGATGCTTGGTAAAAACAGGCCTCAAGCAATTTCCTCACAGTTCTTTTTTGGTATTGTAGAAGTAAAAGAAGGGTCTTCTCCCAACCCAGGAGGTCTTTCAGCATTCCCCAGCACTGCAGACTCACCTTTCCTATAAGGTGCACTCACTTCAGAAACTGAGAAGCTCCTGATGAGTAATGAGCAGGATTGTCTCAAAGCTTCTAGGCAGGACTGCCTAGAATCTGCCTGCCTCATCAAAGAGCCTTTCTAGTGAGCAGCATGCTCATGGTGATAGCTCAGTGAAACCCAGCTGGTGACTGAGGAGTGTTTCACTAGGGCACTCATTTGCACCCAGTTTGCCATGCTGTCTGTCTTTCTGAGGTGTCTAATGAGCACTTGGCACACTGGGCCCAGCAGCCACTGAAGAACTGGGACAATAATCTTTATCAAGGAGGTAGGTAGAAATAAAATTAATACAACTCCTCCTCAGCAGTAATTAGTGGTATCAGCTCTCATCAGGCCTGGGCCTGATGCATTATTTGCTTACTGTTAGCAAGGGGAAAGAGGAAGGTGGATTGCATGAGAAGGGTGGCTCTTGTCCCCTTTGTTTGATGCAGTGACACCAGACTGAATTACTGCCTTAGGTAAATAAATCATTTAACAGATACAGATCTTCACGGCAATATAACATTCCTGGGAGCCAGCTCCATGTATTTACAGCCTTAAAACTTAAGGAATTCTTGCAATCACAAAATAGTTGAAGCAGGTTTCCAGTTCAGACTGTTGAATTGATATGGTGCTGTAGCAGCTCCTGCATTTATGGCAAGGTAGGCATTTCTGAACTGTAACCAACAGAACTGACCTCCTCTTGGGCTGTGCTTGATTGCCAGCTGGGGTGAAACCACGACAGCTGTGAATGTGGCAATAGTTCTTTCCAGCAGGTTTAGATCCTTAATATTAAATGCTTTGATATGTTACAAGAAAAGCTTTATGGGACTGCAGTTACACACCCTACTACAGTGTCATGTTCTTAGTGTTACTGCTCCTCTAGTGAATATCACAATCATTTTGTGATTAAAATAATTTTGTGATAAAAATTAATTTTGCGTAAAATTAACAAGAGCACATTTGGAGAATTTGCCATTTGCCATTGAACCTGGATCTCAATAAACACTTAGAGCTGGAATAAACAAACACCTGTCAAGCTCACAGAGACCAACTCTATAGTCCGCATTTTACCAATCCCTTGTATTGGTGAGTACAGCTCACTAGGGACAAAGCTCAGCTCCTGCTGAAAACAGTGGGATTTAAAAAGGGGGTCCTGACAAGATCTAGAATGATATATGTGTACTTATAGAGAGTTATATGTATATTTCTAATTTAAAAACATAAATTGTGCATCTCAGGAAAGCAGGACTTGTTATTCAAGAATACTGGGCATTGGAAACTTCATCTAAAATCCCTTTGAGTTTGTCTGTTTCTGGCTAACCTGAGTTTTCTTGGCTTTAAGTCATTGGTGTTTCTGGTTTATATTCCAATACCACTGAGGTCTCACAGTTTACACCTGACTGAGTGTCTGTCTTTCTTAAGGAAACCTGCAGGTAGATGTGTGTCATGGCTGGCTCAGGTAACCCAATACCTCTGTACCTGATTAAACCTGAAAGGACTGGACAAATGTTGCATTCTCAAAGTCTGGCAAGTACTTCACTCCTTGACTGTTGAATTCAGATGGGCAATAAATGGGAAAACCAGACAGTGAAAAATTCGTTTGTGACATAAGCAGAGGAGTTACATACCCCAGAGGTATTTTTTATACTATTTAAAATGAAGAAAACCTTGATATTAGTCTGTAGATACTGTGTCATCCTTTCACCACAGAGACTGCAGTGCTTCTCAGAGAATTAAGTACTTTGGAAGGAGAGATCTGCTTGCTGAGAACTTGGAATGAGCATCTGTGAAAACCAACAGCTCTATTTCTGAAGGCTTAAATCTGTCACAGGGGAATATTTGTAATAATTTTGGTATGGAATACAAGAGAAGCCTTATGCATTTTTCCACATCCCACAAATACAAGGGAGCTATTGTCAAGCTGTGAAAGTAGCCAATACAGAAACAAACTTTGGGCTGGGCAGAGCTTTTTTTGGTACTCTCAAAGTACTTGGTCTCAAAGTTGCACTGATAGAGAAAGTTTATCTAATTGTAGATCCTGGTATAAATTGGTACAACAGATGGCCCAGCTCTCTGCCATCTGGAATGTTACTGGGAGCCACAATAAACTGCAGGGTAGTAATTATTTCAGCTAATGTCCAGTAAAGAGGGGATTTGGCCTCATGGCAAATCAGACTCTTAATTTTAGTCTGAGACTTCTTGACTGAGAAAGCTCTGTTGCTATTACAAGTCACATGGAATCCTAACGCTATTTACAGCAATGATCTTTTTAATTCCTGAGCAGGAATACATAGTATCAATAGGGTTGGTTGGGAATGGATCAGAAGGGCAATGATCTTGCAACTACTACTCATGTGCTGTGTCTTGGAACAAAAACCCAGGCAAGCATGATTCCTTTCTCCATTGCTCTGAAATGTGCATGAGTACTGGCTGGATGTGGTGGCATTTGGTACCAAATCTGTCTTTCCTGAGGCTACCCAACACTGGGAGCAGAGGCACAGAGACATTTCTTAAAATAATAGACTTAGGTGTTGTGAAACAATATTCTGGCTTCTATAATTATTGAGTAGGTAACGCAGCAAGCTAAGATGGGAAATGGCTCTGAGCCTGTCCTGCAGAAGACAAAAAACACGGGGATGTGGTCAGGATTGTTCCAGTGGTGCATTGCTAAGCCATTGAGGTCCAAATGTCCTTCAGTTGTTGGCAAAGTGAAGAGCATTCTCCACAGCCAAACTGCTTGAAGGACAGACTTCTGCAGTGGTGAGGCTGCATGAAATACCTGGGATTACTTGGCCAGAACTGCAGAAATGCTGCTAACACTACTACCAGCCTGTGGAAATGTGCAATTTATAACAAAAGGGACTGCACATACATCCTGTGACAACTCCAAATGGCATTTAAATCCACCTCACAAAACTAATTGGGTGAATTGGGGAAAGCAGGTGAAGTAAAGAGGATGATGAAAGAGGACAGAATCAAATAAATTAAAAAATAAATGCAGAATTTTTAGAGAAATATGCTGTGATAAACCAATCCATGTGGAAATTTTCATGTCCAGGAAGTTCTGTAGATGTACAAGCTAGTGCAGGATTTTCAGCCAATGTGACATCCAGTCTGTATGACTTGCCCTTGCCTGATCATGTTATAGTCATGAGCCTTGTTTAGTATGGTCAGACATCATAGAGCTGGAAATCTTTAAAAGGAAAGGTGTTGTTCTTCAATTTTCTTTCACAAACTTATAAAATCCTAGCACCTTATTTCCAGGGAGGGTAAAGAAAGAGCCATGTTCTCAGTTGTAATCAGTGCCAGCAGAAGGAATGCACTTCTCTGTGTTTCTGGTTTCTCTAGTCCAAGTGTGATGTCTCCTGGGAGGTGAGCAAGTGTGGAGTCACTCTCGGAACAGGAACAGAACTGGGTCAGCAATGACAGAGAAATTCCTCTTTCTGCAGGGCAGCTGTAATTAATGTTGAAAACTTCATGTTCAGTCACACCATTGCAGGGTAAAGTAATGGTTACAGAAAGAAACTTGACTAAAATACCATGTTTGTCATCCAAGATGGGGTTTTTTCCTTCTTTGTAATGTAATATGTTTGTTTGTATTTCCAAGTCAACAGAGTTCAGGGTATGACGAAAAGCAGGAGCATCTCATCTGCTTGCTTGGGTTTGTCTTGTGGCATCCTGGTTTGTAGATGAGACGTATAAAAAAGGCAGCAGTGCAGTGTTTCTAATCTTACCCAAAGCTTTTTGCATATGTCTGTCCCATCAGGATTCTTACCATGCAGAGGCATGAGGTGGTTTAGCCATGTTTTAACAGTGAGGTCAGAGTAACTGAGGCTGAGGGTGTAGCAAGCCCTTTATAATTGGTCAGTGCTGTACAGTCAGTGAGACCCAGCGTCCCAAATGTCAATGCCATCCCTCCTGGCTCCCCGTGCTGCTTCTGACACTCGGGAGCTCTTGGCAGTGACAGCCTGTGTGAGTTGTGGGCACTATTAGCACTTGTTTCATTGGGGTTGATCACATCACCAGGATGTCCAGGGATTTGGAGTCAGACCCAGGTCAGATGGCACATGACCCACTACAGTGCAGAGGATGAGAGCTCTTGGTTTGAAGAGCTGATGTAGTTCACACAAAGTCCCTCTGCAATGTATTTCCTCTTAACCCAACCTGATTGCTTTACTTGACTTTCCATAGATCACAGTAAAAAGTTTTGAATATTCATTTTTACAGGCAAGTTTTCCAAAGGAGGCACCAAGATTCAGGTCTCCATGTTTAAAAATCTGTCCTTAAATTTAATAAAGGAAGTTGCTTTTTGGCATCACCCTATTTGAACTTGTTTCCTCCTTTGTGAAGTTAGAAAAAAGCAGCTGCAGTGGACAGATGGATCTGTAGTGTGTTTCAGTTAGCCCAATATCCTGTCCAGGAAAAGGTATAAAATGATAGCAAACATATTGTGAAGCTTCTCCTGAGCATTCTGTCTGCTCCTCTTCAGTCAGAGGGGCCTCTTAAATATGGTTGTTATTAAATGTAGGGCTGGCTGTCAAGAGCTGGGCAGGCAATAGCTTTAGATTGCCTTTGGACTAGAATGCTTGTTTCCAGAAGCAGAGCTGGGAGAAGGCAATTGGATTGGTGAGCTGCTGGAGAAAGGGGCATGGGATGCTGAATCCCTAATTTCCTCTCCTGGCGTTGTCTCATTTGTTGTCAAAAGCAGATCCCATAGTGTCTCTGAGCTCCTTTTCTCTGTGTGAAAAGGGGAGTACTGACCTAGGGTGGAATGAAGCATGGTGTGAAGATGCTTTATATGTTAAAGAATGTCTTGTTCAGTTCAGAAATTGATCTGCAACAGTAGGATTCAGAGTCCATCCCTTCTGCCTCCCCTCTGCCTCCCCTCCACACAATTATTCTTCTAGGTAATCTAATCTTTTAGGAGAGGAAACTTGTCTTCATATTCCTCCAATGGCCCTGAACAGCAGTTTCCACTGAAAGAAAATCCTTAAAAATGTATGATGTTGTTGAAACTTCACAATACTATTATTAATAGTATATTATTACTATTAATATACCATTAATATTATTATTATTGTAGAATATTGATATTATCTAATAATATCCGTGTATTTCACTGATAGTTTTGTCCAGCTCTAATAAAGAGCTACTAAGAGTTCTACTTGACAAAAATCCTGTGACTTCAACAGAACTGTACACTGGAGTGTTCTGAGCAAAGCCATTAAGGCACTCTGGTATTTTAGATTTTTAGCTTTTTGGGATGTTTACCTTCATCTCTTTTTTTCATATAGCTTACTACCTTCAAGTCAGCTGACCCCATAAAAACAGAGGACACTGAAAATTCTGAGTGGCAGAAAGTTATGCCCATGGGATAAAGTTCAGGATTCTCTTATGAAAATAACAAAAATCTGTGTAATTATAGAATCACAAAATAAGCTGAATTGGAAGGAACCCTCAACTTTGGGGTCCAACTCCTGGCCCTGCATAGCACCATCCCCCAGTCACAATTAATCTCTGTACAGTAAATCTTATTGCTAAAAATGGGTCTGACACTCTCCAGATTAATTTGAACTTAAATCCTCCTTTAATAAATTGCTGGGACTATACTTTTTAAACCTCTTAAAGTTCAAGTCTTTGAAAAATGCAAAAGCTTTTAAGTATTTCAGCATTCCACCTCCACCTAAGCTCATTATGTGACCAAGAGTTTACTGGAAAAGCTAGCATGTTCCTGCTAAAGGGCATGGTGAGGCAGTGGGCAGGTACAAATAAATTTGTGAGCCTCTCCAGTGTTGCTCAGGAATATTTTTTTAGCCAAATTAATTTTTTAATGTTGCCATTATTACAAAGTTGGTCAGTGCTCCTGACTCAACTAATGGAGCTGGCTGGTTCATTGAGAAAGATTATCTTAAAACTGTGATCAGCTTTGCCTGTGTAGGGATTTGCTGCAGAGAACCATTTACTTCTCCCTGATTTCAGCATGGGGTGCACACATCCCTCAGGTCTCTTTGGCTGGTATACACCAGACACCCAGAAAAAGATGAAAGAAGTCTAAAAATAATTTTGTAGTGCCATATATATTCACAAACATGCAGGGCAATGAAACCATCTTACTCTTTCTCGTTATCTTTTCTGAAATACATACTTAACAGTTGCAGTGTTTCCAGTTGTACCTCCTGTGTGATTTCTGAAATAAGCTGCAAAATTTAGGCAGCTGCAGATTCCATCCCAAGAAAGAGTCGCTCATACAAATGTCCTTCTAGAGTTGTGCTGCTCTTCCATGCTGTGGGACTGCTGCCTGTCATTGCTGCTCTGGTCCTGCACACTCTCCACATCTGTCCTGTTGACATGGAGCGATTGTTTTGCTATGAACATTGTGCTCTTAATTATTGCAAGCAATGTGTGTAAAACCAATAAGCCTGGGGTTTGTGTTTGATTTCCAAAATATTTGGAAATATTTAGTAAATATTTGACAAGATTTAGTTTTAGGGCATTCAGCAAATACTTCCTAGCAGGGGAGACAGACTTTCCATATCATTTTATTTTCTTCCCATTTTAATTTTCTCTTTTACTCACCTGTCCCTACCCTTGCTGCCTGTATGGGAGGAGCATTGTATTTCCTGTCCTGCCAGACAACCTGGGCTGGAAGGCAGGAGTCTTTTGGGTGGCAAGTTCAGAGGCAGTGGGAATACCAGTTGAACTTATGCAGCTGTGGCATTGAAGACTGGGGAGCTCCCATTGCATCTTGCTGGCAGTTTTAAGTCCTGGAACTGTGAAATCTCTCAGGTTCCTCATGTCAGCAGTGAGATTTGGCTGATATAGATGACTGAAACCTGAAGGTTCTCCGAGAACTGTTCTTTCACTTTGGATGTGAAAGCTCAGAGGATTTTTACAACCTTGATTTCAGCTACCTCCTTTGAAGAAAAAATGAAGAAGATTTCAGGGCACATTAAGCCCAGACAAAGTGTGGTTTCACAGAGGTTCCAGTTCAGGCAGCAGGAACAAACGCCAGGTGAACCTCTTTCAGCCTTTGCTTCAGCACTGCAAGAATTGGCATCAGCCTATGCTTTTGGCTGTTGGCAAGAAGAGCTGATCCTCCATCAGCTGATTGACAAAGCAGCAGTTTGGCGAATTCAGGAGCAGCTCTTGATGGAACTTGATACCTTGACTCTGGCCCAGGCAGTGGAGCTGGGATCACAGATGGAGAGAGTGTTGCAGAAAAATTGCCCTGGGTTTATTTCAGTTCTGACAAAGCAGTGGGAAAACTGCAGCAGCACTAGTAAAATTTGGAAGATAAGAAATTATAATTGCTGTAATCAGTGGTACTGCTGGAGACAGAGAAAACCTCCTGCCCTCACAACAAAATATGATCAAGAGAAGCAAAATCACTTCATCCCATTTTGTCACAGCCCAAAGTCATCTGTACCAGTTATGAGGAGACAGCACCTGAGCTGGCAAGTGAGATGTCCTGCCACTACAAATACAACCCCCAGAAGAGTCAGGAACATGCAGGTAGGCTGCTGATTTCAAAGGACCTGGGACAGAATGACAGAAAACTAGACAGGGCACCAGGGACCTGGCCATTCAAACTGTGGGTCTGCTGTTTATGCAGAACCCTAACTCTCAGCTAAGTTGCAGTCCTAAGTTGCAGCTGCAGTACTCCAAAGTACTTGAACACTTTTACATGCTTGACTTTTGCTTTTTCTCTTTTGCAAGAACTTAAATCTTGCATGAAGGCTTTTGTGAGGAGTTAACAATTCTTAGAGCAATGTCTGCACTGGGTTTGGTGTATTGATGTGGTGGCTGGAGGCTTCTATTAAAGGACCTGGTAGAGAAGTAATGTTATAAATGGAGTTTTCAGACTAAAGGAGGTTCTCCACTGCCTGAAGAAAATCTTCCTCACTCTTTATAACACATAGGAATAGAACTTCTGTAAGAGCTTAAATTTGTAGAAATCTCCATTTCTCCATAGGCATTGTGCAATGGATGGGCAACGGAGCATCAGATTTATACAGATATCTGTAAGTAAAGATCATAAAAAATATGAAAAAATAGGAAGGGTTCAGGCCAATGGACATTACAGAGTTGTATCTATATCTGAGGTACCTGTTAAATAAGATTGAGTCAAAGAAGTTCTGCTGTAGCATCTCTCTCTCTATGGTATTCTGCTCTATTTTAGCCTAAACTTCTTACTTCTATATAGTGGCAGAGGAAAGCAAGACCAGTTCCTATTTCTCTTTTTTCCTTTTTAAATTTATTTTATTTTATTTTTTATATGTGTGTGCTTGGCTTGCTTGGTTGGTTTTCATTCTTTCTTTTTCATTAAAGAAATGAATTCATCATCTTTGGTTCTGATAACTACCCTCTTTGATTTCTCTTTGGTAGATCAGTGAAACTAACCATTTGTGTTAGATAATGTAATAGGGTTAGGAAGAAAGGGAGCCAGATCCAATAAAAGGACAAATGTGAGCAGAAATGATAGTAAAATAAGAGAATAAAAAGCACAGGTGATGTGGAATTAGGCTCCTTTCAAAGAAGGTGATCATCTCTGGGCTGCACAGAAGCAAGCTGAAGTAGTTCCTCTCTAACAGACTAACAGAAAATATTTGTGATTGGTTTGAAGACATTTCTCCCACTGCTTCTTACTTTGTCCTTGCTGAATTCTGCCAGGAGCTGAACAGACAAACTGCATCCCCTCACAGCTGCCCTGCCTTCCCTAAGGCAATTATTTGTGATTAGCTACCATAATGTAATTAAATGTTTAGATTGTCCTGAACAATTGAATGTTGTACCTGTAATGCCTGTTATTAGTGCTATTCCTGACAGGTAATGAAAACATTATTGAGGCTAAAAATGTCTGGTACTCTTTGTGTATTCAGCATTGAAACAGTGAAAAGGCTGACTGAAGGGAAATGAGCTGTAGGGAGAAGCACTCTGACCTGAGGCAATGCCAGTAGGATCTTCAAAGACTTGAAAATGTATGATTTGCATCTTTTTGTTTCTTTTTAAATGTCACTTGATCTTTGTGGTTAAGAGAAAAACTGAGCTCTGTTTTGTTAACCAAAGTTTACAGCTTTTTGGATGTTCATGCAGGTCTCTGTGCCAGTTTTCTTGAGCTGGCCTTAAGAGAGTATGAAATGAGACACAACTTCTGCAAGATTTTTTTCTGATCTTGTGATGGTTTTAAGCCAGTGCTGTGCCAAGAAAAATCATTAGGTAGGAGGCTATAGTTACTGTATTCCTGATTCTATGGTGCTGAAAGCCGGATTTTGGCTTAAAAGGCATATTTTTCTGATCTGATAAGCTTTCAGATCTTTGTGCATTCAAGTTGGCACTAGCTAGGTGAAGAATTGTGGTGTGGATTGAGTGACTGGATCTTGCTCACATCTCACTCTGCATTCCTTGCCATGTGAAGTAATTTGCTGATAGCTGGGGAGATACACAGGGCAGTTTGGGGACCTGGGAACAGCCAAGGAATGAAGGACTTGGTATAACCAAAACCATACCCACTCTGCTCATGATCTTGCTGCCTTGGATTTTCATCTGCAAGACATTTTTCTCCTTTCCAAATGTTGCCAAGTTGGAGAAATTGTGTGTCACAATTTATTAGAGCTTCTCTCACATCCTCCAGCCATCTCTAACCTTACAATGTGGGAAGCCAGGTCCTTCCTACTGAACCAAGGAATGACATGCTCTTGTAGTAACCTTTCCAAGGGCAGCAGTTTCTGCTCCTTGCATTTCAAAAACATAAATTACTGCTTCATTGATAAAGTGTAGGGAAGCCAAAATGAACACTTGCTGCAATCCTAGAATCTCCCTTGGTGGTACATAGGCCAAGGAGCAGTTTCCCCCTCCTAAGGAAATAGTTTGTGTTTCTGGTAAGGAATATGAATTGCTTTCTGTCAGTGGAAAAATTTCCACCATAATATACATTTTCTGTGAGCCAGAAGCACAACTCAGAGTGTAGGGCAAGATGTGCCTAGGTGGATTGTGCCAAAGGACTTAGGGTATGGACAATTTCTGTCCCTTTGGATGCCCTTTTTTATCCCACTGCAGTTTTAAACCTTGAAATAAACAACTTAATTTATGAGGACTGGGTGGGATGTGCCATTTTGCACTGTGAGGTTTTCTCTTGGCTTAGCAACAGGGGTTCAGTCTTTTCTCATGTCACCTTTTCTAGATCTCTCCTCTCATCAGTGGAAATTCTGGGGCCCTTTCTGAGCTCTGCACCTGATACATGCATGGGGGTTGCCTGTAAATCTTGATTGCTGCAGGAGTTCCTTGCTCATGACTGCTCTTCCATATCATGTCTGTTATAAGAGTGTATCCCTCCCTGGCCTGTGTATTGTGGTAAAATAGATTAATAAGCACATATTACACACTAATTACTGAATCAGAAGGTTACAAGGAGCCAAAAAATATCTTCTCACCTGTCCTATCACTGGAGATCAGCCCTCCCTGAGTCACTCCTGCTAGGTGTGTCTAATCTGTGCTTAAACACAGAAAGTGATGGTTCCATGCTATCCTCTAGGCAACCTGTCCCAGATTTTCATTATCCATACCGTTGGTGATTTATTGATTTTGCTTAACTTCAGTCTTATCTGCTTCAATTTAAATCCATTAAATCTTGTTTTATCTGTTGGAGAGAAGATTGCTTCCTTGAATCAGCAGTTAAAGATTGTTTTCACACTGTACTCTCTCTCTGGGATGCACACTGTACTTTCAATCTTTCCCCAGGGTTCATCGTAAATAATCCTTGTTCTTATTTTGACTATTGCCACTTGCTCCATGTATCCTGATACAGGAATGCATGTCAAGCTGTCTTGAAGGTTCCAGCTGAGACCTCATCTGTGCCCAGCTCAGGTTCTCCATGCCCCTGTAACTACTCTAGCTATTGTGTTAGCCACCTGCATTGTTTGAAGTGTCAGAAGACCCCTGGAAACTGTTAACATGAATGAGACAGGAGCCTTGTGGCAAAAGCACAGCTGGTCGGTACACTGGAGTCACTATATCCAGTCTAAATCAAACCAAGGGACCTGACATGAAGTCAGCACTGGGATAAAAGGTTCCTGAGAAAAGGCAGGATCTTGGAGAGAGAAGGGGGGATTTTGATCACAGATTCATGCAACTCTTGTGGATTTTAAGAAATAAGGTCGAGCTTATTTGACCTCAGTTCATCTCATGAGTCAGGAGATTTCATTCCCTGTGCCTCTTAATCTGGTATTACAGTGCAGCTCAGAGGTCTGGAGGTGTTGCCATTGTTACACAGAGGAGGAACAGAGGTGAAATCAGGTATCCCAGATCAAAGGACTAGTAAGGCATTAAGCTGGATACTGAACAGCTGCACCAGAAAAAGGCACGTCAGCCACTCCCTGAGCCCCAGCAGCTGACGGGCTTGGTCCCACATGCAGTGTGCAGCACACTTCAGCCTCTGTGTGTGGCTGCCACCCTGGCACCAAAGGCTTGCTCTGCCCTGCAGTGTGCCACGTGGGCATAGAAAGGACTCTACCCTGAGCAGGACCAGCGCACCCTGACCGAACAAACATCAGCTGCAGATCAGGCCTGGTGCTGATGCAGTTCTTGTGCCTGATTAAAATCCCTGTAAACAGCCCTTTTACTTCTGTCATGTGGGAAGAGAAGTGGAAATAGTGTGGGGCAAAAAAGGTTTTTGCAAATGACACAGCTTCAGGCAGCTTCAGAATCCATGCTTTGCAGTGTTGCTAGCTAAGTTTTCCTTGAAGGTTGTTATTTTATATAAGATGGCATGTTATTTGATCTCTTCTACTTTGAAAAGCTCATTGAGAAGATTTCTCTACCACTTTGGAAAGAGGAGGAAGGGAGTGAGCAGCCTGTTGGCATTGGAATATCTTGTGTCACCCAGCTAGGCTAAACTTAAATAAGGTATGAGGATGCAAAGTTGTGCTGGATTCAATTCACTTACTGAACTCATGAGTCTATCCTTGTCCCATGTCTGAAAATCATCCTTCTTCCCATGTTCCTCATTTTTCTGCTGGCTCCGGATCTTATGTTGTCTGTTTTTGGGAGCTGCCTTTGGCTGCTAAGCCTGTCCTCTGAGTTTCTGTTTGTGAACTATTTGCAGGAGTCCAGAGCCAAATGCAGGGCATATGTGTAAGAAACAACCACTGAAGGTCAGTAGGGGCAGCTGAGGAGGGGAAGCCTCCTGTGTTTTATGCACATGGTGTGATTCAGACCAGGAGTCTACCTGAAGATCAACAAAAGGAGGAAAAAGCCTTATCTGATTATCAAACCCCAGGCTTACTTAAAGCTCTTACTTAAAGCTATCAAGAACATGCAGTAATGGCATTTATCTTAGACTGAGACATATGAAAAAATAATGCTCCTGTTATTGGTAGCTCATGATAGGGGTGCATGTTTCACTTGGAGCCCCGCTAAAATCACCTCAGCAATGCAAAATATGGTACTATACTTTTCCTCCCTATTTGGTCTTTCTTTCTACTTAATTTTTCCCATTGATGCTGATCTCTCTGCTGCCTCCACTTTGACATCATGCCACCTTAAAATGCCATGGGAAAGAGTCTACAATTGTGTTAGGGGCATTTTTGTGCTGGGAATCCAGAGAGGCTCCAGCTGATGTATATACATATAGCTTTTAGCCACATCTCTTTCCTTACTATCCTTGAGGTTTTCTCCCCTGTTTACACAGTATTCTGTGTGGGGAGATCTCAAACCTTCAGAGAGTGATTAGACACAACAGAGAAGTTAAAATATAAAATTAATGAACAGGGACTGAGGGGTTTGAATGTCTGGCTCTGCTGCAGGTGCTCTGGTATGACTAGAGCTAGTGATTTACCCTGAACTAGTTAATGAACATAGTACTTCCTCCTTCTCCCCATTTCCCTCCCTCTATCTTCCATAATTAAACACCATGGGGCAGACACTCTCACCATGTTTATCCATCACTATTGGGTCATGCAGCATCTAGGAACTCAGCAGGATGTGCCAGAGGAAGGATGTTTGAAGTAATCATATTGCAGCAGGGTTGATAAAAAGGACAAGCATGACCACAGAAACATTAGTTTAAAAGCAAACAACATAATGAAGAGGGAGCTGCAGTGGCTGAGTGTATTGGGCAATTGGTAGTGATGTTTCCAGTGATAGCAGGAAGAAGTCAAGAAAGGCAGGATTTTGTATCAATCACTGCCTTGCATTTCCTGGGCTTCATGTATGCCCTTTCCTTCCAAGTCCTCTTTTAATTAACACTCTGAATTATAATTCTGCAGATTGAAATCTTGACTAAACAAAGAAAGACTGGTTCTAAAAACGGACTGAGTGGTTAGAGTGGTTTTAAGATAAACAAGCCATATATCTCATGACCTTCAGCTTCCAATTTCACTGCAGTCCCATTATGGAACTCTGAATTGATGATAACTGAGGGAATATCAGTGGATGTCTTGTGGCTACATCTATATGCACACACTTAGGATTTCTTGAGTCACTCTTTGTCTTCAGTGGAGTCTTTTTTTTCCAATAACTTTTTTTTCTTTAGAAGAGTTTGCCCTGTCTATAAAATATTTGCTGTTTTTATACTCTTTCAAGTCAGTATTTCTTCTATAATTTCTCAACAGCACTCTGAAAAAAAGAAAGAAAGAATTGAGTTTGAAAAAGGTAAACATGTCTGTTCTAAAGCGTAGTCACAAAAATGTAGTTGCAGTAGAGTTACTATGGAAGGACACACATCATCACAGCACTTACTGCCTGCTCTTCTAGAGCAGAAGTCTCCATTTCTTTTCACCAGGAATCCTTAGGATTCCCACTCAGCTAAAGGGTCAAGCCTTTAAACACTCTGAAGGGAAGCTAACTATGGATGTTTTGATCATTTAGTGCAGAGGAGCAGGCCAGAACGACCTTTTAGAGAGTGTAGAAACTTCCACTGCTTGATGGATGTCAGTACTTGAGGCTCCTGAGCTGCAGAGCAGAGCATGGGCCCTGTCTTTGGAGGAGGATTCACACAGTTTCTAGGTAGGACTTTTGGTCTGTGCACAGCTGAGTGGTGCCTCTGCCAGACAGCTTCAACTTTCAACCTCCTCTAAGTGCACCTGCCTTGCAGAAAGGTTCATGGTAAAATTCACACAGAGACAGATGGACATTTGTTCCATGACTCAGAGGCAGGACCTTCCCTGTGGCCAGGCATGTTAGATTTCCTTTTTAGTACAAAAAGTGAGGCTTAGTCCCCCATTTCATGGGAGCAGCCATGTTATCTGCTCATATCTTTACACTCTAGCTTCTACATAAACTTGTGATTATCTTTTGCTGGGACAGTACTGAGCTTTTCCCTATTAAAATAAAAATAGAGAAAGGGCGTGAGTGAGGAGGAAAGTTGACCTGGTTTTATAAGGCAAGCAAAATCTATCCCAATTTTCATGAAAAGATGACCAGCCATCTAACAATATAAGTTTTCCATGTGTTGAAGGCAAAAGCACAATGAGGCAACAAGCAATATCTTCCCTTGAGATTTGCCAGCAGAGGGAATGTTGCAGTGCAATGGTCACAGATTGTGTCCTAAAGCAGGGAAACTGCTGGAGTCTGAATTTTGTCTGTGTTCCAAAATTTATTTGACATATTATATTGCCATATTTTCCAAAAAAGGATCTTTTTATATTTCAGAACAGTAACAATATTAATTATTGATACGGTCGATACTTTACATTTCAAGAGTGAAATGACACTACATAGCTATTGCCGTGGCTAAAATGTAGGATTTCATTTGGTACAGATCAGCTGTCAATTTGTGGGAATAAATCTACAAATATTTTCATAATAGTTATGTCTTATATTGCTGCACTGATGAAAAAAATGTATTTCTGATGCAAACTGCAGCTTGTAAAACTGAATGGAAGAAATAAACCACAGATACAAGACACAGAGAGCCATGAACTTTTCAGTGTTGTGCAATCATTTTGTACAAATAACCTATCTTGCACACTTATCTTCTGCCTAACACAGGAAACCTTTATGCCTCCTTACTGCCTCACCTCTTCATCTGCTGGGCAGTCCTACCTTTCTGGAACTAAAGCTGAGGGATTTGATGATAAGGCACTGCAATGCAGCCTGTGTTTATTAGGGGCAGTGTGTATTTGTCTGTGCAAAGTGCTCTGCCCAGGCGCCTCTACACCTCTAGATGGCTCCCAGATCCCACACTCTGGAATGCCCCACATCTTGGCCAACATTTCTGCTAAGCTCTGCGTGCCAGCAGGAGTGGCAGTGTCAAAGAGGAGATGCCGGGTTTGGCTTTGGGCTATAAAGGTGGGGGTTTTTAATAAAAACACAATAAAAATGGTTTTATAATTTTCCCAACTTTATGTTGGGAATGGCTTGTTGAACAGAACTGGAGAAGCTGTGGAGTGCAGCAGACCCACTGCCTCGGGTGTTTGTCTGCTCTTGCAGTCCTGCACTGATCAAGTGTCATATGACAACACCGTGGTGGCGGCCCAGGTGACCTCTGGGGCCAGGTTAATCAGGGCTCTGAGCAGAAACAGAGCACTCCAGCTGGTGGTGGGAACACAGAGAAGTTTTGGAGTTATGGTGCTGTTATGATGTTCAGATATTTCACTGATTCTGTGCCTTGTTTTGCCATTGGATCCAAGTCCTCCCTCCTCCCTTCACCTGGCACCACCAGCTCGAGTGATGGTAGCTGCCAGAGCCTTGCTCACCTAGACCTGCTGATTTTGGACTTGCTTCACCATTTGGAGGCTTCCCAGTGAAGGCACTAAATACAACTAGAGCAGGACATGCAGTGGATATCACATGTTGTTTCCTCATGCCAGGAGTCATTAGCATAGTGCGAGTTCTCACAAATCTACACAACTGGCTTTGAGAGATTTTTTAACTGCACCTCTTGGGAGCAATGAAAAATCCATATTTTGTGGAAAATGTTGTTTTATTGACTTAATATAGAAATGGTTCTGTATATAAAAATGCTGCCACTTTAGATTGAGAGCCCTGCAAACAGTGCTATTGCTGTGCATAGATGATTAACAAAACATCTGTGTCACCCAACTGCTTAGTGCCAAAATTACTGTTGGATGCCTATACATATCTGCACTGGAGCAAGAACCTCCTAGGGAGTTGCTTTTCTCATCCATCTGTGAATTTTGTTTCCTGTTGTGCAGTTAAGATGCAAATGTTCATGTCCTGCATCAAAAACTGAATATGTTTTGCAAGGAAAATGTCATCATTCAGTGGTTATAGAGCACTTTCCCCAGTACCTGCAGAGGCTTTCATTCCTAGTGCCTTTCCTTTCCTGAGTGCCTGTCAAATTGCCATTTATACACCGAGAAGAACTAGTCTGAAGGTTCAGAACCTCTGCTGACAACAGCATCCCTGCTCAGCAGTCCTCATCAAGGCACAGTGCTGCATCTGCTCTTCTTCATGCTGGCTTGCTCTTCATAAACATCTGTAGCACCTGTAATATCCACCGAAATGACAGGCAATTCAGAAAAAGTGGTTTTCTGCCGACTAAGAAACAAAAGTTTTGTTTGAAGTTAATGTCTTTCAATCTACTTCTTTCTCATTAAGTGTAACAAGGTTTGTTTTTGCAAGGCAGCAGTAAATAAAGGCAATTTAACAAAAGAGCTTGGGTATCTGGATTTGATCAGGAAGGTAATTTGAAGCCTCAGGGACCTTCTGTGGCTATTTGACATTATGTTTTCTGTGTAGTTCCTAATTTGAAACTCTGCTAGGTCATTTTTCCAGCCACAGTTGATCAATGCAGAGGGATTTGGGGTGGGTTACAGCTACTGCACTGTACCCTGCACTGTCATCTTGTGTCTGAAGTCCTTTCCCAGAGGCAGCTTTTTGAAGGGTGGTTGTGTCATCATCAATTGAAGAGCCTTTCTCAAGTTCTGTGCTTCTGTGTTATGTGAACCCTGAAAAACACAACTCTGGGCATGTGGGAGGGCTCTCCCCCAAAGAATTCTGTTTACTCTTCACAGAATAAATCTTAACATGCAAATTCATTTGCCACACAAAGTTCCCCCCAGGTAGGGCTGTGTCTCTTTATACCATGTATAATCCAACCCCTGACTGGCATCCAATTTGCTTTAAGGATTTCTGGACAGGCTTTGCATTTACTTAAGTGTGGAAAAGTGTAGGTAAATTGAGGCCATTGATTCTGGGTATGCATCTCTTTGCCAAATACGTGTGAAGGACTATTTTGTTATAGCTCTGTGGTGATTGAGATGGTGTGACTGGTTCCTTGGGATGGCAGTTCCATCATTGCCAGGAACCACTTCTGACCTCTGTGACAAAACTTTGTGTTAAGGGAACACTTTTTGTGATGTGTTTGCTTTGAATCCAAGAACATAATTTAGTTCATGAAAAGCCATTTCTGTGACTGTCCTTCTGGAAAGGCTTGATGGTCTTCGATCTTTTGAGGCATTTCCAGCTGGTGAACATCCAAGTAACATCCTAGAAGCAACATTATCTTGGGCAACCTTTGCTAGCCCAGCTGGAGAGACCAGGGCCCTGAGGCCAGATTCCTTCCTCTCTCTCCAAGACTGTCCCTTTCAGAACAGAGGTGTATCAAAGTCACAAAAAGGAGAAACTGGGTATTTCAAATGCTGTTTCTGTCCTGGTACTGAATACACCTTTGTTTTTTTCATCTGTGCCCTCAGCTCAGAATATCCATAATGACAATAACAGTTCTGTGACCAGCACTTTTCAAACCCCAAGGCCACTTAAGTCCCTACATGGTTGTAGAAAAATCTCAGCTTTTCACAGCTCTCATTACACAGAGGCTGGATGAGTTTCATGCTACCATGTTAGAATATTAACTGTTTAGCTATCATGGAAAGTTAAGAATTTAACTGAATCAGAATCCCTGGGAAGCCAAGGAGGAGTTCCAGAGACTCAGTCATTTCAGTAATTCCATTATTTTTCAAACATACATGACAAAAGTCAAACCAATACAAGTGACCCTACACAACATTACAGCTGAAACCTGAAGCAGCTGTATTAGCAACCTTATATTGCAGTGAAAGGAACACTTTCGTTCACTGGTTTTGTCTATCTTTTTTTCCTTCCCTCCTTTTTAAGTGGCAGAGTTCAGAGCACACAGCACTCTGCAGGATGAGACCGCCTGTAAATGACTCCCTCCTCTCTGTCCTGGGAATTGTAAATTTCCTTTCCCCGATGTGCAAGCACTGAGCACAGAGGACAAGTGGATTTCTCTCACCTGTAAAGGGGAGCTGCATTTTAGTCTCATCCCATTGCAAATTAAAGACACTGGGCTGTGCCTTTCAGTCAAGCAAGGTGTGAATGAAGATTTAGGAAATGTATATTGATAGCTACTCAAGAGTTGTTACCATCACCTGTGGAGAAAACAATTGTCTGAATCCTGAAATATCAACTGGAAATGCTTTCATGTTGTCTTGACTTCAGGGAAGAACTGTTCTGATGTTCCTTGAGCTGGAAATGAGGTGATAAGTAGGGTCAGGTCCAAGTTAGTGGGAAAGCAAGTCAGACTTTCTTAGGGAACTTGCATCCAAAGTAAAAGCAAAAGCCATCTAAATGGTCAGATTGTTTTTGTGGTTGTGAAAATTAAGGATAAAATTCTTCACTGAAAGACGAGTTGAAGTAATACAATTTTCTGTTTAACCTCTCCTGCCAAGTGTTAGGCAGAGAAAATTAGGGAGACACAATATCTGAGAAACTCACTATTGCTGCAATATAATATTGTGTGAAAAAAATATTCAAATATCAAATCTGATCTACAGAAAAAAATGATATCTGACTTTCCCACCAAATGAAAAATGTTCAGAAGAAAAGAGTGACTTGGCCCATGGGAACAAATGTCACATATGAGAGCAACCTGGACGGGAGGTATCTTATTTTATGGAGATAAAGGTCTTCACACATCAAAGTCACAAGGTTTATTTATCTGGTAACTTTAGTTTGACATGATTATATATGGCTACATGTAATAACAGCAAGACAGATCTGTAACTTCAATTTCATCCTATTTTCTTGGCGCATTTCAGAGATGGTAAGAGACATGCAAGACAAAAGCAGTCAGGGGAGCTTTACTGTGTTTTGTGCATTGTTTGTGAAGTGCGAAAACCTTATTTCAGTACTCATTTTTCACATTTATTCCAGGCCCTTGTCTTCCAAAAGTTTATCTGCTCTGAGATTGAAGAGATGTATAAACAAGCAACTCTGTCCATGGGTGATGAGGGTTTTCTCAAGAATTCTTCCCAAGAAAGAGCCATAATTGGTCTTTTGATATTCTCAGTGTAATCTCATGTAAATTAAAGGCACAAGAGCTGTTGTCTAATGGGTAGCCTTGCTGAGAATCACTGCTGCACAAATACTCAGTTCCCGAGCCTGTGATTGTGTTGGGAGCACAGAGCTACATCAGAGCCCATTGTAAACCTCTCCTTCTGCTCTGAGTCCTTTAAATTCAATTTCTACAGGAAAATCCCAATAAAACACCATGAGAAGTAGTCCCAGAACCCCTAATGAAATACACACACTACAGGTTGGGAGAAAATTAAACCACATGTGACAGAGCACATGGTCAGAGCAAAGTCTGGGCTCCCACAGACACTGAGAGACCTGCAGAAGGTACAAAATGCAGGTTCTTGGCCCTGTAGGGATTCTTTCCCTGGGCATTAGGGGAAGTTCAGTGACCTCACGAATGTCAGATCTACCAAAGGTGAGCTCTAGGCCTCTCTCTCAGGCAGAGGACTTGGCTAGACTTGGTGGAAACCGAAACTTCCACATGCTCTTGCTCCTCACGGGAGCTCCATCCCGGGCTCCATCTGGTAGACTTGGCCCGGCCACATTCATCCTGGCACTGGTTCCATCCTCAGTAGCACTGGGGCTTGTGTTCAATCCTGGGCTCAGCGCAAGACTGCTGGTTGGCATTACTTGGTGCCCTTCATACCTAGAAGTTGTTTCCTTATTTCCCACAAGTTGTGGAAGCAATTGTGGGGCCTCTGTTTCTCCTTTAAATGCATCATTTTGTATTGTACCCATTAAAAATAATGAATTTGGTAGGGGTCACAGCATGAATATCCTGACATAGCTATGTTTGGAATTATAGATGGAGCATAAGAAATTTCTGCCCTAACTTTTTTACAATTTAATTCATAATTATCCTTGAGTACAGTTTGCCATCTTCATTACTTTGCTTCTACTTGCCTGAATAGTTTTTATCTTAGTTTCTTGCTGTCTGTAAGTTTGTGTTCAGAACAGTGGTGAGGAGGCAGAGCTGGTACTGCTGAGCAGCTGCTGCTGCACACACTGCACATACTGCTGTGTGAGCCAACTGCTCCCACTGTGAAATGCTGCTCTGTGCTGCTCACTGCTGGTTATTCCTGTCCTGGGGACACTGGCATTTGCCATCCTCCATTATTGGAGGATCTCAATTACATGTATTACTGATTGCACACAGTAAAGGACACATTGCTCTGCTGGTTATGTGACTTGTGTTGCCACTGCAGCACAATTTGATCAGGTTCAGAAGTGATTTTTGGACTTGTTTTGAAGTACTGAATTCTCTCCCTTGCCTCCTCCATTCAATTTCAATTTTCCTTCTTCTGCCAAGAGAAAATTCTTCTTATTGAGAAATTCTCATTTGGAAATAACTCTTGTGTCTTTCTTTTTCCAATTTACATGCTATGTTTTGGAGTCTAAAATCAGAAACTCTGTGACATGTTCTTTGATGTGATTTGCAATTTGTCTTCCCATATGAGGACTCATACTTCCTCTGTGACAAAGTACCCTGGTGAATGTGATGTGCAACTCAGGCTAAAGGATCTTGTGTTCTAGTTTGATGGATGCCATTCACTTGTGGTGTTTTTTTTTTTTTTTGTTTTTTGTTTGATTTGCTTTGTTCTTTCATTGTTCATTATCTCAGTTTTCAGATTTTAAAATATGGGAATCATTCTAATGAGGACTGTCACCAAAACCTGGGTAAAGAGGCATCCAACATTAGGGTTAAAGGCTGCCATCTATATTTATGTGACATCTCATTCTAGATATGAATGGACTGAAGCTGAAATCAGCCAAGTATCTCAGTTGGGTGTATTTGTAGAACTTCTGACAATAGCTGAACCTGAAGCTGACAGACAGCAAGTACTATTTTTACCTCAGGAAACTTTGAAGACACTTTGCTGTGACTTCATTTTCTGCTTGAAAGTTGAGAAATGTCCAGACTTCTGTTGAAGAAAAGAAGACTGAGGCTGTCCCAGGGTCAGCTGGCTGTGACAAAAACATTTCCTAATACTGACAGTGTGGTTTTAATCCTTCTGCTCAGAGGCAATGATTTGGATGTGCTCTGATAACTGATCCGTTTAGTGCTCCTGGCATAAGCTTTCTGGAAAATGAGATTTAAGAGCTTTTTCACCTTTGGTTCAAGTTTTGGTACGGGTAATATCTGATTACTCAAGTGCAGTTATTCTGTATATATTTATGCCACATTTCTGTAATGCAGACATTAGTAATTATTTCCCAGGTTTTTCACATAAACCTCCTCCCCAGATTTGAAGATGTATTCATTGGAGTTTCTACGTCTACTGGCAAGGGATGATTTCCATTTGATGTATTTGAATGTGAAAAGTGTTTTGGTAATGAAAGATATGGCCAAAAGTAAAATTTTGGCCTCTGCATAATTACCTATGAAAATGAAAAAAGGATTCATTAAGAAACATTAAAGAAAAAAAAGGAAGCAAGAAATAGAAAGACCTCAGGACCATAAAGAAGTAAGACATCAAGTATAACTTGCAAAGACATCAGTGTGTATTGAATTAATTGTGTTCTGAAGTCCCTTTTCTAATAATAGTTCATGTTACTCTGCTGCTGTGGGATGTCATTGCTAAATCACTCTTTTTTGTTTATTCACAGACCCCACAGCCAGTTGAAAACTACATCAGTGAAGGAGAGTTTGAAGACGATCTGAGTTCTTCTACCCCAAGCACAACCGAGCTGGAGGTCCGTGGATCCAGCCAAGAAACAGATGAAGATTATTTTGAAACCGTGTCACATCAGAGTGGGTCTTTGTCAGATGTAAAAACTGAGCCTTATGAGAGTGCATCAGACACAGAATCCCTTTCCAGTGACATAACTGGGAATGCTTGCTTGGATTCAAACTGCCTATTAACTGAAAAAAAAACCCTATGCTGCAATCTTCCCAAAGAAAAGGCAGAAACCTTCCATGAATTGAAGAGCTCCAGGCAACCAGACTTCACCCAGCACTTGCAGCTGGAATTGTCCTCCAAAATAAAAGGAGTGCCAAGCAAAACTGAATTTTGCATCCAGTTTGCAGAGTTAGAGGGTGAAGAATTGAGTGATGAAGAGCTAACGTTATCCAGTGATATTTCCATCACAGAGAGCCAAGTCTATGAAGAGAGCATTTTATCACAGGCAAAGAGAAATTCTGTAACAGCACTGCAGAGTAAGGCAGAGTTAGAAAGCAGGGAAGTGCAGTCCTCTACCAACTCAGTACTTACAGAAAACAATGTTGCAAGACTGAAGGAACACCCTGCAATATTTAGCATTGCCTGTTTCAAAGCAAAGTCAGAAAGTTTGATTTTTCCTGAGGTACAGCAGTTTTCCTTCCAGTCAGATGCAGCACCAAGCTGTAGTTTGCCTAATCTTCGTTTTGAAAAAAATGGGCCTAACTGTAAAAGTGACACTGAGACATCTGACTGTAAGTGTGAATTAGAGTCTATGTCCAGTATAATATGCAGGAGGAGAAATTCAGCTGACAGTGAGAACACTTCAGATAAAAGGATAAAACATGGAAGTACAGAGACCATGCTGACATCAGATTCACTCTTCTACCAGAGTTGCTTCAACCCAAAACCTCGGCTACCACACACAAGGTCAGAGATTACAGAAAGTAAAACATGGCACAGTGAACCTGAAAATATCAGTGCTCAGAGGGAGACAGAATGTGTGGTGAGTTGTATTCACCCAACATACAAATTTAGTTGGTCATCTTCCAGATTACATCTTCAAGAGCTGGATTTTGAATACACTTGGAAAAAATTAGGAAAGGTAACTGTAAGCCCTGAAAAGGCTATAAAAATAGAGGGCCAGTTTGGCATAAAAAGATCTCTTCTTGATACTGACACAGACTCAAAGGTGTGTCAGGTTTCTCAACCAGCAGCCTCTCCCCAGTGCATTGATCATTTGCACTCTAAATCAGAGACATGTGGCTTTAGCCCTGAGCCAGCTGGTACTTGTGCTGACAGCTTAACATGGAGTGATGCTTGTGAGGACAATCCAAACCAAAAGGAGACATCCTCTTCCCTGGATTGTGATCCAGGGATCATAAGCACTGAGGAACTGATACAAAACAATGAGTACAAAGCTGAAAGAGATCTGGAAGCAAGCAGATTCCCATGTTATATTGATGTTGAATCAGACACTGGTGACACTGAGAGCCCTGCAGCTTCACATGCAGGTATTCCTGCTGGTATGGAAAGCAGAGATTGTGATTGTTCTGTAAACTATGTTTCCAGTAGTGGAATACAGCACAAACATTTGAAGGATAATGGCCTTGAATCTGAGCTGTCAGATACAGAGATTGTGGCAGGAGAAAGATGGGCAGATGATTCTTCTGATCTTGGCTTTGGTTGGAAAGTCCTGGAAACTGCAACACAACCAGATGGCAGTGACAGAGGGGCAGAGCACGGAGAGTCAGTGCAGCAAAATGCAAGTTGCAAAACTGGTGCCTTAAGGAGCCACTCAGAACTAGGAACAAATGAACATCCTGCTCATAAAGGAAAGGATGAAGAGAGTGTCTTTGCTGTTGAAAGGACTCCCAGATCAGATTATATAAGGCAGGGAAGAGATTTAATGGCTACTCCAGAATTAAAGCGTGCCCTAATTATAGTCTCTGCAGAGGAGAAAGGATTACAATCCAAAACACTGAATGATAACCTTCCTACTGAAGTGGTAGCTGAAACATTGGGAAATGTAGTGAGCAAGGATTTGCTGTCTCCTCATACTGTCAGTAAAATTCATGGCGAGCCAGAGAGAGTTCTAAGTGAAAGCTGGAACTGTGAAGAACTAATTCTGGCCACTCACCCCATTCCTGGCAGTGCAGAGGTACTCTCTGGTAGGGATACAGCTGAAGTAAAACCAGAAATTTCAGAACAGAAAAGAGGAAAAACAAAAGCAGTTTCATCCTTAGGGTTCCCTTGTAGTAATTCCACAGTAGCAAGTGCAAAATTAGAATTCAGGAGTGTTGCTGTACCACTATGTAGTGATACACTTACTGCAGAAATTCAGACAGATCCATGTGAAAAATCACTCATAAAATCCCCCAGTGGAAGTTGTGTGAAGGGCAGTGATACACTTATTGCAGAAAGTCTAGCAGATCCATGTGAAAAATCATTTATAAAATCCCCCTGTCGAGGTGGTGTGAGGATCTCTGAGGACAAGCCCTGCAGGGCAGGGGCATTGGTGACTGGTGCAGTGACACTGGAAACCAGCAGCAGTGTAAGCAGTGTGTGCCAGGGACATGGTGCTGGTGTCTGCCTTGAAAGGCCCAGCACTGCAAAATCACAGGGTAGAAGTGGTGTGATGGCCTTTGAGGAAGAGCCCTGCAGAACAAAGAGGGGTTTTGAATTCAGGACAGAACAGTTAGGAAAGTCAGGCTTTAGAAACCCTGGAAGAAGTGATGACCAGGTGTCTAAGGAAGAGGAATTCAAAGCACATCGAAGCACAGAGGAAGGTTTGAATATTACCAGGGCAGTGGCAGTGGAAATGAGCAGCAGTGTAAGCAGTTTGTGGCAGGGAGATGGTGTTGGTGTCAGCCTTCAAGGGCCCAGCATGGTCTCTGGACAAACAGTAGGCAGGCAAGGAAAGGAAATCTGTAATGGCTCAAAGGAAGAAACAGGTATTTGTGGAGAACCGTCTCCTTGGGAAGGAAAGGAGGGCTCTCCTGCAGGAGACACCTCTAGCCCCAGCAAAGACAGTGCACTCAGTCTGGATGTGTCTGATGTCTTTGATGAATCTCTGAACAGGGAGACCCACAGCACTTTCATGCTGGGCCTCGACAGTGTAAGTACCTGCAGCGCTAACAGTGAGGAACTGGATGAGAACTCATCCCACATCCTGGGGAGTAACAGCAGTCTTTATAAAGCTGTACAAAAGCCAACAAAGAATGAGAATAGTGGAAAAGCTTCCAGGTTTTTAGTATTCCCAAAAATGACATCTTTCAAGAAAACTAAGCCTGCCTCATGGGAAAATCAGGGAAGCAGCAGTATCTTTGGCAGCAAGGCAAAGATGGAAGAACTGGATGTTGGGAAAGATGATGAAGACACTGCAAGTTTACTGTCTTTCAAAAGTTGTTCTTCTGGTTTAGTCTTCCACAGGAAGGAAAGCTACACCTCTGAGTACTCCGATGATGATGATTTATTTTATGAGAGACCTTCAGGATTTTTCAACAGATTAAGCCTGAGGAAGGCCTCTGGCTCTGGTCGGATACTGATGGAAGATGCAGATCGACAAGTTTCAGGTTCATCTGAAAACAATGACAGTGAACCTGTGGAGTATTCAGGGATTAGAAAACCATTCCCTGAAAATGAACACAAAAGAAACAAAACGCCTGAGGGTAAGAAGTTCAGGACAAGGTTGGCCTTGGCACACAAATCCCTCTCAAGCTTATTTGAGTCCAAATGTCCAGAAAAGGAAAGAACTGAGCAAAGCTCAAAAGCATCAGTGAAAAATGAAAAGGAGAAAGCCAAACTTCGCCAGAGCACCTGGAAAGCTTTTCTAAAAAGCAAGGAGGCAGATGGACTAAAAAGACCTGTCTTAGTAAGTTTATCATCCACACAGGAGAGTCTTAATGCAACTGGTGGCCATGTGTTAACATCAGTGGAGCGACAGCATAGTTCCAGTGGACACACTTTTTTAAAAACAGAAACAGATAATGGCTCCTTAACAAATTCCAACTATTTTGACAGCTCTGTGGAGCCTGTTGATGTCTCTTTACCTGCACGTATGTGGAGAAGACGAATACAGTCCCATGACTTGGGTATCAGATACTCACAGAGTTCAGACTGTGATGAACAGCAGGAGGTTCTGAGCAACAGTTTAAATACTTCTCTAGAGGAATACTGGATGAAATCTCCATTTAGCCCCACTGACTTGCAGTTGACATTTAGTCAGTTAAGTCCATCATGTCCCCAGCTCTCCAGTTCTGATGGTAAAGACATGCCTTGTAGGCCCATGAGTCCCAAACCTCAGAGTTCACGATCCACTTCTCAGCACAAGAACTTGCGTTATCCTGGGCGTGTGTGCGCCGCTTCTATGATCTCTCTTGAGAACAGCTCTGGAGTTGAAAGCAGTCTGGAGGCTCCTGAGAGACCGAAGACACTGAAACCCAGAGGAAGTCTCTTACACTCGTTGGACAACTTCCAGAGGGATGACAGTGGCATAAGCAGTCAATCCCAGATCAGCTTAAATACAGCTTCTTCCATTAGTGACATGCTCCAAGATGAGGTGAGTTGTTGTCAGGGAATGATCAGGGAGTGGTTGGGTTTGCAGTCTTTTGCTTTACTATGATTTAGGAATTCCAATGAAACCCTTCAATGACTCAATGGCTTGTTGGTTAGATGAGTGCATAAATACTCCTCTTGGTCTAAGATAGGTAGAACTACTCATTCTTTCTGTTTCTGTTTCAAGACTGTATGAATTGATGCACTCTTAAAGGGAGGATTTGCTACAAAAACCCAAAGGAATGCAGCAATCACAGCACCATTAAAGATTGTACAGACATCACCCTGTGTTCATCTCCAGTTTTAAGCTGGATTTTACCCCTCTTAAGGCAGAATTGAGCCTTGTAACTGGTGCATAGTAAACAAGTTTCTCATTGTGAAAGACGACAAAGATATCAAGTCCTATGGCTAGCAGTCACTTTTTAAGAAGTAAAATCACTTTCTTTAGACAATGAGTAGCTGTCTTTTGAAGTACCATGTGTCTTTTGCAGTCACCACAAGTACCTTTTGGTTGCTACTAGAAGTCCTCTTTTGCCTTTTCTACAGCAGACAGAAAAAAACCCCAAACTGTAGGCTCAGGGTCTCCTTTTCATGTTGTATTTTGTTCTAATCCAGGTAACACATTAAATCCTTTGCACAGCCTGAATCTCTTGGAACAGATTGGATCTTCAGTAGGGATTTCATGATTGGCAGAGAGCTCTAAAAGCAGAGACTTCCTCCATCAGTAGGCTTTTAATCCTAGAGAGGATTTCCCAAGTTGTAAGTGGCTGGGAGCTTAGGAGTCTCTTTCAGTGGCTAAGCACAACCCCCCAGAGTGACTGAGACTGAGCTGTAACTGAGATCCCAGAACATGCCTTGACCATGCTACTTTTTCAGCATTATTACTGATAAGTTTTGACATTAAGAAATGGGAGAATATTTTTTTTTTTAGCAGATTGTCAAAAGTGGCACTTGAGAGAGTGCATGAAGTTTTGCATACCCGAAGCAGACAATTTTCAGAGGGTCCATTAATCTGGAACTGCTTGATCAGTTCATAACAGCTGAGGGCTGCTTGTGTTCAACTCAAATGAGCCTCGCACAGCTTGTGCTGCTGTTGTCTTTTGCCTCTCACAGCTTACATTAAGCCTTTAAGATACCCTCCAAGATGGTCTTATCCTGCCCTTTATCCATACGTTTTTACAGAAACTCCCTGTTTTTTATATAGAAACAAAGATAGGCAGAGCCATTGCTTTATCTAGCCAAGTCTTGAAAACCTCCATTGCTGAAGGTTTCACTGCCTCTCTAGGAAACATAGTCCTTGAGAAATTTTTTTTCATAATGCCCAACAAGAACTTTCCAAGCTGCAGTTTCTGGCCACTGTCTTGTGGCGTTCTCTGGCACTACTGAGAAGAGCTTGATTCCATTATCCATGCAAATACAAAATTATTGGTGACTGCTCTTACACTGCCTTTAGTGCTCTCTTATCAGCTTGAATAAACCCAGCTCTCTCAACCTCTCCTCATATTCCCAAATGAAAGTGTTTTGGTTGATTGGCTTGGGTTTTTTTCTCTAAAGCTGTCTGGAATCCAAAGAAGTGTTTGGGTGGCAGTATGAGAAGTGAGAGCTGTAGTATCAGAATTCCAGGGGGGGAAAGGGGAAGTGAATTAGCTTTATTACTTTCTGTGCTTAGCTTTATTTGAAAATCTTTTGTTTCATGGGCACCAGCTTAACCTACAAACTTAATACTGCACACTGCATTCCAAACAAGAGACTGCAGCCTAGGAAAAAGCGAGAGACTTGGACTATACACATTGTCAACAGATGAAGCCTCTCAGAGGATGAATAAAATCATTGACCCATAAATTACAGCTCAAAAGAACATCTAGAAAAGAGTGTAGAGATGAGGTATGTGTAAAGCCTTGAAAAGGCAAATCTACATGCTATAATGTAAGCATTAGGAGCAAATAAATAATTACTTAAATTGATTGCTAGATTAAATTATTCAAAGAAAACCATAAAAATTTTAAATGGTATCTAAGACATATAAAAACAGTTTCATTTTCTTGATTCTTCTGTAGGTTGCAGAATATGATATCTGAAATTGGACAAATGCAGCTGGAGCTTAGAAATTAATGCAAATGTCCCAGCTTTCAAAACACAACATCTAATCTATTAAAATAGATAGAGATTTATTTATTTACCTTTTCATGACATTGTAAAATGAAGTAGAATTGCACCCTGAATTTTTTAAGCAAAGCTTTATTTTCAGGAATTTCTGAAAATACAACAGACACTGGGAAAAGTACATTTGCAGTGTTAAGTCTTTCCAAAATAATTATCATCTATAAGCATCTATAAGGCGCTAAGGATGGCCTTCCTTATGTATGCTGCTTCCTAAAGAGATCATAAAATTCATTTTATGGGTGAATTTGAAGAAAAGTCTTTTTCTGTTCCACATAAGTAAAGACATTAGTGGAAAACATATCTGTAATAGTGAAGCTCTTGAGCTCACTTTCCCATTGTGCCCTCCAGGATGGGGATTTGTATTTATTCCCCAGCCCTGGCCAGGTATTTCTATAGCTGTGTCAGCATTATCTGTGTTAGTGCTGTGCCAAACTGCACTGGATCAGCTCACCCTGGACACCTCTGGCTACCACTCAGGTAAGTAACTCATCTGAGCCTGGTGGAGCACACACCAGCCCCTCTCTCATTTCCTGTTAATGGTTAACATTCTCCAGGTTTCCTCCAGGACAAAGATTTTATGCTGAAAACAGCAAGACAGAACCATTACCAGTTTGCCCATCTGCCAGGCCCTTCACTACATGTTTAATTAATCTGTTCATGGCACGATTTTACTTGCATAATTGTGTTACTCAGCAGACAAGAGCAAACTGTCCTAAAATGTCCCATGTTTGGAATTCACATGTTCTCCTTGCTCCTGTCCAGTGAGGTGGGGTTAGGCACAAAACACCTTTTTCACACAATCTATTTTTTCTAGATTGTGGCATGTCTTACAAGGGGTAAAGAAGAATTGACCTGGAATTGTTGGTTAGTTGAAAATAGATAGGAAGTGTCTGTGATGGTTTGAAGGTTTTATTTGGGTTCTTCAAGTGATCTGTGAGAAACTGGATGGATACTATTGTCAGGACACAGGATTTTTTTTGTCATGAGACTCCTGAGTTCACTCATTCCCCAGTGTTGTTATCTCCTACCTTAAATATTATTCAATCTCACACTGATGCTACCTGGAGTAGTAGCTGGTTGCCTAAGGGCACACTTGATTTCAAGTTGTTCTAGTATAAAAACTAAGATTTTGTGCAACCACTCAAATGGGAGTGAAGGGCAAAGCTGTGCAATTTCTTACTCTTGGCCCAGCATCAAACAAATAAAATGGAAAGTGTAAAGAGCACATCAGGAAGCATAGGGCTTAATATATCAGACCTACAAAGCCTTTTCACATTGTATAACTGAAGTACAGTTGGAAAACCAGAAATAGACAAGAGATCATTTTTCTATTTTCAGAAACATCATCGTGTGTGTCTTTGTAAACAATATTATACAGACAGAGTGACCTAAATCCTGGTGGAATGTCAGTGTGATATGCCATCTAAAACAGGGGTGAACAGGGCACTGTCCTGGGTACAGGGAGTGTATATTGCACCCTCAAAGGATAGCAGAGCTGCTGCTTCAGGGTAGAATGCTCCTAAGTGTTTTCATCTGACTAGTTCTGTGGCTGAGTAACAGGTCTTTGCCATCTTCTGTTCAAACTGACTTGAAGCAAACAAAATTCCCATCCAACAAACCCTGTGTTTTCACCTGCAGTGTGTAAAACAGGAGTCTAAACAGCCATGTCAAACAGCACCTGGAAAGAGGCCAAATAAGAAATGGGTTCCCCATCGCAAAAGGAGGCCCCCCCGGGTCCCACCATGCCCTGCCTCCACCCTGGAGAGCAGAGCCCGCAGGCTCTCCTTCCTTGCTCCAGATGAAAAAGCCAAGGAGATACCAGAGAGGAGGAGGAAGAGACCCAAACCCCTCTATAAGTGCTTCAGCTTCGATGATGTTTGGATGGAGAGGAATCAAAAAAGGAAGCTAGAGAAGGAGACACAGCCAGAGGGAGGGGTTCAATTGCAACACCTCCCACAAGACCCCTCACAAGTAAGAAGCCGTACACCGACCTTGTTCCCTGGCATTTTCTTCCTCTCTGCTCCGGCTGCTTCTCTCTGCTGTCATCATATTCCTGTCCTTATCCTGTGTCTGGTACCACTTCTGTCAGTGTTTCTGTGGGCCTGGTGCTCTGTGGAGACTGCAGAAACACTAAACTGGCCCTTGAGTGATAACACCTGAAGGTGGTGGGTTTCTTAGCTTCTGAAATCAAACAGTTCGTGCCCTGTGAGATGTTGGAAATAGAATGCAAGAGAATCAGGTTGCTTTGTGAGCTGAGTGATGGGGAAGGCAAGGAGCAAATCAGTTTCCTTAAATCAATATAAATTAAACTGATGAAATCTCATTCTGTGCCCTGTGGTGTTGCCCTATTATAACTTTAATAACATACTTCTAAATTAGACTTCCCTTGTATCCGAGGCCAACTCCACAATTCCTACTGAAGCAAATTCCTGCTGTGAAACACTCAAGAGAACATTGCCTTTGGATTTTTAGCTATTAATATTCTTCTCTCCACTAAGGGAGACTTTCAGTTCAGCATTATGATTGCTTGTGAAAAACTTTGTGGCTGTTGTGACTCACACTGATGACATCTGTTACTTTTGGATTCAGAGCTAAGGCCTGTTCCCTTCAGGGAGAGTCACAAATCTCTGTCCAAGAGCCAAAATTAGCCTTAATACGTACAAAAGAATACTTCCCCAATACTTCTGGGGAAAAAAGACATGAGATCAAGGGATGCTTTATGAAGCCTCTCACAATAATATTGAGAAAGTTTCTGATCAAGCTTGAAATCATGTAGCAAATACTCAAATAAAAGCTTACCTCAGGGGTTTCTGTTTTGGTCTGTTATCTGTATTTGTTTCCCTTTCTCTCTTTTGTCCTGGTTGCCTGTCTCTTGTTGTTATTACATTAAAATGACAATTTTGGGGAGGAGATGAGGCCTCAGTAGTCCTATCACCACTTCAGAATACGCTTGAGCTTTTGTGCACAGACAGTTCTGTGAATGGTGAAGAGGAAACATTGGCCTGCCCACTATGGCTTGCCCAGAAAAAACCTGTCCACCTGGGAGAGCTCCCATCAAACTGACAGACACCTGGGACAGTGAGACAGGGCAATCCCAGAAACAGGGATTCTAAAAAACTGCCCTCTGTTCTCCTCTTCTTAAGGAAAGAGACTAAAAATCGGTGCTATTTTGTATGTGTTGGGCTCTTCAACACAAAGTGTTGCCAGTTGCTGTGTGGATGAGTGCTGGATATGATTCTCTGATGTGCTTCCCATTCTTAGTTCAGTGAGGATGCTTCCCTGGCTCAGCTCCCTACTACCTATGAGATGGAGACAATGAGTATTTCTCTTGAGGTTTGTGTATGTTAGGATTAAAAAAAAATTAAAAATAAATTACTTAGGTTACTTCTCTACCTCGCTGAGTGCTCAGTGCTGTGCAGGGATGAGGTGGGCTAGTGAAAGTGAATGCCTGGCTTACATAGGGTCAGGGATTAACAGAAATCTAAAAATATTTCTCACAATTCCTCGACAAGCATAGGTAGTGATGGAAATCTAGCCCGTGCTGCAGGGCATGTGGGCCGGCACTGAGAGCACTAAGTCTGCTAAGAGGAGTGACCAGTTCCCTCAATAGCTTCCCCTAGAGCCATCAGATTACACAGCTTGAATGCTGTCTGCTCTGCTGATTGACTGCACATTTGGAGGCTGCCAGAAAACAGCTTCTCCTTTAAGCATTTCCACCCTTATTTTCGGGTGCAAACTTATCTCTAAATTGCAATCAGCTGCATCATGATGTGCAGCTGCCCCTGTGCCCCTGAGGCCTCTCTGAAAATCACCTGCTCGGGGGGCTCTCGGGCCTCAGTTTTCTGGTTCATTCTTCTCTAGGTAGAAGTGTGTAGGTAGGTTTGGGGTTTACTGGTTTTGTCCATTTGTGTTACGTAGGTTATTGACACTTTAATATTTGTAGGCAGGCCAAGAAAGCAAAATACTGGTTGCAAAATGAGAGGACTGATTCAAAGTCTCTTTTTTATGCCCCTATAACTGAATTTCTTGGCTTGTGCTTTTTATTTATAATAATAACCACACAGTGCCATTTTCATATGATTTTAATCTGTCTTTGCAATGCTCTGGTCCTGTAATAGTGCTGGCTTATTCATACTCCCAAGTGTCTTGGGAGTGCTGTCACAAGCTGCAGTGTTTGAGGGCAGTTTTAGAAGGATGCTGAATCCCTTTTAGTAAGAAGGAACAGGTTATCCCAAAAGAAGCTCTGTAAGATGTTCATTGTCTGTTGTGGTTTTGTGACTGCAACAAGGGGACTGTATGGGGCTTTGGAGATCTGAAATTACAAGTCTGATGTTTTCTGACACGGCTGCCTTGGGATGTGTGGCTTTTGTTGTGAGAAGTCACATTGTGTTAAGTCAAGATCAGGTCAGCCCACAAAGTGATGTAATGCTGCAATATTGGGGAAACAACTTAATGGGGCAGAGCAGAGAAGAATTCTTGCTTATTCAAGTGCTGGTTTCTCATACCACTCTATCATTCAGATCCATGTACAGAGAGGAGCATAATGGAAATATAAGGCTGCTCTGAGGGCTGGCAATTGGGACAGGGAAAAATGGACAAACAATCAAGAAACTACCTATAAGCTAAAAAAAAAAAAAAAAACCAAAACCAAGAACATTTAAAATGCTACCTCCAAACAATTCTATATATAGTAGGATTTTTTTTTTTTTTTTTTTTTTTTTTTTTGCTTAGGTCCAGTAAGCCGCTCTGCTTCCTTAAATGGGTACAGCTTGTGTAAATTCCCAGTCAAACTCAAAGCTTGACCCAGCTGTCCTTTACAATGAGATGCTGCCAGTAACAAGCTGAGCAGCTTCTGATCTGGGGCCTTAAAGTCTTAATACAACACCCCCACTGTTGCCCAGCCCAAGGGGAAGAAGAGAAACATAGCTATGAATGACTCTATATTCTTTTGCTTGTCCTTAGGCTTTGCCCTTCACATGGTGATGGGTTTTAGGCTGTAGCCTGGGGTCCTCTTGCTTGTTTTTAATGCAGGAGAAGTTCCCTAACTGGAGCAGAGACAATGCCTCAAACCACTGACATATGGAATGCTGTAATGGCAACGGGCTCTCTTTTGGGAATTATTCTTGCTCTAAACTGCCTGTCTATTGCCATGCAGTGCTTTCCTGTTTTGACAAAAACTTAAAACCTGGCTCTTAAGCTTGATGCCTCCTGAGTGCACAGTAATAGAAGCACAGACATGGCTTCTATGTGTGTTTGTTTGAGCACAGTTAGTGCACTGCCAAATTAGAGAGATTCCTAAAAGGCTCATCAGGGGGCTATACCCAGAGGGGGTATCGTGCAGAAAAAAGCTCTTTTAATTTGAAAGAGAAATGAGAAGCAGTGAAAAATAGATCTTTAGCTCATTGCCTGAATATTACTTCTACAAATCTGATTTTACCCCATCCAAAATAAGAGAAAATGAAGTTTTGTTGTGTAGTACCATGGTTTGAGCACTGTGGACAACTCAGACTTTAAGAGGGAGATGAATACGCTTTGAGGAGGAGATTTAATGAGAAACATCTCCCCCCAGTGTGCACCTGACAAGGCATGGATATACAACAGAGACCCAGCCTCTGCCTGGGACTGAACTGCTGTGCATAAGAGCATAGAAATAACCTCTGGATCCTCCTGTAGAAAATACAGGAGAGAGGACCTTTACTATGGTCTGCTCCCTCATTTCTCATCCTCTCCCTTGTAGGTTGTACAATCCCTGCTCACATGTTACTAACACTGCTGAAAATGCTTCTTCTCCTGAGTTAGGGTTGTACAGGCTTCCATGCTATAGGAATCAAATGATGCCTGTACCAAAATTTGCTCTGATGTCCCAGGAATTAATAAAAATGAAGCCTGCAGTTGTAACAGCCTTAGGCTTTTGCTTTCTAGTCTTAAACAGAACAATAATGCTTTCTATCACCTTTCATGTAAATAACCTAGACTTTACTTTTGACATTTTCAGAGCTGTGGCCCAGTAAGCTTGATTTTCACTGTCACCAGAAGAGTGTGTGTTCCCACTGGAACTTTGCTGTGACTTTTCTAGAAAAACAGCCACTGCTCAGGTTAATTTGAACAGGGTTCATGCTATCCCTCAAGAGATGGTGATTTGTGCCAAAGTATTGGCAGTGTTCTCTTTGTTTTAGGAAAGTTAAGTCCAGGAATAGAAAACCAACCCAGGCATGGAGCAGCAGCACTCTCAGCTGCATGAGCACTGTGTGCTGGTTAGTTTGGGAAGGAGGGTTTGGCTAATGACGATCTACAGAAGAGGTTTCAGCATCAAGGCTGGTCAGCAGACTTTCTGCTGATAGTACATGCTGTGGGCTGGTGGGGAGAGGGAGAGATCTCAATATGCCAAGTTCCTGGCTCAGTGAAGGATGGATATGTTGTAACAGAATGTCAGTGGCAAAAGGAAGGGGCAATAGTGATAGAGATGAAAAACTGTCTGTGCTTACTGACCAGCTGATCTCCCAGCCACTGATGTTTTGTGTGTGTGGCAGCCACAGGAGAGAAAAGAGAGAAAAGGAAAAAGGGATAAAAGCGTATCTGCAGCATGCCTTAATTACTACATTCTGCATTAGAGGCCATGAGCTATGTGTATGTACCTCTATGCTTTCCCTTTTAAACCAGCAAAAGTTAGTAATTCAATGAGATCTGGCAGTGGTATAGAGTTTTCAAAGTTTTATTAAGTTCTATAAGTTTTATAAAATCAATCAGCCAGGTAGAGGAGAGTGTGCAAATTCTTAGTTGTACCTTTAGCTGAAGAGAAAAATGTTATTATCCACATTCTATATGACTGGGGACTGGTACCAATAAATCTCTGAAGGAAAAAGCTTTATTTTCATGTTAAATACCAGAAGAGGACCTATTAGTCACAAGGCTTCAGGAATAGTTCTGTAGCTGAGGGGATGATTCCTTGTAGTGATATGAAACCCCCTCCACAAGAAACACATTATAGGGAGGAGTGACACTGTCTGTGAAAGGAGGTGTGTGTGGTTGTATGTGAAGTATGAATCCAGTACCTGCTTATCCACTTCTGGTTTTATCACCTTGCAGTTTTCCTTGCCTTCTCACTGTTTTCTAATGTTTCTAGCCATAATCATCTATGTGTGTCCACTAACATACTGCTTACTTATATGGGCAGGTATCAGAGGTGGGAAGAGGTGCTCTGGGATGAATGCTGTATTTTGTCCAATAGGGCATCTAAACTTAATGTTTGTTGCCTTTGCTTTCCCTGTCCTGTTGCAGGCTGGAATAAGTCCATCCATCACATCTCCTGTTGCCTTTGACATCCTGCCACTGAAGCTGCATCCGTTTTCCCAGAGCACCCCGACAGGCCTGGACTGCGTGGGCTGGAAACAGCGCATCTCCACTCCAGGTGTGTACGCTGGCCTGGCTGGGTGGGAATGAGGAGAGAGTTAAGCTCTGCTTTTCTGAATGTGGAAACTTTGTGATAAGCATTCTAACCTGTTCATGATGATTGCTGCATCCATGTCTGAGCAGAAATCTGCTTTAGAGTTGAATTTTTCATGTGCTTTTCACATTCGGGTTTGTTTTCTCCTTGAGTGGATGAACAGGGTGCTGTTTAAAGGCATAGTCAGCTTTTTAGTGAAGAAGAGATCACTCCTTGCAATGATAGTATGCTTGATGTAGAAGCATTGTGTTGTCTCATGAGAACCCTGTCTCACTTACGATGATTCACCTCTATCACACCCTTGAATTAGATTTCTGCAGAGGAAATAGGCTCAGCCTTGTGTTTGCTGGAGGGCACTACAGTGAAATTCCTGGTGAGATTCCTCTCAGGTTGCTAATAAGGCACTAAAGCAACTAAATGAGCCTCTAGAGACAGAAATTTTTTGTACTTTTAATCCCCCTAAAGAACAAGTATGCTGTGTTTTCATGAGGAGTGCACATGAAGTATCATGTCTGCTTCATTTCCGATGACTGACACTTTCTCAGAATTAAAATGTAAGTTGCACAGATTATTAAACTGTGAGATGTATCTTTGCCAGGTTTTTAAATTCTCCATCTGACAGTGCCTGCCCAACAGTGCAGATATCTCTATCAGAGAACTTTGGGCTGCAATAAGGAAAACAGAATGCAGAGGAGCTGTTGGCGGTTAGGAACCTAGCTAGGAAAAGCCAGCCACAGTTGGGTGCCAAACTGCCATTTCTGCCTCAGAAGGTCTCTGTACCATCGATTAAACCCTGCTGGAGTTACCTAATTAAGTGACAATAACATTGAACTAAATACATCATAGCTGAATGGTCATAGTATTTTGTCAAGCAAAACTGGTTTGTTTTCTGATGCTTTGTGAAGCTCATGCACAGAGTCATGAGGCTTGATCTGGAAATAAGAAAGCTGTTTATTGTTGTGGTGTTGAGAGCCTTGCCTTTGCTCTCTCAGCACTGAGGGTTTTGATCACTTGTTATCCCAAGCATCTGGTGCTGCCCCAATGCTTAGGACCAGCTCCCTGGCTGAATTAAAAAAGCTGTAGCTTTCCTCTTTGGAAATCCCAGGTGGAAACCCTTAATTGTCAAGTTGTCCGTGCATCTCTGACATCAGCTAAAATCCCTGAGCACTACTGTCATAGAAGTACATTCTGAGTCACAGCTGAGACAAATTTCATGGTAGCTCTGAACTAGGACACATGGGAGTTAAAAAATATGTATGAATTTCTGAAGGTGAATAGGGGAAGTAAATGTATGCAGACTGACCAGCTGGCAGTGCTGTAGGTGTTTATATGCTGTCTAGAAATGGGGCCTGCAACCTGAATCATCTGTGAGTCACACAATATTCCTGAGATAGGTACAAGTGAATTTCATACCACAACCTAAGCCTGGACTTGGAGAATTTCTGAGTAAATGTAGCACAACAAATGAAATAGAGCAGAATCATTTTTCCACCACCAAATCCATGCTCCTGGGAAAGGAAACTGATGGAGAGAGGAAGCAGAGGTTCTTCTACCACAGCCATCTCTATTAGCTTCTGCATGTGGGCTTCATTTGAAGCATTTTGGGGGAGATGAACGTGGGCACGTGTCCTGCCTGTGGTAGGATGTGGATGAGAAGAAAAATGCAAGTTACTGAAGTCATATTCTGAAGCTGATGGATCAGTTTTAATATTGGCTATGTCCTTGAGGCAACAGTAGTGCAGCAGAATGCCCTCTTTGATTCTTGCACAGCTTTGTTGTGATACCTGTTGCTTTTGACAGAGCTGTAGGGCATGTAAAATAAATATAAAATAAATTATCAATTAATTTAATCTAATTTTAAGATTTCTAACTCTAAAGCTGCAGCTGCTTGTATTAATGATTCCAGTCTATGCTTTAGTCATAAAAGATGCTGGATATAAAAGTATATCCAATGCTACTAGATACTTCCATGTTGAAAATACGGATAAATTTCCCACTCCCAAAGTCTTCACCTCGTCACCTTGTGTAGGGAATGCTGCAGAGACTGTGAGGGATGGAGGATGGAGGTCTCTCTAGTTCTGCAAGCATGAAATGATGGCTGGGATGGTCCCAGCCCAAAAGGTGCCATGCACAGCTCTCACACCCTGTCCTGCACCTGCCCAGGAGCTGGGGACAAGAGCTGGAGACAGCCTGGCTATCCTTGGCCGGGCTGCTTGCATTTTGCGGAACAGAACGAGTGCAGAGAAATTGCATTTTAACGCTGTATCAGCTGTGCTCGTCACGCCCCTCTCCGCAGTCGGAGCCCCCCTCTCGCTGCCTTTGTGCCCTGCTGGCAGGACCGGGGCAGGCTGCGAGCTGTCCCCGCAGCGGGGACCGGCACTGCCCGCCGGTGCCTCGGCCCGGGCAGCCCTTGCCGAGCCGAGCGGCACCGGCAGGTGGCTCTGACCGCCGTGCAATGCGCCGTGCCGTGCCGTGCCGTGCCGGGCACAGCGCGGAGCCCCCGGCGGGGACGGGGCGGGTGAAACCCCTCCAGCATACACAGGCACCCTCAGGGCAGTGAGCTTCGCCGTCCTCTTCCAAACATCAGGAGCACCTGGACAGTTTGGAACAGCTTTCTTGGCTGCACACACGCTTCAGCAGGGAGTGTTGGTGAATATCAAGTGTCTTTCCCCTTTAGTTCACAGAATATTCTGATTTGGAAGGGACCCAAAAGGATCATCAAGTCCAACTCCTGGCCATCCCCAGGAGCCGCACCACGTGCCTGAGGGCCTTGTCCAAATGCTTCTTGGACTCTGGCTGGCTTGGCACTGGGACCACTGCCCTGGTGCCCAACCACCCTCTGAGTGAGAAAAACTTTTCCTAATATCTGACCTAAACCTCCCCTGACACAACTTCAGGCCATTTCCTTGGGTCCTGTCACCAGCTGTCAGAGAGAAGAGATCATTGTCTGTCCTTCTGCTTCCCTGTGTGAGAAAGTCTGACTGCAATGAGGTCCCCCCTCAGTCTCCTCTTTTTCTGGTTGTCTGGGTACTCCCATATCTTCATTTGTACTATTCAGTCTGTCCCTTACTGCCAGTTTAGGAAGCAAAACACTTCCTAAAGTAGATATGGGAATGCTTTTCTGCTTTTTAGCAGCCTCTGAATACCTGGTGCAATACCTTATGACACAGCAGGAAAGGGGTGTGAGGGAAGGGCCTAATATGCACTGGAGTGAGCAGTAGCAGGATAACAAGGCTTTGGGTTAAAGCAGTGGACCAGCATGTTTGTCTTTTAGGCTATGAGACCTATCTTCTCCTTCCCCATCTCTCCTGAGTCTGATATTTGTTTATTTATAAACTGAAGAGTGCCTGAAATTGGGGATGTTGCTGGGAAGCTGTTTGGACAGTGGTTGCAGCTGTGAGAATGTAGTTGCAACAAGGCTGAAGCCAGGAGAGGGGCAGTTATGGGTGTGAGAGCTACCAGCCCATGGGACTAGAGCAGAAGGAACACTTCGGGCATATGCTGCCATTTCTGAGCTTTTCCACAGGGACTTTCCAGTAGAAGGCAATCACAAGGTAACACAGTGACTGACAGGCACAGGTAATTGTCTGAGAACTGGAGTTTCTTGATATCCCTGCTTTCACTGCTATCCATGCCTCTCAGGCAGAGACTTTTCTATTCTTGTGCCAGCTTGTTACCCTTTCCCAGATGTTCCCCTCAGTCCGCCTCTCAGAGACTCTGAAACTTTTGGACTGGGACAGGGACACACACATGACCATAAACCTCCAGGGTTTGTCATATCCTCATAGAGGGAGGAGTCTGTAACCTGTGTATTACAAGATAGGTTTGTAGCTGTGCTAGAACAAATCTCATACCTGTATTATTTTAAATCATTATCTAAATGCAGACCAAATCTTTTTGGCAACTTTCCATGTTTCCATGTTTTTTGTCACATTAGAACAGCCTCAGATCTTTGAATTTTCTGCTATCAGATGTCTACAAGAGATGCCCTGGAGTTAGACCACAGAGCTGTGGTTGGTTGTGCCAAGCAAAGAGGCATGAATTCCCTGTGACTGATGTGTGCTGATGAGGAACATACTGGTGGCCTTGGAAATTCTGCAACAAGAATAGGCGAGCCAAGTTCTCAAGGGCTGAATCTTTTGTGGATAGTCTGGAAAACACTGACCACTTAGTAATACTGAGTTATCCTCCGGCCTCTCTGGTGTAGTGGAAAGTATTTCTCAGAGGCAAAGGGACTGTTTGTTTACTCAAGATCATGTGGACAACTTTCATCTTCTTTTCCCAGCTATAGATGTGCTGTTAAACTCACACTTGGCAACAGTTAATGTGAAGATGTTTGACGGCCACTGGAGAAATCTGTTCAAGAGGGAAAATATTAGCTCAATAACAAGACTTCATTATGTCTTATAAATATTTAGCAGTCCTGTAGTTCAGCAAAATAGCAAGCTGAGTTATTTATTCCATTTTTGTCATTTTAGCTCTTGAAGAAAGTGGTATGCAAGTTCTCAGAAGTGTGTCATGGTAGCTGCACCATGAAATGTCTGTTCCATCCCCATTAACTAGAAGAGTATAACTGAATTTAAGTGGCTTAAAAATAATCACGTTGCCTGCTGTATACTTTTCACTTTTTCTCTTAATGACAGAAAGATTAGACCCACTATGTCCATCTTGGTCCTGTTTAACCACAGCCACGAACATTTGCCCTCTGTGAGGTCCTTGATAATGTGCTCACTCAAAGGGTTTCATCCAGTCTTAAAAGCATGGCCTGGTAGTGGCTGAGTTCATGAAAATTTGTTTTAGCAAGTTTAGTGGGATTTTATGTATTAGCTACTGAGTTGAAAGATTTAGCATACCAGTAAAAACCTTCTGTGGGGCAAAGAGAGAAGAAGAAAGTCCTAGGAAATCCTGAATGAATCTGGTAATCACTGTTCGAAGCTACAAGATTACAGGAGAACCCAGCAGAGGCTAAAAACATCCAGCAGATATTTAAGATCAGGTTGTCCAAGACTAGCTTGGCCATCTTTACCAGGTTGTGCAGTGAGATTCTTAATCTTTAACTGGAGTCAGTTATTGCTATGTCAAACTTAGATAACTTTTCTCTCTAATGTCACAGAAGAAAATCTCCATGTAGATTTTACAACAACAACAAAATCTGTAGTCAGTGGAACCCCTCTATGATGGGTTGCAGTCTTGAATTCTGACAAAATTTTTGCTTGCAGACACACATATAATTAGGACTGAATTGTAGCCTCTCTTTAGCACCTTTGCTGTCTGAAGAGCTGCACTGACTTTCTTCTTCTCAATGCCCTGATCTCCAAATCCACAGAATAGCTGCATTCGCCTTTGTTGTCAATGTTGAATTTACCTTCCCCTGATTATTGTGATCAAGAGGAGTTTCTCTCCAGTTGTACTTGAATGCAGGCAGTTCTGGAAGAACCAAATCAGTGCAGAAGAGTGGTTCTACTGCAGTCAAATTGAGAACATATTTCCATTTCTCTGTAAGGAAGTATTAGATATTTTGTTTCACTCAGAAGATAATTGAAGGAATTATTTTGTTGCACATTACTAGAAATGGTTGTTTTGGGTTTTTTTTGGTTGTTTTTTTTTACTGCTACAGAGACCTTTCTTTTAAAGAATAGCTGAAATATTTAAGTTGGTTCAGCATTATTGGGTGCTTTGTGATATTCTCTAGTGATGGAGTGTGACATTTTTTTCCTTTTAGGAAATACTCAGTAGACCAGAAGTTCTACTGAGCTGAAATAACTCTGCTACAGCATGGATAGTGAGGCAAACTCAAAGGGGTCTCTATTGGAACAAGCTGTGATGGCCTTATTTACTTTGCAAAGATCCACCTTACATACAAATTGTAAAATAAGCGTTTTCAGTTCATGTGTGAAACTGGGCTCCTGGGTTTGGATTTGGGTGTCTGCAGCCATGTTCACTCTCTCTGTGACAGGAGCAGTGTGGGGTTTTCCTTTGTGGCCCACATGTGGGTGGCTGTCCCTCTCCCAGATGTGCTGGGGGAGCTGATCTCCTCCTTTGCTTTGGTCCAACGCCTACTTGCAGTCTCACCTGGCCAAACTTTCACCTGGCCTGGGTAATCCCACACTGCTAGTTCCGGTCTTACACTCTTTTCTGCTGCACAGGGTACGAACCATGTGGCTATTCATAAACTATTTTGATAGTTTGACAAATCTGCCATCTGCAAGGTCTTTGGGCGGAGTGGCAACCTAGGAATGTCCTTTATTACAAAATCTGTGATGCTTCAAAGCTGTTGTTAAACGGCACAGGTATTTCTGCATTCCCAGGAAACTGATATTTTTTCAGGATCCTTCTTATAGGGATACAGGGACTCTCCTGTTAAGTAATGAGAATATAAAACTTTCTAGTAAATGAGTCAGTGATGCTGTTTCAGTTGGGACTGAGGTCTCTTACAAAGGTTACACATGGAAATAGGGATCATACCAGGTCTGCAGTCTGGGATTGGATGCTAAATGATTTTTCAAAACTCCCAACTGCGCTCTCCCCAAATCTCAATCTGTGTTTTTCTGGCTTTAATTTCATTTTGAATTCTTTTTCCAAGTACTTACAAAAATAGTTTTTTAATAGCAGCAGCCACAGCCAGTTCTAAGCATGATTAGTTTATATGTTAAATCCTTTCTGAGTTCTCAGGGGAAGCAGATGACACAAGGTCTCTCTCACTCGGGCATTTTTAAAATGCATGAAATTCTACTATTTCCACTTATTTATTTTTAATCTGACAGTTCTGCTAAATTAGGAGTTGAGATCTCTGTCTCACCCCTCGCTTCCTTAATGCCTTGAAATCGGCTTTAATAAAAATCAGCTGCTGGAAGCTGCGGCTGAGAGCAGCGGAGCTGCCACAGAGGGAGCCTCCTTAGCGGACCCCTATGATGTCAGGATGCATCGAGGCGAGCGGAGAGGAGGCTCGGGATCCAGCCCAGGGTTCAGCCGGCGCTGCCAGGTCCCGCTGCCCTGCGAGAGCTCCGCAGAGCGCTGCCCGATTCCTCCCGCAGCCCCGCAGAGCCCCCGGCTCCCCTTGTCACCCGCCCGCATGAGGACCCAGCAGTGCCCCAGTGAGTCCAGCGGGGCACACAGTGCCGAGAACTGCAGCAGCAGCGGCAGCTCCGGGCTCTCACCGGGCTCGGATTCAGACAGTAGCGGGGTGGTGTGTGGTGGTGGTGGCATGAGAGGAGTCCTGTCCAGGTACTGGAGCTTGGAGAGTCTGCACTCTGCCACAGGTAAGGGGCTCTTTTCTTCCTTTTCCGTTTTTTTTTTTTTTTTTTTAATCTGCTCTATGATATTGCACTGACCTTGAGAGACCAAACCAAACCTTCTGAAAAAAGTATGTAAAAATGCAGTATCTTAGTCTGGAGAGATAACCAAAGCATTCAGTGTTTGCTAGCTATACCCTCTGCAGACTTAAAACCTAAACCAAAACAACACAGACCCTTAATAGACTTCTTAAGTCAGGAGGGAAGAAATAGGTTTTTAATGGCTTTGGAAACTGTGTAGGCTTCTACCTGATTAAAGCTGTTCTTGTCTATTGGAACATTTCTCATTTCAGCTTAATCACATAGAGCTGAATGTTAGAGTTGATATTTCTCTGTGTAAATTCCACTGGAGAGAGTATCACTGCCTCTAGAAAATGCCCAGGCGAGTGCTGTGCAGCAGATGAGAGGCAGGTAGGGTTGCACTGCTGTGCACTGAAGGAGGGAAAGGCAGTTCCCTGAGCCAGCTGCTCAAGTTCAGTTTTTGCTTTCCCATCCATTACTTAATGTCTTTCTGAACCAGAGACTTTGGAGGCGTGTTCATGTAGCCTGGACCTGTCTGGATTTGGCATTCTGGTTTTTAGTTACTGATGTGCCTGGTTAGGGTTTGAATGTTTGAACTGCATAGTAAAGAAGCTTTCTCATTCCCAACTGATCCTAGCAAAGGATCCTGGCAATGATGTTAATGGCCAATGGCTGCTGAGCTGTTCAGCTGTTGCTGTTTAGAGAGATTTTTAATAGAGCTGCAGTAAATTAGTTCCTCTCCTAGATAAATTCAGACAAGTGCCTTCAAGGCCACCAGTGACTGCCATTTCCTTAGTGAGAATACCCAGTGCTACCAGCTAGAATCAAGGCTTTGGAAGAATTCAGGGTGCAGTTCTGTGTAAGCTGCTTTAGTCATGTGTACTTTTAATTATTGAAAGGTTTTATCATTCCATCTGCTACTGTAGATTCGGAGCTGTTTAATAAAATCTCCATTGCAGCTCTGGAGTCTCTGCTGAAGTGTGAGTAACTGCACAACCATACAGGGAAGGGCTACAGCAGGGTGGCCAGTCTCCCTGACTTTCCACCCTGCACACCACACCTCCTAGGTGGCCAGAAGCACTAACCTCCTACAGGACATCCTGAGAGTCCAGGGACAGGAAGAGAAGCTGAGGGTGAGATCAAGCCATTGGTGCTCTGTTTTGGGGAAAGACCTGGGCTTCAAGTACAAGATGATGTGCTTTTGCATTCTCAGTAGCATTTGCTGGCTGTTTTCTCTTGTAACTGGGAATGCAAGTTAACCCCAGCATGCTCTGACATTGGCATGAAGTAGGCCTGGCACAGGGTCATTCTGCAAACTCCTGCTCAGAGTTGTGTGGGGTTGCAGCAGTGGCTCCATCCCCTCGGTGTCACAGGGTTTGCTGTCAGCTGCCCTCCCTGGAAGCATTCTTGGGCTTAATCAGGTCACTTGAAACAAATGGTGTACAGTGATACAAAAGAAGTGAGGTTGACAGCAAAGGCAGGCTCTGAAATTAAGTCTGTTTTTCTAAATGCTCTTTCATTTCCACAATAGTCTTGCTCCCAAGGCTGTGAGGCATGGTGTCATTTTGTGGATGCTACATGCATTTAGCAGGAAATACAGAGATGTGAAGAAATGGAACAGAAAATGGTATGGAAACAGACTGAGAACAGGGAAAAACCAAATTAAGTTTCATAATTACAGTATTGATATATAAATACAATAATAAAAGCAGATCACCTCATTTCAGACTCCTTGCTGCCTCTGTGGTAGGTCTCTTCTCGTGTGCAAAAGATTTCTGAGCAGTTTGTCTCTAGCTACTAACACAATTGAGGTCAGAATTAGGATTAAACTTTGAGAGAAATGGATCACTAGGAGGAATTTATTTTGTTTTGATTCCTCTCTGTTAGAATTCTTCTTTGGCTTAAACTTAGGAAGTTGTGGCGGAACTACTCCTCTCCACCAATGTCAGTTGCCTGTCTGAGGGGCAAGGCAGGATTTCTTTAAAGTTTGTGCTAAATAACATTTTTGAATGGTAAAATTTAATACACTGTTTAAACCAACCAAAACATCCCAGACAGCAAACCGAAGAAAAAAACCCAGCAGGAGCAGTAGCAGCTGGCAATGCATGAGAGAAGCAGTAACTAAAATGTGTGGCAATGTCCTCTCCTCAGAGGAGCAGGGAGCCTCCAGCATCTTTCTGTGTGATACATCTAGGAGTTGGGGGTGAAAAAAAAGAGTACAGATTGTATGGAAACACTATGAAGTTGCATTAAAAAAGGTCTGAGGGATGAGCCAGTCCCTTTCCCTGTTTGAAAGGGATTCTGTATTTCCTTAAGGCTGCATAGGTGGACTTGGCAGGGAGGGTTTTGCTTTTTTCCCCCGTGTGTGCATCACCTTTTCTGTAGCGATCTTTATACTGAGTCTGTTGCTGTCTAAGACTTCAGGGAAGATTAGAAATAAGCCAGATTTAAATGACTGAAATGTGGAGGTGAAAAGAAGGTGGGAGGTATAGAAAGCATCCATTGGAGTTCTTCTTTTAGATAATTTAGATTCCAAGGAAGTGAAAACACAGAGATGTATGTGTGTTTATGTATGCATACGTTTGACAGTGTGTGATTTCAAAAATACAAATTGACATCCCCTGTGTAGAAAAGAGTTTTCTGAGGTTCACAGGAGCAAAAACTGTCTTTGGTTCATTATCTTCCTCTGCAGTCAGTAATGAAGTATGCAATTCCTTTTGGTTTGGGGCTGACCTTGTTGTAATATATTGATCAAGAGGGGAAGCTAAATGTGACAGTTGAAAGAGAAAACACCTGTTGTTACAGCATCAACTTTTGTGCAAATGCTACTTGAAATACAACTATGCAAAAAAACCCCATGGTTCAGGCTTGTAGGAAGTGAAAAAAATCTATGTTTTTAGTATCAGTGGCATTTCTGGTCTGAATGTCAGTAAACACTACCTTACATGAGAAGACCCTTCTCCTTGAAGCTAAATATAAGCATGAAAATAAGTAATGCTTTACTTTTCTACCAGGCTCTCCATTTAAGGATGCCAGAGGACTTTGCAAGCATCAGTAACCCTCACAGAGGGCCCAAAAGACTTTCAAAGCATGATTTAGGATAGATAAAAAGGTATAGTTTGATATTTGGACAGTACCCTTGCTATTTTTAAATACTTATGAGCAGTGTCCAAGTGTTTAGCTGGTGCAGGTCTCCTGTGAGAAAAGGACCGGGAGCTGGGGTGTCTCAGCAATTCTGAAAATCAGGCTGTAAGTATCTCAGCTGGCCAAAACCCCATAAGGCATCCAGATTAAAAGTCAGTTGTGACAGTGCTCCAGCAAGTGATTCAGTGGCACTCTGGGTGCTCTAACCCTGGTTTCCTAGGCAGGACTTTGTACCTTAGGGCTGCCTGTATCCCATTCATCACTGCTGTACAACTCCACAAGTTTTTCCTTTAGGATGTTTCCCGATTAAAGCCTATGAGCAGCTCTCTTTGCCTTTCCAGCTCCTTTGTTGCAGGTCCAATCCCAACCTCAGTAACACTTCTGTTTATTCTTTTTCTTGTCCGAGTTGGGAAGGACTGGAAGAGCAAAGAAAGGTAGGGACAAAGGGGGAATCACAACCCGGAGGACTAGTGGTTGCCATAGTTTCCCTGGGATGCTCTGTGTACTTGTGTATACGTAGCAATTTAATTGTACAGGCTCCACTTCAATGCACCTCTGCACAGATTTGTGGCTCCTAATATGCAGATATGCTCATCTACTGCCCTTGGGAATATGGCCTTTAAACAAACAAGAAAACATGAAACATGGGTG